>NC_134477.1:0-315659 GCF_964194025.1 Convolutriloba macropyga
ATATATATATATATATATATATATATATATATATATACTACCACAAGACTGATATAACTATTGTATAAAGGTGTAGCATTATTGTTCTTTTGCTATTGAAAAATAAACGCTTCCAGGTAGGAAAGTTTTTTAGAGAAATTTTTATCAAATATTTCTGAAGACGTTGCTCCGCTGATCTGGTCATGGCTTCTTCCACATATCTGTACCTCTGTTTGCAATGGCCAAGTGTAAACTCTTGCTAACTTTTTATCCTGTCTTCATCTTTTTAGTATGTTTTTCTGCACT
Organism: Convolutriloba macropyga; assembly: GCF_964194025.1. Taxonomy (NCBI): domain Eukaryota; kingdom Metazoa; phylum Xenacoelomorpha; order Acoela; family Convolutidae; genus Convolutriloba; species Convolutriloba macropyga. The sequence goes on from NC_134477.1 coordinate 286, forward strand.
GTTTGAGTAACATTAAAAACACAAAATGACATCTCATTGATCAGCAATTAGTCAACCATAGGTTATTCCTTTTTATAGTGATTAATAATAACACAATTTTTATTATCAAGAAAGTTCACAAATTATCCTCAACAATTTCGCGTGAATTATAATATCAAATACAATTATCATAAACATGATATGGTATGCATGATAATAACAAGATTTGAAACCGGACAAAAACTTCTTTATAGACAATAGATTTGCCATAGATGAAATTAGTCTACATATGCAGGTTAGAAGGCAAAAAGTCAGCCCTAGGGATACATATTTGTTTTGCAAAATGTCATGCAAAGAACTTTTACCAACCCTTTACTTCCTAATCGGAGTGTAATTAGAGAAAAATTTTAGAAGAGTGCCTATGATGCATTTTGGTGCAAGATATTGTTTGTAAAGCACGCATTCCAAAAACCTTTGACATATTTTCTGCTAGGTATTTTTGTATTTTTTAGGTTTCTCAACTGATGCTATAGATAAAAACATTTTTTCTTTGAACATGGCTTTTTCTCATCAGATAAAAAAAATCATCCTATTTTAAAAATTTTAGAAATTCAGCTCGTTCTCTTTTAAACCTGTCTTTAAACTCTTTTCACCTGTAATTCTGAGGTGTTACTGTAAAACTTAATTCTACTATTACTTCTTTTAACAACGTCTCAAGTAGTGGGAAAAAGGTGCTATTCCGCCACTTCCTAATCGGAAGATGACCAAATACCCCCTTTTTTCGCACTAATCTACATATCTACTACTTGGTTATACCCTCCATTTTTTTCACTACTGTATATTAGCTCTATATTCAATCAAAAATCAATCAAAATCAAAAAAGCAATCAAAATCAATCATTGTTTTATGAATTACTCTAAGAGTGATATTCACTCTTTGTTTTTTCTAAATCTGGTATTAATTAAGAAAAAAGGTAAATCTAAAATTAATATAAATAAAAACCAAAACTACATGACAGATAAATTAAAAGAAGGAGAATTAGCTTCTTGAATATTATACTTATAAACATGCTCTCTGAATTGATTTCTAGTATGACCATATCTATATCTATGAAGATAAATACATAATCTACATTTCCTATTTCTAAATCTATATAGTGTTATATGTTTATAAACATTACACATACTACATGTTAGATATTGATCAGGATCAGAATCATGATATCCCAAATGCTCTATATAATCTTTCACTTTAACCATATTTTTTCATACATAACAAGAATAACCCAATTCTGTACAATTATTACAACATTCATTCCAAGGTTTATTTATGCACTTATTGCATTTCATTTTCATTTTTCGAGAAATTATTTTTTCCAAAATTTTATCTAAATAAATACATCATGTCTCAATCAACTAACACTAGTGTCATAAACTTCTGCGACGTCTGTAATCTATCCTTTGAATCAAAGAAGGGTTTATACAGGCATCAATCATACGATCTCAAACATAAGGAACTATTGGAGAAAACTGAAACTGAAACTGAAACTAAAACTGAACCATGCTGGTTTTGTGGCGATATGTTTAAAAATCAGATAGGTCTACAAACTCACATGAATAAACACTGGAGAGAAAACGTTGTCTTAAACGATAAGTATAATAATAAATCAAGCCTTTATCAAAGGCAGTTATATATTACTAAATCTAATGGTAGTTTTATCATGGATATTATTGAACCAGTAGATTACATATTGGACGAGTTTAAACCATTTAAATCATATAAATATAAAGTTACTGCCAATTGCTTATATAAGAAGAGGGACTCGGAAGAACAAAAGACTACTAATATAAACTTTTGAAACGATGAATATATGGATAAAGATCATCGACTGAATCTAAACCAATGGCTTGATCATGTTAGAGAAACGTATGAGGGTTACGGCTACGATTATGAGTTTATTGGAATAACAGACATGCAAATAAATATAGAAAGGACTAAACCATCAATAGGATCTTATACTGAACTGCCACCAGGTCTAAGAGATAAAACAAAAGCGATTTCAAATATTAGAAGTGGTAAATTTAACTGTCTACGATTATGTATTACAGCAGCATTGCATCCTGTAACTGAACCTGTAACTAGAGAAAATAGTTATATTAATAATCTAGTTGATGACTGGGAATATAATGAAACTGCATATGATTATATAACAAAAATCCAAAACAAATAAAATATCAATATTTGGTTTTAGAGACCTACGGTTGTGCTTCACCAGAGGCCGACTCAAGATAGTAACATAGCAAAAGTAGAATGCTCAGAGAAATGTTCTAACTTTTTAAAAGGTAGACATAATGTAAGAATACTATCATGGAATGAACACTGTGCCCTAATTAAAAATATAGAAGTTTTACTAGAAAGACCTAACACCAAACATACCAAGTACTGGTTTTGTGATAATTGTACCTATTGGTTTAATTCTCAACATAAATATGAAACCCATGAATGCTGTGTCCAAATCAAACCAAAGATTGTTTGCCCTAAGTTAAAACAAATTAAATTCAAGAATCAACATAGACAACAAGAAGTGAACAATGTTATATTTAGTGATATTGAATGTTACATGAAGGGAACAGATGAAAAGATTGGTAGCAATACATATAAGATATCTGAACATGTACCTATTGCTGTAGTTGGCATAGCAAAGATGAAGTGCGTAGCAAAGATGAAGTATATAACAGATCAGGGAATCTGCCTCGCAGACCATACTTTGGTCCAGACTGCATCAAAGATTATGATAGAAATTTATTAGAAATAGAAACAAAACATAGTATTAAGATAAACAAAGCAATGATATTTACAGAAGAAGATAAATTGTGTCATAATGCTAATGATATATGTCACATTTGTAATAAAAACTGTGTTAAGGAAGTTAGAGATCACTGTCATCAAACAGGTAGATATAGAGGTCCAGAATGTAATATTTGTAACTTGAACAATAAACATCAAAACTTCATTCCAGTAAAATTTCATAGTGGTAAAGGCTATGACTTCAATCTATTATTAAATGAATGATTTAAACAGAATGATAGCAAGAGAAGAATTGATATCTTACCTAGTACTAATGGTAAAGCTAGAATGTTTAGAGTGGGCGTATTAAAGTTTATAGATAGTTACAGTTTCTTGACAATGTCTCTTGATAAAATGGCAGAAGTTTATAATGTTGAAAATAAAACATTGTATCCTTATGAATACTTTAAAGATGAGAATAGCTATAATAATCAACTAGGTAATCTATCAATTCAAGACTTTAGATCATCACTAACAACTAAGTTACCAACTCAAGATGAAGTAGATGATTTTAATAATTCTAATAGTAAAAAACCAGGTAAAGAATTAACATTAGAATTTATGGAAAATGATATATTCATATTAGGACATTGCTTCAATCTATTTGTAAAGTTAAACATGAATACATATAAACTCAATCCTCTACATTATATTAGTCTACCAAGCTACAGCTTCGATTGTTTCCTAAAACTAAGCAACGTTGAATTAGACACAATACAAGATGAGTAAATACTAAAAGACTTCATTAGTGCAATGAGAGGTGGCTTATGTGGTGTTATGGGTGATAGATATATTAGAAATCAAAATGAAAGCTATAGTCAAAGTCAAAGTCAAAGATCAATGGCAGAGCATGGCGAAGCATCGGTGAAGCCGGTTCCCGGATGGACAAAGTCCCATGACCGAAGGTCTATCTTGTACATCGATGCCAATAACTTATAGGGTTATGCACTAATGCAAAAGCGACCATATAAGGATTTTGAGTACTCCAATACAACTCTAGATGAAGTATTAAATACTTCAGATGATAGTGATTAATGCTATTTGCTTATCTGTGATTAAGAATATACTAATGAATGTGAAGAGAGAACTAGCAACTTCCAACTACTACCCCATGGAAGAGAAGTAGAGAACAATGAATTGGGATACAAACAAAGACCCCCAACTTCATGAAAAAGCAAGAAACTAATATTAGATCAGAATAATAAATATGAATACCCAATACACTATCGGATGTTAAAGTTTGTTGTTAATATGGGTATAAAGGTTACTAAAACCCATAGAATAATTAAATTTAAACAAGATTATAAAAATAGAGACTACATTGAACCTAATACTAAAATGAGAGCTGAAGCTATAACTGAACCTGAGAAAGATATATTTAAGTTAATGAATAATTCATTGTTTGGTAAAAGTTGTGAGAATCCATTAAAGTATCTAAAAGCTAAAATTCTAACCGATGATTATGAAAAACTTAAAGCTGTTAGAAAACCAACATGTAAAGATGTAATTAGATATGAAAATTATACTCTAATATAATTCTATAAAAAGGAAATACAATTTGATAAGCCGATTTATTTATGATCTACAGTACTAGAGCTCAGTAAGCTTCATATGTATAAATTCTTTTATAATGTATTAAATCCCTCGCTTAACGATCTAATGTTACACTACATGGAGACGGGTAGCTTCGTGTTAAGCTTAAGCGAGGGCAATGTCGACAATGAGCACATGGATCTGAGTAATCCAGATAAACCAATAAAAACTAATAATAAGAAACCGGCCAAATTTAAACACGAATTAGGTAGTAAGGTTATAGAAGAAATCGTGGTATTAAAACACAAAACATATAGTATAAAGAACTATGGGGCAAAAGAGAAAGGAATAAAGACAGAAAGTAATGGAAAGCACGAAGAATATTATAGTGCTCTAATAAATAATAAGGAAAGAATAGCAGAGGAAAGCAGGATTCGAAAAGTAGGAAGTTATATGACCACAGTTAAGATAAGTAAAAGAAGTTTAAGTAATTTCGATGATAATAGATTTTATGTAAATAATATAAAAAGTTATCCCCTAGATGAGAACATGTATCTATTCAAAAGAGATTTATTAAATAAAATCAGCCAACAGACTTCGCCCATAGTAAACCAGCACTGATAAACAATATGAAAGAATTAACAATTAATGATGATAGAAAGTTTATTGAAGCCGCTATTAGATTATATAATGAATTGTGATTATTATTTTTATAAAATGACTAAACACTTGTGAAATTAAATAATCTAGAAAAACAAAACAGGAGAAATAGATTAGACGATAAATTAAAACAACAAGAATTTTATGGAGAAATAGAAGAATTATTTGATCCTTTAACTAAAACGCAATGAACACAATCTAGCATTAAGTGAACAAAGATTAAGAGCAATAGATTGGCAAAATCAAGAGTCAGATAAACAAACTAAGATGACCCAGCAAGATGGCTCCCAGTTTAATGAAGCATTAATGAAGTCCAATGGTGAAGCATTGGTGAAGTCCAACGACAAAGCTGTAGAGAAAGCTCGAGTTAAACCAGGAATATTAGTAGATAAAGACGTGTCTCAAATTATTAATTTAATGTCAGTTCAATCTAATCCCCAATTAAAGTTAAAGTTCGTAAATTTAGATATTGGTGAATTTGAAATGAACGGTGTTAAACTAAATTACCAAGAAAATTCAATTATAGTTAAGGATAATATATATGAGTTGTCAGATGAGTTTATAAACTTTCTTACTAACTCTAATAAAAAACATGGTGAAATCCAGAAAGATGGAAACAAAATTAAAAGGTTTTTAAAGGATATTAGATATGTTTTAGGAAAAGGGATAAGAAAAGCGCTAGATATAGAACAATAAAACGTATAATGGGGGGGGGTGTAAAAGATGATGTATTTGGCAGGGGTTTAAATAGCAACCCTAACCCAAATAATAAACGAAGTTGCCATTTAAATGGTTTAGTAGAAAGACTAAGATTTTTAATACTAGAAACAAAAGCTGGTTATGATGGATTATATGATGAAATGCTAGATATATCTAATCAACTATTAACTATGGATACTATTAATCAAGAGCAACTAGATAATTTTGTTTTTAACTATGGTAAATAAACAAAAATGAACAAAGCTATCAAGGAAGCTGTTTCACAGACCAGGGAACCTGCATCGCAGATGACTATATCCACAAGTAAACAAGACACAATTGAAACTAAACAACAATTACTAGCTAGAGAAGTATTCAGTCGTCAAATAACAAAGTTTAGAAGAGAAGGAGTAATATCATTATATAAAGATGAAACATGGTCAGCTGAAATTAATTGGTAGGTCATCTCTAAGTAAAAACAATAATAATTATAAGTTTATATTAACTGTTACAGATGTATTCACAAAATATGCATGGGCTATTCCGTTAACGAATAAATCTGGTTTATCTATAACTAATGGTTTTAGAATAGTATTAGGTGAAAGTAGAAAACCAGAAAAGTTATGGGTAGATAGAGGTAGTGAGTTTTACAATAAAACATTTAAATCTTTACTTAAACAATATGAAACAAAACTATATTCTACTTATAGTGATTTAAATGCCGTGTTTATAGAGAGATTCAACAGAACATTATTAGACATAATAAATAAACCTATGTTCATCAATGGTGATGGTAATTGGGTAAATATACTAAATGATGCAGTCATAACATATAACAATAAAATTCATTCAACAATTAATATGACACCTTTTGATGCTTCTAATAATGCCGATAAAGTTAAGTACTCATTCATTTATAGGAATATAAAACCTGAACTTAAAATTAGTGATTATGTTAGAAATGCAGATGAACGTAATATCTTCTCTAAGGGATACACTTCTAATTGGAATAGAGAACTATTTAAAGTTAATGATGTTTTGAAAACACAACCACTAACATATAAGATAGAAGACAAAAACGGAGAGATAATAGAAGGTAAATATTACGAAAAAGAATTGTTAAAATCCGAGTTTGATTTTGAATCTAAAAATAAAGTTTTATAATCATTAGGTATAATTCTGTAATTTCTGTAAACAAATACAAAGATGACCAGAAATAGATTCAATCAAGCTAAACATCAATCAACATCAACATCAACAAACAACTTAACACTAAGTAAGGCTCGTGGGTTATTCCTAGAAGATAATGATAATATTGATATGAAGGATACCTATAAAATTACAAATGTACATCCTCCGATAGATGAAAAAGATGTTGTTAATATTGTTACAACATTGTAAACAGTATTGTGACAATAACTTATTATCCTCTTCTAAAAAAATAGACATTTTAAGTAGAAACATAACTGAGCTAAGAATAGGTGAATTTGATAAAGTCACAACTAAAACATTACAACTAATTGAAACACAAGTTAATGATGAAATAATTAATGCGTTTATTGAATAAGCAAATGAAGTCACAAATACTGTTAAGTTTTGCAATAAAGTTGCTGCTGATACTATCTCTAAATATAATCAATTAAAACAAGAATTTGATAATAATAAGTTTAATCAGAATATCACTAACATACAACTAGATGAAAAGATTACTACTGGGTTAAAAGAATTTAAAGAAGTAAATAAAAATACTAATTCTTTTATAGATGAAGCCCTTTTAAAGAATAAAAGGACAATAGTAAAATATATAATTGCTATACTTTTAAGAAGTACGTTAGTTGATAATAAAGAACAAGAAATACTAGAGAAGCATTATGGTTTTAAGCAAGAAGATATAACGAAAGAAATAGAATGAATTTCTACTAATCAAAATATCCGAAACTATGACTAACTCAACAGCTCCTAGTGAGAGATTACTTTACCCAGATTTGTCATCAGTATCCGAAAGACTGATAAATGAAAAGATTCAAGCCAATAATAAATTTAACAACAATATTAACATTATAAAATATATTTAAAATTATTATGAAACTGAATTTAATAACTATAATATGAAGATAAGTAGATATAAAAAATATATTAACGTAGCTGAGATAACAGAAATAGTATTATCATCAATAGCAACAACGGCAACAACAACATCAGTTGCATCAACAGGTATAAGATTACATTATTCTATACCAACAGCTTTTGCTACAGCAACTGTTTGTGGTTCATTATCAAAAACGATTAAAACAAGAAAAATAAGAAATAAAATTATAAAGTATTACATTACAAATGTATATTTTAAGTAAACAGTTTAGCGACAAGTTTATTAGAATATATACCAAATCAATGAATGATAATAAAATAGATAATGATGAATATAATGAATTAGTCAAGCTATATGAAGGATATAAGAAGAACAAGAAAAACAAATTGAGTATACTTTTAAACTAAATTTGTTAGTGTTTAGTAATAATAGTATGGTAGTAATAATAATATTAGTATTAGTATTTATCGATGACCATAAACATAATATAAATATAATCATAGTCATAATCATAATCATAAATATAATATCATCATGACTATAAACAAAAATATAAACATAATCATAAGTTTAATCATGACTATAATCAAATAATTATTTCTTCTTAGTACCTAAGTATAACCCTCTTCATTTTTGTACTACCTTTATAACTTCACCAGTAGTTGCAAATTTAATTAAATCAGGTGTAGCCGCTAGAGCTGCTCTAGGGTTTCTACTTGCAGCTGCACTTCCTATTTTACTTGCTATTTCTAATGCTCTTACTTGATTATTAGTAACTTTCTTTCCAAAGTTATCCGTAGCTCTGCCAACACTTTTGAAAAAATCTTTCAATCCTTCAGCTTCTATTGTTGCATTACTAACAGTCATTGACTTATTTCTCTTACAGTTAACACAATTACCCTTTCACATTTTAGTACCTTTTGAAGTAATAGCTCCACTTATATTAATAGTACCACTATAATGTCTACCACCAACACAATATGAATTAGTTTTGAACTTGTTTAAAAGACTCATTTTTGTATATAAAAAATATAGGAAGTTAAAAAGTATAATCCCTTTGTTGTTATTAAGCCTAAGCCTAGGGTTAAACCAAAAGCCAAACCCAAACCCCAAACTGAACTTGAAGCTAGAGGCTTAGCTCAAGAGAATAAAAAGCAATTAGATATTATTTATGCTAAGGGTTTTATTAAGACTAGTAGGAAATAGTTTGATTATCATTGATTTAGTAATTGTTTACTCATTGGTTAAGTCAATAGATATATCATTTATTATAACTATGACTTAATTATAACTAAGACTATGTCTATGATATAGTATCAACCATCTTATTACCATCACTATTCACACTAATAACCTTTCTAATTAATACTAATGCATGACCTGTAACATCGGCAACTGCAGCACTAAATTTATAATTAAGTTGTATTGGTTTTGGGCCTATATGATCACTTTGATATCTAGTATCGAATACATATATTCTATAATTGCTCTTGAATATTCTATGATTTATATATGGTTTTATATTATGTGGTAACCCAATAAATTTTTAATTAAAGCTAACAATCTCTTTAAAAGCCTCATTATAATTATTAGTACCATAATTAATATTCATTCTATCCTCGGGATAAAACTCACTACCAATCTTACAAAAACATTTAGTAACAGTCATTAAATCAAATGTATTTGCATCATGAGTTTGTTCATTAACATTATTATTTTCAAAACCAACTATTATATATTGTGGTCTATCCATCCCACTTTCCATACCTAGATCAAACAAGAACTTAGTAGCATTGCGTACATTATTATAAAATGTCTTTCTTTCATATTAGCTAAAGTCTACCTTATATTTTTTAATTAAACCCTTTTGCACAAAAATTCTATTATCATTACTAGGATCAATACTAGGCACACACCATGATATATCTCTACTTTATATATTACCATCATTAGCAACTTCACCAGGATCAGCATTAACTCTAAATAGAGCTCTATCATTATTATTTCTTTTTAATAATAGTTTAAATCCTAAACCATATATAATCTTTTCTAAATCATTTACAAAACCAAATAGATCACTCATCTTAATCATCATATACATATGACCTCGTTGTGCAGCAATATGGTCATTTTTAAGTTGACTCTCTCTATTACCCTGATTTCTAACAAAACCACTCTCATATTCATCATCAGTACTAGTTAATAACTTGTACATCAATAGATCAGGATGACAATGATCTATATATTCAATGGTCCTCCCACCACTTGTTTCAAGCTTAACTGAACTAAACAATGCTATCATACCATAATTAACTAATCTGATATTAGCATCATTAGCAAATACACCACTCTAGATATGAATCACGCAAATTTAAGTGATTCTCTTCTCTATTGAGAAAGATATTAATATTGGTATTAACCGTATTCATTGTTGCCAGATTATTTGGTTTATATTTTATAATCTTACTTTTGTGTTTGTCATTATTATAGCCGTAAGTTGTATCCAAATTAAAGTCCATTTTTATAAGTCAAAAAATGACAGACAGTTTAATCTTATGGGAACTACAAAGAATACATGATGCTTTAACTAAAACTAAAGAAGAGCATACATTTAACTTTAGAATGATAAAGCCAACAGAAAATTTAACTTTAATGAACCTATACTTAATACAACAAAATTAGGTTTAATTAGATTATCAGTTTATAACTCCGTGTTTAATATGAATAGAAGGAATCATCAATTCTTATATGATACCCAAGGTGAAACATGGACAGATACCCGTATTTTAGCTGTTATACCAGGTGCATATGAATTACTCGAAATATCAGAATTAATAAAAGAAGAAACTAATGGTAATGTTATAATAGAATCTGATAAGAATACAATGAAAAGTTCAATGGAAATAAAACAAGGTGCAATCAACTTTGACATAGAAAGTTCAATAGCCCAATTACTAGGATTTAGAAAATATTTTTAAAAAAAGGTAAACATACATCTCTATAAAAAGGAAGATTGTTGATATTATGGGTTTTAGTGCTATTAACATTCATTGTAATGTGATATCTGGTGTTAAAGATAATGGGAATAACACAGACATACTATATACTTTTATTCTAACCCAACCACCAGGTTACCAGATTATTATTATACCAACTATTATCTTGTATCAAAATGTAACAAAAGATAGAATAGAATATATAGAAATTCATATTAGAGATGAGCATGGGAGACCGATAGACTTTAATGACGTTGTATTGAGTTTTACTTTACATTTATGTTAACAGCTAAACTTAGACTTAGACCTAGACTGAGACCTAGACATAGACCAAACAGTTCCTATTTCCCTAATAATAATAACATATTTGAAATAGTATTTTTTCCTTTAAAAAATTATCAGTATCAAATGTGATGAATGTAGAATTAAGTCCTGGGCTCAAAGTTGTAATTGGTGTCAGGGCAAACCTTATCAATGTTTTGTATGTAATAGAGTTATAACATATAGAGATAAACATAATCAATTACTAGAAGATTTTAATAATCCCGATCAATATCTAACATGTAGAAAGTTTAAAGTGTATAAACATATCTCCCAGTTTAGATTTAAACAATTCTATTGTAGGTTTTGTACATATTCACAGATTAGAATAGTTATAAATTATAATTGAACATAAATAAATAATTATAATTAAATAAATATATAATTATAAACATAACTATATCATATTTAAATTATAGTTATAAATTATAATTAAACATCAATAAATAATTATAATTAAATAACTACAATACTCTCCGATCCCAATTAATTCTTAGTTTACCATTAATTTTTTTATTTTTAGTTATATCAAGGACAATGTAATTATAAGGCTCTTTCCATACCTTATTACATATATTAGCAAAATCATTATAACTAAGTTCAACATTATTGAAGAAATCTTGATATATCGATGCCAGGACTTCACCTCTCTGTTCAAACAAAATAAATAGATTACATTTCTCTCTAACACTCGGCCTATCAAAAGAGAACAAGTTTTGATTAAGATATATCATATTGCAATTATTATGTCTACCTCTACAAAAGTATTCATTAATAACTGGTTCTTTGGCTCTAATATCATCGAATATCATTAGTTTCATAAAGTCTTTGGGTAGTTTATCAGGAGAGGGCAAATCTTTTATATCTTTAATAAATTCTATAATTGCTTTATTATTTATTCTTTCTAATCCATTGTATTGATCACCAGTAGGTCCAATGATGTATAGCTTATCAAAATAAATACTAGCTAGAATTAGTTTTTTTAATAAGAATGTCTTACCACATTCACTAGGACCAGATATTATACATCTAAAGTTATCTGGGAATTCAGCTTCAGTAATTATATCATCATCATTTAGACATGATTGCGGATCATCATTTATATTAACAGAGATATCACTAGTAGGGGTATTATTGTTAGGTTTACCTTTTTGATGTTTTTCATCCAATAGATATATATATAATTGTCTTTATCATCATTATCATTATCATTATCATCTGCGAAGCAGGTTCCCTGATTAACATTATCATTATCATTATTAGCAAAGCTACTTCGTAGATCATCTGCGAAACAGATTCCCTGATTAACATTATCATTTTTTTCAAAGCTACTTCGTAGATCATTATCATTATCTTTATTAGCAAAGCTACTTCGTAGATCATTAATATTATCTTTATCATTAACATTATCATTAACATTATCATTATTAGCAAGCTACTTCGTAGATCATTATCATTATCATTAACATTATCATTATCATTATCCTTAACATTATCTTTATCATTAGCATTAATAGCAAAACTTCTTCGTACATCATTATCATTAACATCTGCGAAGCAGGTTGGGGTACAAAGGACTTCGTCCCTTCCTTGTTTAACATCACAGCCTAAACAAAAACACTCATTATATATTACTGGATATTTATATTGATTAACTAGAATTTTTAAAGCACTTTTAACTCTAAATCCTCTATCAATAAGATAGATCATGTAAAAACAATAAGCCCCACAATAAGATTCATCATATTGTTGTATTCTTTCATTAGAGCCTAGATCAACATATTATTCTAAAAATAATGGTGGGTTTTCTACACCAAAACTATCAAAGTACTACACAGGACCACCTTCTCTTCTTATAACTAAAACCCAATGTGTACCTAAATTTACAATAATGTTGGAGTTAGGATTGTTAATCAGCGAAGCAGGTTCCCCGATACTATCTGGATTTTGATCTCTCATTACTATTTCAATTGGTGTTACAATTATATCTTTACCTATATCTTTTACTCTGATATCGCTCATAGCACTATTATCACTATTAAAATTATTATTGATTTCCTCATAAGTAAGGATAAGCATTTTTATATAATGAATTTAATAAGTCTAAGTCTAAGTCTAAATCAAGTCTATATATTATATATAAAAATGGAGACGGGTAGTGTAGTTTTTAATTTTTTTTAAATAATTATATTTTGTTTTATAATATATGATTCAATACCGAGTAAATACACAAAACTAGAAGAAAACTTTGATGGATTTATGAATAGGAGTCTAGTTAGATTTGAATATGAAAAGTCCCCATTAAATACTATTGTTTTTGTTGGATTTGGTACAGGGAAACATATTTTATTAGACAATACTTAAAAATATATTCAGTCCAAAACCAAGACCAAAACCAAAACCAAGCCTAAAACCAAAACCAAAACCAAGACCAAAACCAAAACCGAGACCAAAACCAAAACCAAAACCCAGCTAAAAATATTGTTATAGTGTGTAAAGATGACAGAGACTGGATAGATCCTGAGACTAATAAGTTTTATACTGGGTTTGATAAATGTGATATAAATATGATCACAAAAAATAATATGCATAAATTTCAAAATTGTGCAATAGTACTTGATGATATGGGTGATAGGTTAAATAAGGATATTGCTTATTATTTCACAGAAGGAAGACATTATAATATTCAAATGATTGTAATGTGTCATAAACCTGCTCAAATAATTAATACGGCAAGAATTAGTTGTGAGACATTTATTTAACAACTTATAATGGACCTGATCTATTTAAAATCTTTAATGAGATATATAAATCTCAACATGACTTTAGTAAAATAATTAGTGAGTTAAATAGTAACCATTATAATTGTACAGATGGAATGTCAGATGAACTTCGTTATGGTATAATTTAATATAAAAGAAGGAAAATACTTTTATTATTATTAATAGTAATGGAACAATGATATATGATTCAAGAGTTCGTTTCCTTGATTTAAAAGCTCTTAGTTTTAAAGATGAATTAGAAAGAGAAGATATAAATAAACTTATAGCATATATGAAACCACTCATGATTAATGCAACAGATAGAAATGTTATTAATCACGATAACTATATATTCTATTTTAATAAACTTCTCAAATTAAATAATATTAAAATACAGAATGATGTTCTAACTAAAGAGATGGTTAAAGCAAAAGGTTTAAAACAATTATCAAATATTGATGGAATTATAGGTTGGGGTTTAGTTATAACTAGTTATATTTATCCTGATTCAATAAAAAAAACTGTTGGAGCTGTGGCATTGATTGCAAGCAATATGTTGAATAGAGCAAACACTTTGGTTAACGTTGGATATGGAGAAGATCTGCCAAGCAGGTATCCTGATAGCGAAACATGGGCGAAGCCGTATCCGCGAAGCGGTTACATCGATGGTGAAACATGGACAAAGTCCTATCTGCGAAGCAGCTTCACCGATCTAAAAAATAGTTTAGTTAATGGGGCACGTAAATTTGTTACACACTTAGAAAAACTACAAGAAGAATATATAAAAAAAGAGATGGGAATTTTGAATAGAAAGGGAGGAAAGTTTTTAACCAGACTATATGGAAATAATGAAGAATTTAGAGAAGAGATTATAAATTTTGTTAGAGATAAAAAAGCATTAGACCTTGAATTGATTTTAGATAAGAGATGTAAAACTAATACACTCAATACGTTAGGAAAAAATATCTAGCAGAGTGTATCACACAAGATAATACTAAAGATTTAATTGAAATCATGGCTAAATATTCTCCGCGAAGCGGATACAGCGATGGTGAAACATCTGTAAAGCAGTTCCACTGATGGACAAAGTCCTATCCGTGAAGCGGTTACACCGATCTGCGAAATGATTAGGTAAATATTATAGTTTAACCTATTATAAATGCTTTTAAAATGTTTACAGTGTAATTATGAATATGGAAACATTGCTGTTTTAAAATATCATTATGAATCATGTCATAAAGATAAAACTGATAAATGTGTATGTGGTAAAATAATACTAAGTGGTATTTGTGCTAATGATTTTTCCCCATGGGGTTGTTCTTTAAAAATTGAATCTAGTTCTAGTTATAGTTCTAGTTCTAGCTCTAGTTCTAGTTCTGGTACTGGTTCTAGTTCTATCTATGACTCTAACTCATACCCTAACCCTAACCCTAACCCTAACCCTAACCCTAACGCTAACCCTCCTCCCTAGACCCTCAATTCATCTGAATAAGTCTTTGACTAGGTTGAAAAGCATTTTGTGGTGAAACATATAGCGAGTTTTTGAGCGAGAAATTTGACAGTGTACGAGTACTTTTTTCGTATACTCCCTAGATCAAAAGTCTTTTTCCCTCTCAGACTGTACTCGGGCAGTGAAACTCCTCCCTAGACCCTCAATTCATTTGATACAAAAAAGTACTCGATACGTTGTCAAATTTCGCTCTCAAAAACGCGCTATATAGTTTTTCAACATAAATTGCTTTTCAACCTAGTCAAGGTCTTTTTCAAATGAATTGAGGGTCTAAGGAGGAGTTTCAGTGCCCGTGTTCAGTCTGAGAGGAAAATAATATTTCAACCTAGATGGTATACAAACAAAGTACTCGATACGTTGTCAAATTTCGCTCTCAAAAACTCGCTATATAGTGTTTCAACATAAATTGCTTTTCAACCTACTCAAGAACCTATTCAAATGAATTGAGGGTCTAAGGAGGAGTGTCATTGTCCGAGTACAGTCTGAGAGGGAAAAAATTTTTGATCTAGGGTGTACACGAAAAAAGCACTCGCTACATTGTCAAATTTCGCGCTCAAAAACTCAATATAGTGTTTCAACATAAATTGCTTTTCAACCTAGTCAAGGTCCTTTTCAAATGAATTGAGGGCCTAGGGAGGAGTGTCACTGCCCGAGTACAGTCTGAGAGGGAAAGAATTTTTGACATAGGTGGTATACGAAAAAATTACTCGGTACATTGTCAGATTTCGCGCTCAAAGACTCGCTATACATTGTTTCAACATAAATTGCTTTTCAACCTAGTCAAGGAACTATTCAAATGAATTAAGGGTCAAAGGAGGAGTGTCATTGTCCGAGTACAGTCTGGGAGGGAAAGAATTTTTGATCTAGGGTGTACACGAAAAAAGTACTCGCTACATTGTCAAATTTCGCGCTCAAAAACTCAATATAGTGTTTCAACATAAATTGCTTTTCAACCTAGTCAAGGTCCTTTTCAAATGAATTGAGGGCCTAGGGAGGAGTGTCACTGCCCGAGTACAGTCTGAGAGGGAAAGAATTTTTGACATAGGTGGTATACGAAAAAATTACTCGGTACATTGTCAAATTTCGCGCTCAAAGACTCGCTATACATTGTTTCAACATAAATTGCTTTTCAACCTAGTCAAGGACTTATTCAAATGAATTGAGGGTCTAGGGAGGAGTGTCACTGTCCGAATACAATCTGAGAGGGAAAGAATTTTTGATCTAGGGTGTATAAGAAAAAAGTACTCGGTACGTTGTCAATTTTCGCGCTCAAAAACTCGCTATATAGTGTTTCAATATAAATTGCTTTTCAATCTAGTCAAGGTTTTTTTCAAATGAATTGAGGGTCTAGGGAGGAGTGTCACTGTCCGAGTACAGTCTGAGAGGGAAAGAATTTTTGATCTAGGGTGTATACGAAGAAAATACTCGGTACGTTGTCAAATTTCGCGCTCAAAAACTCGCTATATAGTGTTTCAACGTAACTTGCTTTTCAACCTAGTCAAGGAACTATTCAAATGAATTAAGGGTCAAAGGAGGAGTGTCATTGTCCGAGTACAGTCTGGGAGGGAAAGAATTTTTGATCTAGGGTGTACACGAAAAAAGTACACGGTACGTTGTCAAATTTCGCGCTCAAAAACTCAATATAGTGTTTCAAGATAAACTGCTTTTCAACCTAGTCAAGGACTTATTCAAATGAATTGAGGGTCTAGGGAGGAGTGTCACTGCCCGAGTTCAGTTTTAGAGGAAAATGATTTTTGACCTAGATGGTATACAGAAAAATACTCGATACGTTGTCAAATTTCGCTCTCAAAAACGCGCGGTATAGTGTTTCAACATAAATTGCTTTTCAACCTAGTCAAGGTCTTTTTCAAATGAATTGAGGGTCTAGGGAGTAATGTCACTGCCCGAGTTGAGTCTTAGAGAAAAATGATTTTTGAACTAGATGGTATACAGAAAAATACTCGATACGTTGTCAAATTTCGCTCTCAAAAACGCGCGGTATAGTGTTTCAACATAAATTGCTTTTCAACCTAGTCAAGGTCTTTTTCAAATGAATTGAGGGTCTAGGGAGGAGTGTCATTGCCCGAATACAGTCTGAGAGGGAAAGAATTTTTTATCTAGGGTGTATACGAAAAAAGTACTCTGTACATTGTCAAATTTCGTGCTCAAAAACTCGCTATATAGCGTTTCAATATAAATTGCTTTTCAATCTAGTCAAGGACTTATTCAAATGAATTGAGGGTCTAGGGAGGAGTGTCAGTGCCCGAGTTCAGTCTGAGAGGAAAATAGATTTTGACCTAGATGGTATACATAAAAATATCGATATGTTGTCAAATTTTCCTCTCAAAAACGCGCTATGTAGCGTTTCAACATATATTGCTTTTCAATCTAGTCAATGTCTTTTTCAAATGAATTGAGGGTCTAGGGAGGAGTGTCACTGTCCGAGTACAGTCTGAGAGGGGAAGAACTTTTGATCTAGGGTGTATACGAAAAAATAACTCGATACGTTGTCAGATTTCGCGCTCAAAAACTCGCTATATAGTGTTTCAACATAAATTGCTTTTCAACCAGGTCAAGGAACTATTCAAATGAATTGAGGGTCAAAGGAGGAGTGTCTTTGTCCAAGTACAGTCTGGAAGGGAAAGAATTTTTGATCCAGGGTGTACACGAAAAAAGTACCCGGTACATTGTCAAATTTCGCGCTCAAAAACTCAATATAGTGTTTCAACATAAACTGCTCTTCAACCTAGTCAAGGACTTATTCAAATGAATTGAGGGTCTAGGG
This sequence comes from Convolutriloba macropyga, assembly GCF_964194025.1. Lineage (NCBI taxonomy): Eukaryota > Metazoa > Xenacoelomorpha > Acoela > Convolutidae > Convolutriloba > Convolutriloba macropyga. Next base: position 18,467 of record NC_134477.1, read on the forward strand.
AGGAGTGTCACTGCCCGAGTTCAGTCTGGGAGGGAAAGAATTTTTGACCTAGATGGTATACATAAAAATATCGACACGTTGTCAAATTTTGCTCTCAAAAACGCGCTATATAACGTTTCAAAATATTTTGCCTTTCAACCTAGTCAATGCCTTTTTCAAATGAATTGAGGGTGTAGGGAGGAGTGTCACTGTCCGAGTACAGTCTGAGAGGGGAAGAACTTTTGATCTAGGGTGTATACGAAAAAATTACTCGATACGTTGTCAGATTTCGCGCTCAAAAACTCGCTATATAGTGTTTCAACATAAATTGCTTTTCAACCAAGTCAAGGAACTATTCAAATGAACTGAGGGTCAAAGGAGGAGTGTCATTGTCCGAGTACAGTCTGGGAGGGAAAGACTTTTCGATCTAGGGTGTACACGAAAAAAGTACCCGGTACATTGTCAAATTTCGCGCTCAAAAACTCAATATAGTGTTTCAACATAAACTGCTCTTCAACCTAGTCAAGGACTTATTCAAATGAATTGAGGGTCTAGGGAGGAGTGTCACTGCCCGAGTTCAGTCTTAGAGGAAAATGATTTTTCACCTAGATGGTATACAAAAAAAATACTCGATACGTTGTCAAATTTCGCTCTCAAAAACGCGCGGTATAGTGTTTCAACATAAATTGCTTTTCAACCTAGTCAAGGTCTTTTTCAAATGAACTGAGGGTCTAGGGAGGAGTGTCATTGCCCGAGTACAGTCTGAGAGGGAAAGAATTTTTGATCTAGGGTGTATACGAAAAAATTACTCTGTACATTGTCAAATTTCGTGCTCAAAAACTCGCTATATAGCGTTTCAATATAAATTGCTTTTAAACCTAGCCAAGGACTTATTCAAATGAATTGAGGGTCTAGGGAGGAGTGTCACAGCCCGAGTTCAGTCTGAGAGGAAAATAATTTTTGACCTAGATGGTATACATAAAAATATCGATACGTTGTCAAATTTTGCTCTCAAAAACGCGCTATATAGCGTTTCAACATATTTTGCTTTTCAACCTAGTCAATGTCTTTTTCAAATGAATTGAGGGTCTAACTAGGAGTGTCATTGCTGGAGTACAGTCGGAGAGGGAATGAATTCTTGATCTAGGATGTATACGAAAGAAGTACTCGATACGTTGTCAAATTTCGCGCTCAAAAACTCGCTGTATAGTGTTTCAACATAATTTGCTTTTCAACCTAGCCAAGGACTTATTCAAATGAATTGAGGGTCTAGGGAGGAGTGTCACAGCCCGAGTTCAGTATGAGAGGAAAATAATTTTTGACCTAGATGGTATACATAAAAATATCGATACGTTGTCAAATTTTGCTCTCAAAAACGCGCTATATAGCGTTTCAACATATATTGCTTTTCAACCTAGTCAATGTCTTTTTCAAATGAATTGAGGGTCTAGGGAGGAGTGTCACTGTCCGAGTACAGTCTGAGAGGGGAAGAACTTTTGATCTAGGGTGTATACGAAAAAATTACTCGATACGTTGTCAGATTTCGCGCTCAAAAACTCGCTATATAGTGTTTCGACATAAATTGCTTTTCAACCTAGTCAAGGACTTATTCAAATGAATTGAGGGTCTAGGGAGGAGTGTCACTGTTTGAGTACAATCTGAGAGGGAAAGAATTTCTGACCTAGATGGTGTACGAAAAAAGTGCTCGATACGTTGTCAAATTTCGCACTCAAAAACCCGCTATATAGTGTTTCAACATAAATTGCTTTTCAACCAGGTCAAGGAACTATTCAAATGAATTGAGGGTCAAAGGAGGAGTGTCTTTGTCCAAGTACAGTCTGGAAGGGAAAGAATTTTTGATCTAGGGTGTACACGAAAAAAGTACCCGGTACATTGTCAAATTTCGCGCTCAAAAACTCAATATAGTGTTTCAACATAAACTGCTCTTCAACCTAGTCAAGGACTTATTCAAATGAATTGAGGGTCTAGGGAGGAGTGTCACTGCCCGAGTTCAGTCTGGGAGGGAAAGAATTTTTGACCTAGATGGTATACATAAAAATATCGATACGTTGTCAAATTTTGCTCTCAAAAACGCGCTATATAGCGTTTCAACATATATTGCCTTTCAACCTAGTCAATGCCTTTTTCAAATGAATTGAGGGTCTAGGGAGGAGTGTCACAGCCCGAGTTCAGTCTGAGAGGAAAATAGTTTTTGACCTAGACGGTATACATAAAAATATCGATACGTTGTCAAATTTTGCTCTCAAAAACGCGCTATATAGCGTTTCAACATATATTGCTTTTCAACCTAGTCAATGTCTTTTTCAAATGAATTGAGGGTCTAGGGAGGAGTGTCACTGTCCGAGTACAGTCTGAGAGGGGAAGAACTTTTGATCTAGGGTGTATACGAAAAAATTACTCGATACGTTGTCAGATTTCGCGCTCAAAAACTCGCTATATAGTGTTTCGACATAAATTGCTTTTCAAACTAGTCAAGGACTTATTCAATTGAATTGAGGGTCTAGGGAGGAGTGTAACTGTTTGAGTACAATCTGAGAGGGAAAAAATTTCTGACCTAGATGGTGTACGAAAAAAGTGCTCGATACGTTGTCAAATTTCGCACTCAAAAACCCGCTATATAGTGTTTCAACATAAATTGCTTTTCAACCAGGTCAAGGAACTATTCAAATGAATTGAGGGTCAAAGGAGGAGTGTCTTTGTCCAAGTACAGTCTGGAAGGGAAAGAATTTTTGATCTAGGCTGTACACGAAAAAAGTACCCGGTACATTGTCAAATTTCGCGCTCAAAAACTTAATATAGTGTTTCAACATAAACTGCTCTTCAACCTAGTCAAGGACTTATTCAAATGAATTGAGGGTCTAGGGAGGAGTGTCACTGCCCGAGTTCAGTCTGGGAGGGAAAGAATTTTTGACCTAGATGGTATACATAAAAATATCGATACGTTGTCAAATTTTGCTCTCAAAAACGCGCTAAATAGCGTTTCAACATATATTGCCTTTCAACCTAGTCAATGCCTTTTTCAAATTGAGGGTCTAGGGAGGAGTGTCACTGTCCGAGTACAGTCTGAGAGGGGAAGAACTTTTGGTCTAGGGTGTATACGAAAAAATTACTCGATAAGTTGTCAGATTTCGCGCTCAAAAACTCGCTATATAGTGTTTCAACATAAATTGCTTTTCAACCAAGTCAAGGAACTATTCAAATGAATTGAGGGTCAAAGGAGGAGTGTCATTGTCCGAGTACAGTCTGGGAGGGAAAGAATTTTTGATCTAGGGTGTACACGAAAAAAGTACCCGGTACATTGTCAAATTTCGCGCTCAAAAACTCAATATAGTGTTTCAACATAAACTGCTCTTCAACCTAGTCAAGGACTTATTAAAATGAATTGAGGGTCTAGGGAGGAGTGTCACTGCCCGAGTTCAGTCTTAGAGGAGAATGATTTTTCACCTAGATGGTATACAAAAAAATACTCGATACGTTGTCAAATTTCGCTCTCAAAAACGCGCGGTATAGTGTTTCAACATAAATTGCTTTTCAACCTAGTCAAGGTCTTTTTCAAATGAATTGAGGGTCTAGGGAGAAGTGTCATTGCCCGAGTACAGTCTGAGAGGGAAAGAATTTTTGATCTAGGGTGTATACGAAAAAATTGCTCTCTACATTGTCAAATTTCGTGCTCAAAAACTCGCTATATAGCGTTTCAATATAAATTGCTTTTCAACCTAGTCAAGGACTTATTCAAATGAATTGAGGGTCTAGGGAGGAGTGTCACAGCCCGAGTTCAGTCTGAGAGGAAAATAATTTTTGACCTAGATGGTATACATAAAAATATCGATACGTTGTCAAATTTTGCTCTCAAAAACGCGCTATATAGCGTTTCAACATATATTGCTTTTCAACCTAGTCAATGTCTTTTTCAAATGAATTGAGGGTCTAAGGAGGAGTGTCATTGCTGGAGTACAGTCGGAGAGGGAAAGAATTCTTGATCTAGGGTGTATACGAAAGAAGTACTCGATACGTTGTCAAATTTCGCGCTCAGAAACTCGCTGTATAGTGTTTCAACATAATTTGCTTTTCAACCTAGCCAAGGACCTATTCAAATGAATTGAGGGTCTAGGGAGGAGTGTCACAGCCCGAGTTCAGTCTGAGAGGAAAATAATTTTTGACCTAGATGGTATACATAAAAATATCGATACGTTGTCAAATTTTGCTCTCAAAAACGCGCTATATAGCGTTTCAACATATATTGCTATTCAACCTAGTCAATGTCTTTTTCAAATGAATTGAGGGTCTAGGGAGGAGTGTCACTGTCCGAGTACAGTCTGAGAGGGGAAGAACTTTTGATCTAGGGTGTATACGAAAAAATTACTCGATACGTTGTCAGATTTCGCGCTCAAAAACTCGCTATAAAATGTTTCAACATAAATTTCTTTTCAACCTAGCCAAGGACCTATTCAAATGAATTGAGGGTCTAGGGAGGAGTGTCATTGCTGGAGTACAGTCGGAGAGGGAAAGAATTCTTGATCTAGGGTGTATACGAAAGAAGTACTCGATACGTTGTCAAATTTCGCGCTCAAAAACTCGCTGTATAGTGTTTCAACATAATTTGCTTTTCAACCTAGTCAAGGATTTATTCAAATGAATTGAGGGTCTAGGGAGGAGTGTCATTGCCGGAGTACAGTCAGAGACGAAAAGAATTCTTGATCTAGGGTGTATACGAAAGAAGTACTCGGTACATTGTCAAATTTCGCACTCAAAAACTCGCTATATAATGTTTCAACATAAATTTCTTTTCAACCTAGTCAAGTACCTATTCAAATGAATTGAGGGTCTAAGGAGGAGTGTCATTGCCGGAGTACAGTCAGAGACGAAAAGAATTCTTGATCTAGGGTGTATACGAAAAAAGTACTCGATACGTTGTCAAATTTCGCGCTTAAAAACTCGCTGTATATTGTTTCAATATAATTTGCTTTTCAACCTAGTCAAGGATTTATTCAAATGAATTTAGGGTCTAGGTAGGAGTGTCACTGCCCGAGTTCAAACTGAGAGGAAAATAATTTTTGACCTAGATGGTATACAAAAAAAGTACTCGATACGTTGTCAAATTTCGCTCTAAAAAACGCGCTATATAGTATTTCAACATAAATTGCTTTTCAACATAGTCAAGGTCTTTTTCAAATGAATTGAGGGTCTAGGAGGAGTTTCACTGTTCGAGTACAGTCTGAGAATGAAAGAATTTTTGATCTAGGGTGTATACCAAAAAAGGTACTCGGTACGTTGTCAAATTTCGCGCTACAAAACTCGATATATAGTGTTTCAACATATATTGCTTTTCAATCTTGTCATGGTCTTATTCAAATGAATTGAGGGTTTAGGGAGGAGTGTCGCTGTTCGAGTACAGTCTTAAAGGGAAAGATTTTTTGACCTAGGTGGCATACGAAAAAATTACTCGGTACATTGTCAAATTTCAAGCTCAAAAACTCGCTATATAATATTTCAACATAAATTTCTTTTCAACCTAGTCAAGGACCTATTCAAATGAATTGAGAGTCCAAGGAAGAGTGTCATTGCCGGAGTACAGTCGGAGACGAAAGGATTTCTTGATCTAGGGTGTATACGAAAGAAGTACTCGATAAGCTGTCAAATTTCGCGCTCAAAAACTCGCTGTATATTGTTTCAACATAATTTGCTTTTCAACCTAGTCAAGGATTTATTCACATGAATTGAGGGTCTAGGTAGGAGTGTCACTGCCCGAGTTCAGTCTGAGAGGAAAATAATTTTTGACCTAGATTGTATACAAAAAAGTACTCGATACGTTGTCAAACTTCGCTCTAAAAAACGCGCTATATAGTATTTCAACATAAATTGCTTTTCAACCTAGTCAAGGTCTTTTTCAAATGAATTGAGGATCTAGGAGGAGTGTCACTGTTCGAGTACAGTCTTAGAGGGAAAGAATTTTTGACCGAGATAGTATACGAAAAAAGTACTCGATACGTTGTCAAAGTTCGCTCTCAAAAACTCGCTATATAGTGTTTCAACATAAATTGCTTTTCAACCTAGTCAAGGACTTATTCAAATGAATTGAGGGTCTAGGGAGGAGTGTCACTGTCCGAGTACAGTCTGAGAGGGAAAAAATTTTGATCTATGGTGTATACGAAAAAAGTACTCGATACGCTGTCAAATTTCGCGCTCAAAAACTCGCTATATAGTGTTTCAACATAAATTGCATTTCAAACTAGTCAATGACTTATTCAAATGAATTAAGGGTCTAAGGAGGAGTGTCACTTTCCGAGTACAGTCTGAGAGGGAAAGAGTTTTTGACCTAGATAGTATACGAAAAAAGTACTCGATACGTTGTCAAATTTCGCTCTCAAAAACTCGCAATATAGTGTTTCAAGATAAATTGCTTTTCAACCTTGTCAAGGTCTTTTTCAATTGAATTGAGGGTCTAGGGAGGAGTGTCCCTTTCCGAGTACAGTCTGAGAGGGAAAGAATTTTTGACCTAGATAGTATACGAAAAAAGTACTCGATACGTTGTCAAATTTTGCTCTCAAAAACTCGCTATATAGTGTTTCAAGATAAATTGCTTTTCAACCTAGTCAAGGTCTTTTTCAATTCAATTGAGGGTGTAGGGAGGAGTTTCACTGTCCGAGTACAGTCTGAGAGGGAAAAGTTTTTGATCTAGGGTGTATACGAAGAAAGTACTCGGTACGTTGTAAAATTTCGCGCTCAAGAACTCGCTATATAGTGTTTCAACTTAAATTGCTTTTCAAACTAGTCAATGACTTATTCAAATGAACTGAGGGTCTAAGGAGGAGTGTCATTTCCCGAGTACAGTCTGAGAGGGAAAGAATTTTGGACCCAGATAGTATACGAAAAAAGTACTCGATACGTTGTCAAATTTCGCTCTCAAAAACTCGCTATATAGTGTTTCAACATAAATTGATTTTCAACCTATTCAAGGACTTATTCAAATGAATTGAGGGTCTAGGGAGGAGTGTCACTGTCCGAGTACAGTCTGAGAGGGAAAGAATTTTTGATCTAGGGAGTATACGAAAAAAGTACTCGATACGCTGTCAAATTTCGCGCTCAAAAACTCGCTATATAGTGTTTCAACATAAATTGCTTTTCAAACCAGTCAAGGACTTATTCAAATGAATTGAGGGTCTAAGGAGGAGTGTCACTGTCCGACTGCAGTCTGAGAGGGAAAGAATTTTTGATCTAGGGTGTATACGAAAAAAAGTACTCGATACGCTGTCAAATTTCGCACTCAAAAACTCGTTACATAGTGTTTTAACATAAATTGCTTCTCAACCTAGTCAAGGACTTATTCAAATGAATTGAGGGTCTAGGGAGGAGTGTCACTGCCCGAGTACAGTCTGAGAAGAAAGTAATTTTTGACCTAGATGGTATACAAAAAAATTACTCGATACGTTGTCAAATTTCGCTCCAAAAACTCGCTATATACTGTTTCAACATAAATTGCTTTTCAAACTAGTCAACGACTTAATCAAATGAATTGAGGGTCTGGGGAGGAGTGTCACTGTCCTAGTACTGTCTGAGAGGGAAAAAATTTTTGACCTAGATAGTATAAGAAAAAAGTACTCGATACGTTGTCAAATTTCGCGCTCAAAAACTCGCTATATAGTGTTTTAACATAAATTGCTTCTCAACCTAGTCAAGGACTTATTCAAATGAATTGAGGGTCTAGGGAGGAGTGTCACTGCCCGAGTACAGTCTGAGAAGAAAGTAATTTTTGACCTAGATGGTATACAAAAAAATTACTCGATACGTTGTCAAATTTCGCTCCAAAAACTCGCTATATACTGTTTCAACATAAATTGCTTTTCAAACTAGTCAACGACTTAATCAAATGAATTGAGGGTCTGGGGAGGAGTGTCACTGTCCTAGTACTGTCTGAGAGGGAAAGAATTTTTGATCTAGGGTGTGTACAAAAAATTACTCGATACGCTGTCAGTTTTCGCGCTCAAAAACTCGCTATATAGTGTTTCAACATAAATTGCTTTTCAAACCAGATAAGGACTTATTCAAATGAATTGAGGGTCTAAGGAGGAGTGTCACTGTCCGACTACAGCCTGAGAGGGAAAGAATTTTTGATCTAGGGTGTATACGAAAAAATTACTCGATACGCTGTCAAATTTCGCGCTCAAAAACTCGCTATATAGTGTTTCAACATAAATTGCTTTTCAAACCAGTCAAGGACTTATTCAAATGATTTGAGGGTCTAAGGAGGAGTGTCACTGTCCGACTGCAGTCTGAGAGGGAAAGAATTTTTGATCTAGGGTGTATACGAAAAAAAGTACTCGATACGCTGTCAAATTTCGCACTCAAAAACTCGTTATATAGTGTTTTAACATAAATTGCTTCTCAACCTAGTCAAGGATTTATTCAAATGAATTGAGGGTCTAGGGAGGAGTGTCCCTTTCCGAGTACAGTCTGAGAGGGAAAGAATTTTTGACCTAGATAGTATACGAAAAAAGTACTCGATACGTTGTCAAATTTTGCTCTCAAAAACTTGCTATATAGTGTTTCAAGATAAATTGCTTTTCAACCTGGTCAAGGTCTTTTTCAATTCAATTGAGGGTGTAGGGAGGAGTTTCACTGTCCGAGTACAGTCTGAGAGGGAAAAGTTTTTGATCTAGGGTGTATACGAAGAAAGTACTCGGTACGTTGTAAAATTTCGCGCTCAAGAACTCGCTATATAGTGTTTCAACTTAAATTGCTTTTCAAACTAGTCAATGACTTATTCAAATGAACTGAGGGTCTAAGGAGGAGTGTCATTTCCCGAGTACAGTCTGAGAGGGAAAGAATTTTTGACCCAGATAGTATACGAAAAAAGTACTCGATACGTTGTCAAATTTCGCTCTCAAAAACTCGCTATATAGTGTTTCAACATAAATTGATTTTCAACCTATTCAAGGACTTATTCAAATGAATTGAGGGTCTAGGGAGGAGTGTCACTGTCCGAGTACAGTCTGAGAGGGAAAGAATTTTTGATCTAGGGAGTATACGAAAAAAGTACTCGATACGTTGTCAAATTTCGCGCTCAAAAACTCGCTATATAGTGTTTTAACATAAATTGCTTCTCAAACTAGTCAACGACTTAATCAAATGAATTGAGGGTCTGGGGAGGAGTGTCACTGTCCTAGTACTGTCTGAGAGGGAAAAAATTTTTGACCTAGATAGTATAAGAAAAAAGTACTCGATACGTTGTCAAATTTCGCGCTCAAAAACTCGCTATATAGTGTTTTAACATAAATTGCTTCTCAACCTAGTCAAGGACTTATTCAAATGAATTGAGGGTCTAGGGAGGAGTGTCACTGCCCGAGTACAGTCTGAGAAGAAAGTAATTTTTGACCTAGATGGTATACAAAAAAATTACTCGATACGTTGTCAAATTTCGCTCCAAAAACTCGCTATATACTGTTTCAACATAAATTGCTTTTCAAACTAGTCAACGACTTAATCAAATGAATTGAGGGTCTGGGGAGGAGTGTCACTGTCCTAGTACTGTCTGAGAGGGAAAGAATTTTTGATCTAGGGTGTGTACAAAAAATTACTCGATACGCTGTCAGTTTTCGCGCTCAAAAACTCGCTATATAGTGTTTCAACATAAATTGCTTTTCAAACCAGATAAGGACTTATTCAAATGAATTGAGGGTCTAAGGAGGAGTGTCACTGTCCGACTACAGCCTGAGAGGGAAAGAATTTTTGATCTAGGGTGTATACGAAAAAATTACTCGATACGCTGTCAAATTTCGCGCTCAAAAACTCGCTATATAGTGTTTCAACATAAATTGCTTTTCAAACCAGTCAAGGACTTATTCAAATGATTTGAGGGTCTAAGGAGGAGTGTCACTGTCCGACTGCAGTCTGAGAGGGAAAGAATTTTTGATCTAGGGTGTATACGAAAAAAAGTACTCGATACGCTGTCAAATTTCGCACTCAAAAACTCGTTATATAGTGTTTTAACATAAATTGCTTCTCAACCTAGTCAAGGATTTATTCAAATGAATTGAGGGTCTAGGGAGGAGTGTCCCTTTCCGAGTACAGTCTGAGAGGGAAAGAATTTTTGACCTAGATAGTATACGAAAAAAGTACTCGATACGTTGTCAAATTTTGCTCTCAAAAACTTGCTATATAGTGTTTCAAGATAAATTGCTTTTCAACCTATTCAAGGACTTATTCAAATGAATTGAGGGTCTAGGGAGGAGTGTCACTGTCCGAGTACAGTCTGAGAGGGAAAAGTTTTTGATCTAGGGTGTATACGAAGAAAGTACTCGGTACGTTGTAAAATTTCGCGCTCAAGAACTCGCTATATAGTGTTTCAACTTAAATTGCTTTTCAAACTAGTCAATGACTTATTCAAATGAACTGAGGGTCTAAGGAGGAGTGTCATTTCCCGAGTACAGTCTGAGAGGGAAAGAATTTTTGACCCAGATAGTATACGAAAAAAGTACTCGATACGTTGTCAAATTTCGCTCTCAAAAACTCGCTATATAGTGTTTCAACATAAATTGATTTTCAACCTATTCAAGGACTTATTCAAATGAATTGAGGGTCTAGGGAGGAGTGTCACTGTCCGAGTACAGTCTGAGAGGGAAAGAATTTTTGATCTAGGGAGTATACGAAAAAAGTACTCGATACGCTGTCAAATTTCGCGCTCAAAAACTCGCTATATAGTGTTTCAACATAAATTGCTTTTCAAACCAGTCAAGGACTTATTCAAATGAATTGAGGGTCTAAGGAGGAGTGTCACTGTCCGACTGCAGTCTGAGAGGGAAAGAATTTTTGATCTGGGTGTATACGAAAAAAAGTACTCGATACGCTGTCAAATTTCGCACTCAAAAATTCGTTATATAGTGTTTTAACATAAATTGCTTCTCAACCTAGTCAAGGACTTATTCAAATGAATTGAGGGTCTAGGGAGGAGTGTCACTGCCTGAGTACAGTGTGAGAAGAAAGTAATTTTTGACCTAGATGGTATACAAAAAAATTACTCGATACGTTGTCAAATTTCGCTCCAAAAACTCGCTATATACTGTTTCAACATAAATTGCTTTTCAAACTAGTCAACGACTTAATCAAATGAATTGAGGGTCTGGGGAGGAGTGTCACTGTCCTAGTACTGTCTGAGAGGGAAAGAATTTTTGATCTAGGGTGTGTACAAAAAAGTACTCGATACGCTGTCAGTTTTCGCGCTCAAAAACTCGCTATATAGTGTTTCAACATAAATTGCTTTTCAAACCAGATAAGGACTTATTCAAATGAATTGAGGGTCTAAGGAGGAGTGTCACTGTCCGACTACAGCCTGAGAGGGAAAGAACTTTTGATCTAGGGTGTATACGAAAAAATTACTCGATACGCTGTCAAATTTCGCGCTCAAAAACTCGCTATATAGTGTTTCAACATAAATTGCTTTTCAAACCAGTCAAGGACTTATTCAAATGATTTGAGGGTCTAAGGAGGAGTGTCACTGTCCGACTGCAGTCTGAGAGGGAAAGAATTTTTGATCTAGGGTGTATACGAAAAAAAGTACTCGATACGCTGTCAAATTTCGCACTCAAAAACTCGTTATATAGTGTTTTAACATAAATTGCTTCTCAACCTAGTCAAGGATTTATTCAAATGAATTGAGGGTCTAGGGAGGAGTGTCACTGCCCGAGTACAGTCTGAGAAGAAAATAATTTTTGACCTAGATGGTATACAAAAAAAGTACTCGATACGTTGTCAAATTTTGCTCTCAAAAACTTGCTATATACTGTTTCAACATAAATTGCTTTTCAAACTAGTCAACGACTTAATCAAATGAATTGAGGGTCTGGGGAGGTGCGTCACTGTCCTAGTACAGTCTGAGAGGGAAAGAATTTTTGATCTAGGGTGTATAAGAAAAAAGTACTCGATACGCTGTCAAATTTCGCGCTCAAAAACTCGCTATATAGTGTTTCAACAGAAATTGCTTTTCAAAGCAGTCAAGGACTTATTCAAATGAATTGAGGGTCTAAGAGGAGTGTCACTGTTCGAGTACAGTCCGAGAGGGAATGAATTTTTGACCTAGATAGTATACGAAAAAAGTACTCGATACGTTGTCAAACTTCGCGCTCAAAATTCGCTATATAGTGTTTCAACATAAATTGCTTTTCAACCTAGTCAAGGACTTATTCAAATGCATTGAGGGTCTAGGGAGGAGTGCCACTGCCCGAGTACCGTCTGAGAGGAAAATAATTTTTTTTCTAGATGGTATACTAAAAAAGTACTCGATAGGTTGTCAAATTTCGCTCTCAAAAACGCGCTATATAGTGTTTCAACATAAATTGCTTTTCAGCCTAGTCAACGACTTAATCAAATGAATTGAGGGTCTGGGGAGGAGCGTCACTGTCCTAGTACAGTCTGAGAGGGAAAGAATTTTTGATCTAGGGTGTATAAGAAAAAAGTACTCGATACGCTGTCAAATTTCGCGCTCAAAAACTCGCTATATAGTGTTTCAACAGAAATTGCTTTTCAAAGCAGTCAAGGACTTATTCAAATGAATTGAGGGTCTAAGAGGAGTGTCACTGTTCGAGTACAGTCCGAGAGGGAATGAATTTTTGACCTAGATAGTATACGATAAAAAGTACTCGATACGTTGTCAAACTTCGCGCTCAAAATTCGCTATATAGTGTTTCAACATAAATTGCTTTTCAACCTAGTCAAGGACTTATTCAAATGCATTGAGGGTCTAGGGAGGAGTGCCACTGCCCGAGTACCGTCTGAGAGGAAAATAATTTTTTTTCTAGATGGTATACTAAAAAAGTACTCGATAGGTTGTCAAATTTCGCTCTCAAAAACGCGCTATATAGTGTTTCAACATAAATTGCTTTTCAGCCTAGTCAACGACTTAATCAAATGAATTGAGGGTCTGGGGAGGAGCGTCACTGTCCTAGTACAGTCTGAGAGGGAAAGAATTTTTGATCTAGGGTGTATAAGAAAAAAGTACTCGATACGCTGTCAAATTTCGCGCTCAAAAACTCGCTATATAGTGTTTCAACAGAAATTGCTTTTCAAAGCAGTCAAGGACTTATTCAAATGAATTGAGGGTCTAAGAGGAGTGTCACTGTTCGAGTACAGTCCGAGAGGGAATGAATTTTTGACCTAGATAGTATACGAAAAAAAGTACTCGATACGTTGTCAAACTTCGCGCTCAAAATTCGCTATATAGTGTTTCAACATAAATTGCTTTTCAACCTAGTCAAGGACTTATTCAAATGCATTGAGGGTCTAGGGAGGAGTGCCACTGCCCGAGTACCGTCTGAGAGGAAAATAATTTTTTTTCTAGATGGTATACTAAAAAAGTACTCGATAGGTTATCAAATTTCGCTCTCAAAAACGCGCTATATAGTGTTTCAACATAAATTGCTTTTCAGCCTAGTCAAGGACTTATTCAAATGTATTGAGGGTCTAGGGAGGAGTGTCACTGCCCGAGTACAGTCTGAGAGAAAAATAATTTTTGACCTAGATGGTATACAAAAAAAGTACGCGATACGGTGTCAATTTTTGCTCTCAAAAACGCGCTATATGATGTTTCAAAATAAATTGCTTTTCAGCCTAGTCGAGGACTTATTCCAATGAACTGAGGGTCTAAGGAGGAGTGTCACTGTCCGAGTACAGTCTGAGAGGGAAAGAATTTTTGACCTATATAGTATACGAAAAAAGTACTCGATACGTTGTCAAATTTCGCACTCAAAAACTCGTTATATAGTGTTTCAATATAAATTGCCTTTCAACCTAGTCAAGGACTTATTCAAATGAATTGAGGGTCTAGGGAGGAGTGCCACTGTCCGAGTACCGTATGAGAGGGAAAGAGTTTTTGACCTAGATTGTATACAAAAAAGTTCTCGATACATTGTCAAATTTCGAGTTTTTGATCTAGATTGTATACAAAAAAGTACTCGATACATTGTCAAATTTCGCACTCAAATGAATTGAGGGTCTAGGGAGGAGTGTCACTGTCCTAGTACAGTCTGAGAGGGAAACAATTTTTGATCTAGGGTGTACACGAAAAAAGTACTCGATAAGCTGTCAAATTTCGCGCTCAAAAACTCGCTATTTAGTGTTTCAACATAAATTGCTTTTCAAACTAGTCAAGGACGTATTCAAAGGAATTGAGGGTCTAAGGAGGAGTGTCACTGTTCGAGTACAGTCTGAGAGGGAAGGAACTTTTGACCTAGATAGTATACGAAAAAAGTACTCGATACGTAGTCAAACTTCGCGCTCAAAATTCGCTATATAGTGTTTCAACATAAATTGCTTTTCAACCTAGTCAAGGACTTATTCAAATGCATTGAGGGTCTAGGGAGGAGTGTCACTGCCCGAGTACCGTCTGAGAGGAAAATAATTTTTTTACCTAGATGGTATACAAAAAAAGTACTCGATACGTTGTCAAATTTCGCTCTCAAAAACGCGCTATATAGTGTTTCAACATAAATTGCTTTTCAACCTAGTCAAGGACTTATTCAAATGTATTGAGGGTCTACGGAGGAGTGTCACTACCCGAGTACAGTCTGAGAGAAAAATAACTTTTGACCTAGATGGTACAAAAAAAAGTACGCGATACGGTGTCAAATTTCGCTCTCAAAAACGCGCTATATGTTGTTTCAACAAAAATTGCTTTTCAGCCTAGTCGAGGACTTTTTCAAATGAACTGAGGGTCTAAGGAGGAGTGTAACTGTCCGAGTACAGTCTGAGAGTAAACAATTTTTGACCTAGATAGTATACGAAAAAAGTACTCGATACGTTGTCAAATTTCGCACTCAAAAACTCGTTATATAGTGTTTCAACATAATTTGCCTTTCAGCCTAGTCGAGGACTTTTTCAAATGAACTGAGGGTCTAAGGAGGAGTGTCACTGTCCGAGTACAGTCTGAGAGGGAAAGAATTTTTGCCTAGATAGTATACGAAAAAAGTACTCGACACGTTGTCAAATTTCGCGCACAAAAACTCGCTATATAGTGTTTCAACATAAATTGCTTCTCAACCTAGTCAAGTAGTTTTTCAAATGAATTGAGGGTCTAGGGAGGAGTGTCACGGTCCGAGTACAGTCTGAGAGGGAAAGAATTTTTGACCTAGATAGTATACGAAAAAAGTACTCGATACGTTGTCAAATTTCGCACTCAAAAACTCGTTATATAGTGTTTCAACATAAATTGCCTTTCAACCTAGTCAAGGACTTATTCAAATGAATTGAGGGTCTAAGGAGGATTTTCACTGTCCGAGTACAGTCTGAGAGGGAAAGAATTTTTAACCTAGATGGTATACGAAAAAAGTACTCGATACGTTGTCAAAATTCGCACTCAAAAACTCGTTATATAGTGTTCCAACATAAATTGCTTTTCAACCTAGTCAAGGACTTTTTCAAATGCATTGAGGGTCTAGGGAGGAGTGTCACTGCCCGAGTACCGTCTGTGAGGAAAATAATTTTTTTAGCTAGATGGTATACAAAAAAAGTACTCGATACGTTGTCAAATTTCGCTCTCAAAAACGCGCTATATGATGTTTCAACATAAATTGCTTTTCAGCCTAGTCGAGGACTTTTTCAAATGAACTGAGGGTCTAAGGAGGAGTGTAACTGTCCGAGTACAGTCTGAGAGAAAAGAATTTTTGACCTAGATAGTATACGAAAAAAGTACTCGATACGTTGTCAAATTTCGCACCCAAAAAATCGTTATATAGTGTTTCAACATAAATTGCCTTTCAGCCTAATCGAGGACTTTTTCAAATGAACTGAGGGTCTAAGAAGGAGTGTTACTGTCCGAGTACAGTCTGAGAGGGAAAGAATTTTTGACCTAGATAGTATACGAAAAAAGTACTCGACACGTTGTCAAAATTCGCGCACAAAAACTCTCTATATAGTGTTTCAACACAAATTGCTTCTCAACCTAGTCAAGTAGTTTTTTGAATGAATTGAGGGTCTAGGGAGGAGTGTCACTGTCCGAGTACAGTCTGAGAGGGAAAGAATTTTTGACCTAGATAGTATACGAAAAAAGTACTCGATACGTTGTCAAATTTCGCACTCAAAAAATCGTTATATAGTGTTTCAACATAAATTGCCTTTCAACCTAGTCAAGGACTTATTCAAATGAATTGAGGCTCTAAGGAGGATTTTCACTGTCCGAGTACAGTCTGAGAGGGAAAGAAATTTTAACCTAGATAGTATACGAAAAAAGTACTCGGTACGTTGTCAAAATTCGCACTCAAAAACTCGTTATATAGTGTTTCAACATAAATTGCTTTTCAACCTAATCAAGGACTTATTCAAATGAATTGAGGGTCTAGGGAGGAGTGTCACTGTCCGAGTACAGACTGAGAGGGAAAGAATTTTTGACCTAGATAGTATACGAAAAAAGTACTCGACACGTTGTCAAATTTCGCGCACAAAAACTCTCTATATAGTGTTTCAACATAAATTGCTTCTCAACCTAGTCAAGTAGTTTTTCAAATGAATTGAGGGTCTAGGGAGGAGTGTCACTGTCCGAGTACAGTCTGAGAGGGAAAGAATTTTTGACCTAGATAGTATACGAAAAAAGTACTCGATACGTTGTCAAATTTCGCACTCAAAAACTCGTTATATAGTGTTTCAAAATAAATTGCCTTTCAACCTAGTCAAGGATTTTTCAAATGAATTGAGGCTCTAAGGAGGATTTTCACTGTCCGAGTACAGTCTGAGAGGGAAAGAGTTTTCAACCTAGATAGTATACGAAAAAAGTACTCGATACGTTGTCAAAATTTGCACTCAAAAACACGTTATATAGTGTTTCAACATAAATTGCTTTCCAACCTAATCAAGGACTTATTCAAATGAATTGAGGGTCTAGGGAGGAGTGCCACTGTCCGAGTGCCGTCTGAGAGGGAAAGAGTTTTTGACCTAGATTGTATACAAAAAAGTACTCGATAGATTGTCAAATTTCGCACTCAAAAATTCGTTATATAGTGTTTCAACATAAATTGATTTTCAACCTGGTCAAGGACTTATTCAAATGAATTGAGGGTCTAGGGACGAAAGTCACTGTCCAAGTACAGTCTGAGAAGGAAAGAATTTTTGATCTAGGGTGTATACGAAAAAAGTACTCGATACGCTATCAAATTTCGCGCTCAAAAACTCGCTATATAGTGTTTCAACATAAATTGCTTTTCAACCTAGTCAAGGACTTATTCAAATGAATTGAGGGTCTAGGGACAAGAGTCACTGTCCAAGTACAGTCTGAGAGGGAAAGAATTTTTGACCTAGATAGTATACGAAAAAAGTACTCGATACGTTGTCAAATTTTGCACTCAAAAACTCGCTATATAGTGTTTCAACATAAATTGCTTCTCAACCTAGTCAAGTAGTTTTTCAAATGAATTGAGGGTCTAGGGAGGAGTGTCACTGTCCGAGTACAGTCTGAGAGGGAAAGAATTTTTGACCTAGATAGTATACGAAAAAAGTACTCGATACGTTGTCAAATTTCGCACTCAAAAACGCGCTATATGATGTTTCAACATAAATTGCTTTTCAGCCTAGTCGAGGAAGTTTCAAATGAACTGAGGGTCTAAGGAGGAGTGTAACTGTCCGAGTACAGTCTGAGAGAAAAGAATTTTTGACCTAGATAGTATACGAAAAAAGTACTCGATACGTTGTCAAATTTCGCACTCAAAAACTCGTTATATAGTGTTTCAACATAAATTGACTTTCAGCCTAGTCGAGGACTTTTTCAAATGAACTGAGGGTCTAAGGAGGAGTGTCAATTTCCGAGTACAGTCTGAGAGGGAAAAAAATTTTTGACCTAGATAGTATACAAAAAAAGTACTCGACACGTTGTCAAATTTCGCGCACAAAAACTCGCTATATAGTGTTTCAACATAAATTGCTTCTCAACCTAGTCAAGTAGTTTTTCAAATGAATTGAGGGTCTAGGGAGGAGTGTCACTGTCGGAGTACAGTCTGAGAGGGAAAGAATTTTTGACCTAGATAGTATACGAAAAAAGTACTCGACACGTTGTCAAATTTTGCACTCAAAAACTCGCTATATAGTGTTTCAACATAAATTGCTTCTCAACCTAGTCAAGGACTTATTCAAATGTATTGAGGGTCTAGGGAGGAGTGTCACTACCCGAGTACAGTCTGAGAGAAAAATAATTTTTGACCTAGATGGTACACAAAAAAAGTACGCGATACGGTGTCAAATTTCGCTCTCAAAAACGCGCTATATGATGTTTCAACATAAATTGCTTTTCAGCCTAGTCGAGGACTTTTTCAAAAGAACTGAGGGTCTAAGGAGGAGTGTAACTGTCCGAGTACAGTCTGAGAGAAAAGAATTTTTGACCTAGATAGTATACGAAAAAAGTACTCGATACGTTGTCAAATTTCGCACTCAAAAACTCGTTATATAGTGTTTCAACATAAATTGCCTTTCAGCCTAGTCGAGGACTTTTTCAAATGAACTGAGGGTCTAAGGAGGAGTGTCACTGTCCGAGTACAGTCTGAGAGGGAAAGAATTTTTGACCTAGATAGTATACGAAAAAAGTACTCGACACGTTGTCAAATTTCGCGCACAAAAACTCGCTATATAGTGTTTCAACATAAATTGCTTCTCAACCTAGTCAAGTAGTTTTTCAAATGAATTGAGGGTCTAGGGAGGAGTGTCACTGTCCGAGTACAGTCTGAGAGGGAAAGAATTTTTGACCTAGATAGTATACGAGAAAAGTACTCGATACGTTGTCAAATTTCGCACTCAAAAACTCGTTATATAGTGTTTCAACATAAATTGCCTTTCAACCTAGTCAAGGACTTATTCAAATGAATTGAGGCTCTAAGGAGGATTTTAACTGTCCGAGTACAGTTTGAGAGGGAAAGAATTTTTAACCTAGATGGTATACGAAAAAAGTACTCGATACGTTGTCAAAATTCGCACTCAAAAACTCGTTATATAGTGTTTCAACATAAATTGCTTTTCAACCTAATCAAGGACTTATTCAAATGAATTGAGGGTCTAGGGAGGAGTGCCACTGTCCGAGTACCGTCTGAGAGGGAAAGAGTTTTTGACCTAGATTGTATACAAAAAAGTACTCGATAGATTGTCAAATTTCGCACTCAAAAATTCGTTATATAGTGTTTCAACATAAATTGCTTTTCAACCTGGTCAAGGACTTATTCAAATGAATTGAGGGTCTAGGGACGAAAGTCACTGTCCAAGTACAGTCTGAGAAGGAAAGAATTTTTGATCTAGGGTGTATACGAAAAAAGTACTCGATACGCTATCAAATTTCGCGCTCAAAAACTCGCTATATAGTGTTTCAACATAAATTGCTTTTCAACCTAGTCAAGGACTTATTCAAATGAATTGAGGGTCTAGGGAGGAGTGTCACTACCCGAGTACAGTCTGAGAGAAAAATAATTTTTGACCTAGATGGTACACAAAAAAAGTACGCGATACGGTGTCAAATTTCGCTCTCAAAAACGCGCTATATGATGTTTCAACATAAATTGCCTTTCAACCTAGTCAAGGACTTATTCAAATGAATTGAGGCTCTAAGGAGGATTTTCACTGTCCGAGTACAGTCTGAGAGGGAAAGAATTTTTAACCTAGATAGTATACGAAAAAAGTACTCGATACGTTGACAAAATTCGCACTCAAAAACTCGTTATATAGTGTTTCAACATAAATTGCTTTTCAACCTAATCAAGGACTTATTCAAATGAATTGAGGGTCTAGGGAGGAGTGCCACTGTCCGAGTACCGTCTGAGAGGGAAAGAGTTTTTGACCTAGATTGTATACAAAAAAGTACTCGATAGATTGTCAAATTTCGCACTCAAAAATTCGTTATATAGTGTTTCAACATAAATTGCTTTTCAACCTGGTCAAGGACTTATTCAAATGAATTGAGGGTCTAGGGACGAAAGTCACTGTCCAAGTACAGTCTGAGAAGGAAAGAATTTTTGATCTAGGGTGTATACGAAAAAAGTACTCGATACGCTATCAAATTTCGCGCTCAAAAACTCGCTATATAGTGTTTCAACATAAATTGCCTTTCAACCTAGTCAAGGACTTATTCAAATGAATTGAGGCTCTAAGGAGGATTTTCACTGTCCGAGTACAGTCTGAGAGGGAAAGAATTTTTAACCTAGATAGTATACGAAAAAAGTACTCGATACGTTGTCAAAATTCGCACTCAAAAACTCGTTATATAGTGTTTCAACATAAATTGCTTTTCAACCTAATCAAGGACTTATTCAAATGAATTGAGGGTCTAGGGAGGAGTGCCACTGTCCGAGTACCGTCTGAGAGGGAAAGAGTTTTTGACCTAGATTGTATACAAAAAAGTACTCGATAGATTGTCAAATTTCGCACTCAAAAATTCGTTATATAGTGTTTCAACATAAATTGCTTTTCAACCTGGTCAAGGACTTATTCAAATGAATTGAGGGTCTAGGGACGAAAGTCACTGTCCAAGTACAGTCTGAGAAGGAAAGAATTTTTGATCTAGGGTGTATACGAAAAAAGTACTCGATACGCTATCAAATTTCGCGCTCAAAAACTCGCTATATAGTGTTTCAACATAAACTGCTTTTCAACCTAGTCAAGGACTTATTCAAATGAATTGAGGGTCTAGGGACAAGAGTCACTGTCCAAGTACAGTCTGAGAGGGAAAGAATTTTTGACCTAGATAGTATACGAAAAAAGTACTCGATACGTTGTCAAATTTTGCACTCAAAAACTCGCTATATAGTGTTTCAACATAAATTGCTTTTCAACCTAGTCAAGGACTTATTCAAATGAATTGAGGGTCTAAGGAGAAGTGTCACTGTCTGAGTACAGTCTGAGAGGGCAAGAATTTTTGACCTAGTTAGTATACGAAAAAGTTACTCGACACGTTGTCAAATTTCGCGCACAAGAACTCGCTATATAGTGTTTCAACATAAATTGCTTCTCAACCTAGTCAAGTAGTTTTTCAAATGAATTGAGGGTCTAGGGAGGAGTGTCACTGTCCGAGTACAGTCTGAGAGGGAAAAAATTTTTTGACCTAGATAGTATACGAAAAAAGTACTCGATACGTTGTCAAATTTCGCACTCAAAAACTCGTTATATAGTGTTTCAACATAAATTGCCTTTCAGCCTAGTCGAGGACTTTTTCAAATGAACTGAGGGTCTAAGGAGGAGTGTCACTGTCCGAGTACAGTCTGAGAGGGAAAGAATTTTTGACCTAGATAGTATACGAAAAAAGTACTCGACACGTTGTCAAATTTCGCGCACAAAAACTCGCTATATAGTGTTTCAACATAAATTGCTTCTCAACCTAGTCAAGTAGTTTTTCAAATGAATTGAGGGTCTAGGGAGGAGTGTCACTGTCCGAGTACAGTCTGAGAGGGAAAAAATTTTTTGACCTAGATAGTATACGAAAAAAGTACTCGATACGTTGTCAAATTTCGCACTCAAAAACTCGTTATATAGTGTTTCAACATAAATTGCCTTTCAGCCTAGTCGAGGACTTTTTCAAATGAACTGAGGGTCTAGGGAGGAGTGTCACTGTTCGAGTACAGTCTGAGAGGGAAAGAATTTTTTGACCTAGATAGTATACGAAAAAAGTACTCGATACGTTGTCAAATTTCGCACTCAAAAACTCGTTATACAGTGTTTCAACATAAATTGCCTTTCAACCTAGTCAAGGACTTATTCAAATGAATTGAGGGTCTAGGGAGGAGTGTCACTGTCCGAGTACAGTCTGAGAGGGAAAGAATTTTTAACCTAGATAGTATACGAAAAAAGTACTCGATACGTTGTCAAAATTCGCACTCAAAAACTCGTTATATAGTGTTTCAACATAAATTGCTTTTCAACCTAATCAAGGACTTATTCAAATGAATTGAGGGTCTAGGGAGGATTGCCACTGTCCGAGTACCGTCTGAGAGGGAAAGAGTTTTTGACCTAGATTGTATACAAATAAGTACTCGATAGATTGTCAAATTTCGCACTCAAAAATTCGTTATATAGTGTTTCAACATAAATTGCTTTTCAACCTGGTCAAGGACTTATTCAAATGAATTGAGGGTCTAGGACGAAAGTCACTGTCCAAGTACAGTCTGAGAAGGAAAGAATTTTTGATCTAGGGTGTATACGAAAAAAGTACTCGATACGCTATCAAATTTCGCGCTCAAAAACCAGCTATATAGTGTTTCAACATAAATTGCTTTTCAACCTAGTCAAGGACTTATTCAAATGAATTGAGGGTCTAGGGACAAGAGTCACTGTCCAAGTACAGTCTGAGAGGGAAAGAATTTTTGACCTAGATAGTATACGAAAAAAGTACTCGATACGTTGTCAAATTTTGCACTCAAAAACTCGCTATATAGTGTTTCAACATAAATTGCTTTTCAACCTAGTAAAGGACTTATTCAAATGAACTGAGGGTCTAAAGAGGAGTGTCACTGTCCGAGTACAGTCTGAGAGGGGAAGAATTTTTGACCTAGTTAGTATACGAAAAAATTACTCGACACGTTGTCAAATTTCGCGCACAAAAACTCGCTATATAGTGTTTCAACATAAATTGCTTCTCAACCTAGTCAAGTAGTTTTTCAAATGAATTGAGGGTCTAGGGAGGAGTGTCACTGTCCGAGTACAGTCTGAGAGGGAAAGAATTTTTGACCTAGATAGTATACGAAAAAAGTACTCGATACGTTGTCAAATTTCGCACTCAAAAACTCGTTATATAGTGTTTCAACATAAATTGCCTTTCAACCTAGTCAAGGACCTGTTCAAATGAATTGAGGGTCTAAGGAGGATTTTCACTGTCCGAGTACAGTCTGAGAGGGAAAGAATTTTTAACCTAGATAGTATACGAAAAAAGTACTCGACACGTTGTCAAATTTCGCACACAAAAACTCGCTATATAGTGTTTCAACATAAATTGCTTTTCAACCTAGTCAAGGACTTATTCAAATGAATTGAGGGTCTAGGGACGAAAGTCACTGCCAAGTACAGTCTGAGGAAGAAAGAATTTTTGATCTAGGGTGTATACGAAAAAAGTACTCGATACGCTATCAAATTTCGCGCTCAAAAACTCGCTATATAGTGTTTCAACATAAATTGCTTTTCAACCTAGTCAAGGACTTATTCAAATGAACTGAGGGTCTAAGGAGGAGTGTCACTGTCCGAGTACAGTCTGAGAGGGGAAGAATTTTTGACCTAGTTAGTATACGAAAAAAGTACTCGACACGTTGTCAAATTTCGCGCACAAAAACTCGCTACATAGTGTTTCAACATAAATTGCTTCTCAACCTAGTCAAGTAGTTTTTCAAATGAATTGAGGGTCTAGGGAGGAGTGTCACTGTCCGAGTACAGTCTGAGAGGGAGAGAATTTTTGACCTAGATAGTATACGAAAAAAGTACTCGATACGTTGTCAAATTTCGCACTCAAAAACTCGTTATATAGTGTTTCAACATAAATTGCCTTTCAACCTAGTCAAGGACTTATTCAAATGAATTGAGGGTCTAAGGAGGATTTTCACTGTCCGAGTTCAGTCTGAGAGGGAAAGAATTTTTAACCTAGATAGTATACGAAAAAAGTACTCGATACGTTGTCAAATTTCGCACTCAAAAACTCGTTATATAGTGTTTCAACATAAATTGCCTTTCAACCTAATCAAGGACTTATTCAAATGAATTGGGGGTCTAGGGAGGAGTGCCACTGTCCAAGTACCGTCTGAGAGGGAAAGAGTTTTTGACCTAGATTGTATACAAAAAAGTACTCGATAGATTGTCAAATTTCGCACTCAAATATTCGTTATATAGTGTTTCAACATAAATAGCTTTTCAACATAGTCAAGGACTTATTCAAATGAATTGAGGGTCTAGGGACGAAAGTCACTGTCCAAGTACAGTCTGAGAAGGAAAGAATTTTTGTTCTAGGGTGTATACGAAAAAAGTACTCGATACGCTATCAAATTTCGCGCTCAAAAACTCGCTATATAGTGTTTCAACATAAATTGCGTTTCAACATAGTCAAAGACTTATTCAAATGAATTGAGGGTCTCGGGACAAGAGTCACTGTCCAAGTACAGTCTGAGAGGGAAAGAATTTTTGACCTAGATAGTATACGAAAAAAGTACTCGATACGTTGTCAAATTTCGCACTCAAAAACTCGTTATATAGTGTTTCAACATAAATTGCCTTTCAACCTAGTCAAGGACTTATTCAAATGAATTGAGGGTCTAGGGACAAGAGTCACTGTCCAAGTACAGTCTGAGAGGGAAAGAATTTTCGACCCAGATAGTATACGAAAAAAGTACTCGATACGTTGTCAAATTTCGCACTCAAAAACTCGTTATATAGTGCTTCAACATAAATTGCCTTTCAACCTAGTCAAGGACTTATTCAAATGAATTGAGGGTCTAAGGAGGAGTTTCACTGTCCGAGTACAGTCTGAGAGGGAAAGAATTTTTGACCTAGATATCATACGAAAAAAGTACTCGATACGTTGTCAAATTTCGCACTCAAAAACTCGTTATATAGTGTTTCAACATAAATTGCCTTTCAACCTAGTCAAGGACTTATTCAAATGAATTGAGAGTCTAGGGAGGAGTGCCACTGTCTGAGTACCGTCTGAGAGGGAAAGAGTTTTTGACCTAGATTGTATACAAAAAAGTACTCTTTACATTGTCAAATATCGCACTCAAAAATTCTTTATATAGATTTTCAACATAAATTGCTTTTCAACCTAGTCAAAGACTTATTCAAATGAATTGAGGGTCTAGGGACGAGAATCACTGTCCAAGTACAGTCTGAGAAAAGAGAATTTTTGATCTAGGGTGTATACGAAAAAAGTACTCGATACGCTATCAAATTTTGCGCTCAAAAACTCGCTATATAGTGTTTCAACATAAATTGCTTTTCAACCTAGTCAAGGACTTATTCAAATATATTGAGGGTCTAGGGAGGAGTGTCACTGCCCGAGTACAGTCTGAGAGAAAAATAATTTTCGACCTAGATGGTATACAAAAAAAGTACTCGACACGGTGTCAAATTTCGCTCTCCAAAACGCGCTATATAGTGTTTCAACATAAATTGCCCTCAACCTAGTCAAGGAATTATTCAAATGAATTGAGGGTCTAGGGAGGAGTGCCACTGTCCGCGTACCGTCTGAGGGGGAAAGAGTTTTTGAGCTAGATTGTATACAAAAAAGTACTTGATACATTGTCAAATTTCGCACTCAAAAACTCGTTATATAGTGTTTCAACATAAATTGCTTTTCAACCTAGTCAAGGACTTATTCAAATGAATTGAGGGTCTAGGGAGGAGTATCACTGCCCAAGTACAGTCTGAGAGGAAAATAATTTTTGACTTCGATTGTATACAAAAAAGTACTCGATACGTTGTCAAATTTCGCACTCAAAAACTCGTTATATAGTGTTTCAACATAAATTGCTTTTCAACCTAGTCAAGGAATTATTCAAATGAATTGAGGGTCTAGGGAGGAGTATCACTGCCCAAGTACAGTCTGAGAGGAAAATAATTTTTGACCTCGATGGTATACAAAAAATTACTCGATACGTTGTCAAATTTCGCACTCAAAAACTCGTTATATAGTGTTTCAACGTAAATTGCTTTTCAACCTAGTCAAGGACTTATTCAAAAGAATTGAGGGTCTAGGGAGGAGTATCACTGCCCAAGTACAGTCTGAGAGGAAAAAAAAAATTGACCTCGATGGTATACAAAAAAGTACTCGATACGTTGTCAAATTAAGCACTCAAAAACTCGTTATATAGTGTTTCAACATAAATTGCCTTTCAACCTGGTCAAGGACTTATTCAAATGAATTGAGGGTCTAGGGACGAGAGTGACTGTCCAAGTACAGTCTGAGAAAAAGAGATTTTTTGATCGAGGGTGCATACGAAAAAAGTACTCGATACGCTATCAAATTTTGCGCTCAAAAACTCGCTATATAGTGTTTCAACATAAATTGCTTTTCAACCTAGTCAATGACTTATTCAAATGTATTGAGGGTCTACGGAGGAGTGCCACTGTCCGAGTACCGTCTGAGAGGGAAAGAGTTTTTGACCTAGATTGTAAACAAAAAAGTACTCGATACATTGTCAAATTTCGCACTCAAAAACTCTTTATATAGTGTTTCAACATAAATTGCTTACCAACCTAGTCAAGGACTTATTCAAATGAATTGAGGGTCTAGGGACGAGAGTCACTGTACAAGTACAGTCTGAGAAAAAGAGAATTTTTGATCTAGGGTGTATACGAAAAAAGTACTCGATACGCTATCAAATTTTGCGCTCAAAAACTCGCTATATAGAGTTTCAACAAAAATTGCCCCTCAACCTAGTCAAGGACTTAATCAAATGAATTGAGGGTCTAGGGATGAGTGCCACTGTCCGCGTACCGTCTGAGAGGGGAAGAGTTTTTGAGCTAGATTGTATACAAAAAAGTACTCGATACATTGTCAAATTTCGCACTCAAAAACTCGTTATATAGTGTTTCAACATAAATTGCTTTTCAACCTAGTCAAGGACATAACCAAATGAATTGAGGGTCCAGGGACGAGAGTCACTGTCCAAGTACAGTCTGAGAGGGAAAGAATTTTTGATCTAGGGTGTATACGAAAAAAAGTACTCGATACGCTATCAAATTTCGCGCTAAGAAACTCGCTATATAGTGTTTTAACATAAATTGCTTTTCAACCTAGTCAAGGACTTATTCAAATGAATTGAGGGTATAAAGAGAGTGTCACTGTCCTCCGAGTACAGTCTGAGATGAAAAGAATTTTTGACCTGGATAGTATACGAAAAAAATACTCGATACGTTGTCAAATTTCGCACTCAAAAACTCGTTACATAGTGTTTCAACATAAATTGCTTTTCAACCTAGTCAAGGACTTATTCAAATGAATTGAGGGTCTAGGGAGGAGTATCACTGCCCAAGTACAGTCTGAGAGGAAAATAATTTTTGACTACGATGGCATACAAAAAATACTCGATACGTTGTCAAGTTTCGCTCTCAAAAACTCGCTATATAGTGTTTCTACATAAACTGCTTTTCAACCTAGTCAAGGACTTATTCAATTGAATTGAGGGTCTAAGGAGAGTGTCACTGTCCTTCGAGTGTACAGTCTGAGAGGGAAAGAAATTTTGACCTTGATAGTATACGAAAAAAGTACTCGATGCGTTGTCAAATTTCGCGCACAAAAACTCGCTATATAGTGTTTCAATATAAATTGCTTTTCAACCTAGTCAAGGACTTATTCAAATGAATTGAGGGTCTAAGGAGGAGTGTCACTGTCCTCTGAGTACAGTCTGAGAGGGAAAGAAATTTTGACCTTGATAGTATACAAAAAAAGTACTCGATACGTTGTCAAATTTCGCACTCAAAAACTCGTTATATAGTGTTTCAACATAAATTGCTTTTCAACCTAGTCAAGGACTTATTCAAATGAATTGAGGGTCTAGGGAGGAGTATCACTGCCCAAGTACAGTCTGAGAGGAAAATAATTTTTGACCTGGATGATAAACAAAAAATACTCAATACGTTGTCAAATTTCGCTCTCAAAAACTCGCTATATAGTGTTTCTACATAAACTGCTTTTCAACCTAGTCAAGGACTTATTCAAATGAATTGAGGGTCTAAGGAGAGTGTCACTGTCCTCCGAGTGTACAGTATGAGAGGGAAAGAATTTTTGACTTTAATTGTATACGAAAAAAGCACTCGATACGTTGTCAAATTTCGCGCACAAAAAATCGCTATATAGTGTTTCAATATAAATTGCTTTTCAACCTAGTCAAGGACTTATTCAAATGAATTGAGGGTCTAAGGAGGAGTGTCACTATCCTCTGAGTACAGTGTGAGAGGGAAAGAATTTTTGACTTTGATAGTATACGAAAAAAGTACTCGATACGTTGTCAAATTTCGCACTCAAAAACTCGTTATATAGTGTTTAAATATAAATTGCTTTTCAACCTAGTCAAGGACTTATTCGAATGGATAAAGGGTCTAAGGAGGAGTGTCACTGTCCTCCGAATACAGTCTGAGAGGGAAAGATTTTTTGACCTTGATAGTATACGAAAAAAGTACTCGATACGTTGTCAAATTTCGCACTCAAAAACTCGTTATATAGTGTTTCACCATAAATTGCTTTTCAACCTAGTCAAGGACTTATTCAAATGAATTGAGGGTCTAAGGAGGAGTGTCACTGTCCTCCGAGTACAGTCTGAGAGGGAAAGAATTTTCGACCTGGATAGTATACGAAAAAAGTACTCGATACGTTGTCAAATTTCGCACTCAAAAACTCCTTATATAGTGTTTCAACATAAATTGCTTTTCAACCTAGTCAAGGACTTATTCAAATCAACTGAGGGTCTAGGGAGGAGTATCACTGCCCAAGTACAGTCTGAGAGAAAAAAAATAATTTTTGAACTCGATGGTATACAAAAAAAAACTAGATACGTTGTCAAATTTTGCTCTCAAAAACTCGCTATATAGTGTTTCTACATAAATTGCCAAATTTCGCAAATTTCGCTCTCAAAAACTCCTTATATAGTGTTTCAACATAAATTGCTTTTCAACCTAGTCAAGGACTTATTCAAATGAACTGAGGGTCTAGGGAGGAGTATCACTGCCCAAGTACAGTCTGAGAGAAAAAAATAATTTTTGAACTCGATGGTATACAATAAAAAACTAGATACGTTGTCAAATTTCGCTCTCAAAAACTCGCTATATAGTGTTTCAACATAAATTGCTTCTCAAACTAATCAAGTAGTTTTTCAAATGAATTGAGGGTCTAGGGAGGAGTGTCACTGTCCGAGTACAGTCTGAGAGGGAAAGAATTTTTGACCTTGATAGAATACGAAAAAAGTACTCGATACGTTGTCATATTTCGCACTCAAAAACTCGTTGTATAGTGTTTCAATATAAATTGCTTTTCAACCTAGTCAAGGACTTATTCAAATGAATTGAGGGTCTAAGGAGAGTGTCACTGTCCTCCGAGTACAGTCTGAGAGGGAAAGAATTTTTGACCATGATAGTATACGAAAACAGTACTCGATACGTTGTCAAATTTCGCGCACAAAAACTCGCTATATAGTGTTTCAACATAAATTGCTTCTCAACCTAGTCAAGTAGTTTTTCAAATGAATTGAGGGTCTAGGGAGGAGTATCACTGCCCAAGTACAGTCTGAGAGAAAAATAATTTTTGACCTCGATGGTATACAAAAAATACTCGATACGTTGTCAAATTTCGCTCTCAAAAACTCGCTATATAGTGTTTCTACATAAACTGCTTTTCAACCTAGTCAAGGACTTATTCAAATGAATTGAGGGTCTAAGGAGAGTGTCACTGTCCTCCGAGTACACTCTGAGAGGGAATAAATTTTTGACCATGATAGTATACGAAAAAAGTACTCGATACGTTGTGAAACTTCGCGCAAAAAAACTCGCTATATTGTGTTTCAATATAAATTGCTTTTCAACCTAGTCAAGGACTTATTCAAATGAATTGAGGGTCTGAGGAGGAGTGTCACTGTCTTCCGAGTACAGTCTGAGAGGGAAAGAATATTTGAACTTGATAGTATACGAAAAAAGTACTCGATACGTTGTCAAATTTCGCGCACAAAAACTCGCTATATAGTGTTTCAACATAAATTGCTTCTCAACCTAGTCAAGTAGTTTTTCAAATGAATTGAGGGTCTATGGAGGAGTATCACTGCCCAAGTACAGTCTGAGAGAAAAATAATTTTTGACCTCGATGGTATACAAAAAATACTCGATACGTTGTCAAATTTCGCTCTCAAAAACTCGCTATATAGTGTTTCTACATAAACTGCTTTTCAACCTAGTCAAGGACTTATTCAAATGAATTGAGGGTCTAAGGAGAGTGTCACTGTCCTCCGAGTACACTCTGAGAGGGAATAAATTTTTGACCATGATAGTATACGAAAAAAGTACTCGATACGTTGTCAAACTTCGCGCAAAAAAACTCGCTATATTGTGTTTCAATATAAATTGCTTTTCAACCTAGTCAAGGACTTATTCAAATGAATTGAGGGTCTGAGGAGGAGTGTCACTGTCTTCCGAGTACAGTCTGAGAGGGAAGGAATATTTGAACTTAATAGTATACGAAAAAAGTACTCGATACGTTGTCAAACTTCGCGCAAAAAAACTCGCTATATTGTGTTTCAATATAAATTGCTTTTCAACCTAGTCAAGGACTTATTCAAATGAATTGAGGGTCTGAGGAGGAGTGTCACTGTCTTCCGAGTACAGTCTGAGAGGGAAAGAATATTTGAACTTGATAGTATACGAAAAAAGTACTCGATACGTTGTCAAATTTCGCACTCAAAAACTCTTTAAATAGTGTTTCAACATAAATTGCTTTTCAACCTAGTCAAGGACTTATTCAAATTAATTGAGGATCTAAGGAGGAGTGTCACTGTCCTCCGAGTACAGTCTGAGAAGGAAAGAATTTTCGACCTGGATAGTATACGAAAAAAGTACTCGATATGTTGTCAAATTTCGCACTCAAAAACTTCTTATATAGTGTTTCAACATAAATTGCTTTTCAACCTAGTCAAGGACTTATTCAAATGAATTGAGGATCTAGGGAGGAGTATCACTGCCCAAGTACAGTCTGAGAGGAAAATAAATTTTGACCTCGATGGTATACAAAAAAACTCGATACGTTGTCAAATTTCGCTCTCAAAAACTCGCTATATAGTGTTTCTATTTAAATTGCTTTTCAACCTAGTCAAGGACTTATTCAAATGAATTAAGGATCTAGGCAGTAGTGTCTTTGTCGGAGTAGAATCTGAGAGGGAACAAATTTTTGATCTAGGGCGTATACGAAAAAAGTACTCGAAACGTTGTCAAATTTCGCGCACAAAAACTCGCTACATGGTGTTTCAACATAAATTGCTTCTCAACCTAGTCAAGTAATTTTTCAAATGGATTGAGGGTCTAGGGAGGAGTGTCACTGTCCGAGTACAGTCTGAGAGGGAAAGAAATTTTGACCTAGGGTGTTTACGAAAAAAGTACTCGATACGTTGTCAAATTTCGCTCTCAAAAACTCGCTATATAGTGTTTCTAAATAAATCGCTTTTCAACATTGTCAAAGACTTATTCAAATGAGTTGAGGGTCTAGCGAGTAGTGTACTTGTCCGAGTACAGTCTGAGAGGGAACAAATTTTTGATCTAGGGCGTATATGAAAAAAGTACTTGATACGTTGTCAAATTTCGCGCACAAAAACTCGCTATATAGTGTTTCAACATAAATTGCTTCTCAACCTAGTCAAGGACTTTTTCAAATGAATTGAGGGTCTAGGGAGGAGTGTCACTGTCCAAGTACAGTCTGAGAGGGAAAGAATTTTTGATCTAGGTTGTTTACGAAAAAAGTACTCGATACGTTGTCAAATTTCGCTCTCAAAAACTCGCTATATAGTGTTTCAACATAAAGTGCTTTTCAACCTAGTCAAGAACTTATTCAAATGAATTGAGGTTCTAGGGAGGAGTGTCACTGTCCAAGTACAGTCTGAGAGGGAAAGTATTTTTGACCTAGATAGCATACGAAAGGTACTCGATACGTTGTCAAATTTCGCACTCAAAAACTCGTTATATAGTCTTTCAACATAAATTGCTTTTCAACCTAGTCAAGGACTTATTTAAATGATTTGAGAGTCTAGGGAGGAGTGTCACTGCCCAGGTACAGTTCGAAAGGAAAATAATTTTTGACTTAGATGGCATACAAAAAAAGTACTCGATACGTTGTCAAATTTCGCTCTCAAAAACTCGCTATATAGTGTTTCAACATAAATTGCTTCTCAATTTAGTCAAGGACTTATTCAAATGAATTGAGGGTCTAGGGAGGAGTGTCCTTGTCTGAGTACAGTCTGAGAGGGAACAAATTTTTTATCAAGGGTGTATACGAAAAAAGTACTCAATACGTTGTCAAATTTCGCGCACAAAAACTCGCTATATAGTGTTTCAACATAAATTGCTTCTCAACCTAGTCAAGTAGTTTTTCAAATGAATTGAGGGTCTAGGGAGGAGTGTCACTGTCCGAGTACAGTCTGGGAGGGAAAGAATTTTTGACCTAGGGTGTTTACGAAAAAATTACTCGATACGTTGTCAAATTTCGCTCTCAAAAACTCGCTATATAGTGTTTCAACATAAATTGCTTTTCAACCTAGTCAAGGACTTATTCAAATGAATTGAGGTTCTAGGGAGGGGTGTCACTGTCCAAGTACAGTCTGAGAGGGAAAGGTTTTTTGACCTAGATAGTATACGAAAAAAGTACTCGATATGTTGTCAAATTTCGCACTCAAAAACTTCTTATATATTGTTTCAACATAAATTGCTTTTCAACCTAGTCAAGGACTTATTCAAATTAATTGAGGATCTAAGGAGGAGTGTCACTGTCCTCCGAGTACAGTCTGAGAAGGAAAGAATTTTCGACCTGGATAGTATACGAAAAAAAATACTCGATATGTTGTCAAATTTCGCACTCAAAAACTTCTTATATAGTGTTTCAACATAAATTGCTTTTCAACCTAGTCAAGGACTTATTCAAATGAATTGAGGATCTAGGGAGGAGTATCACTGCCCAAGTACAGTCTGAGAGGAAAATAAATTTTGACCTCGATGGTATACAAAAAAAAACTCGATACGTTGTCAAATTTCGCTCTCAAAAACTCGCTATATAGTGTTTCTATTTAAATTGCTTTTCAACCTAGTCAAGGACTTATTCAAATGAATTGAGGATCTAGGCAGTAGTGTCTTTGTCGGAGTAGAGTCTGAGAGGGAACAAATTTTTGATCTAGGGCGTATACGAAAAAAGTACTCGAAACGTTGTCAAATTTCGCGCACAAAAACTCGCTACATGGTGTTTCAACATAAATTGCTTCTCAACCTAGTCAAGTAATTTTTCAAATGGATTGAGGGTCTAGGGAGGAGTGTCACTGTCCGAGTACAGTCTGAGAGGGAAAGAAATTTTGACCTAGGGTGTTTACGAAAAAAGTACTCGAAACGTTGTCAAATTTCGCGCACAAAAACTCGCTACATGGTGTTTCAACATAAATTGCTTCTCAACCTAGTCAAGGACTTTTTCAAATGAATTGAGGGTCTAGGGAGGAGTGTCACTGTCCAAGTACAGTCTGAGAGGGAAAGAATTTTTGATCTAGGTTGTTTACGAAAAAAGTACTCGATACGTTGTCAAATTTCGCTCTCAAAAACTCGCTATATAGTGTTTCAACATAAAGTGCTTTTCAACCTAGTCAAGAACTTATTCAAATGAATTGAGGTTCTAGGGAGGAGTGTCACTGTCCAAGTACAGTCTGAGAGGGAAAGTATTTTTGACCTAGATAGCATACGAAAAAAGTACTCGATACGTTGTCAAATTTCGCACTCAAAAACTCGTTATATAGTCTTTCAACATAAATTGCTTTTCAACCTAGTCAAGGACTTATTTAAATGATTTGAGAGTCTAGGGAGGAGTGTCACTGCCCAGGTACAGTTCGAAAGGAAAATAATTTTTGACTTAGATGGCATACAAAAAAAGTACTCGATACGTTGTCAAATTTCGCTCTCAAAAACTCGCTATATAGTGTTTCAACATAAATTGCTTCTCAATTTAGTCAAGGACTTATTCAAATGAATTGCGGGTCTAGGGAGGAGTGTCCTTGTCCGAGTACAGTCTGAGAGGGAACAAATTTTTTATCAAGGGTGTATACGAAAAAAGTACTCAATACGTTGTCAAATTTCGCGCACAAAAACTCGCTATATAGTGTTTCAACATAAATTGCTTCTCAACCTAGTCAAGTAGTTTTTCAAATGAATTGAGGGTCTAGGGAGGAGTGTCACTGTCCGAGTACAGTCTGGGAGGGAAAGAATTTTTGACCTAGGGTGTTTACGAAAAAATTACTCGATACGTTGTCAAATTTCGCTCTCAAAAACTCGCTATATAGTGTTTCAACATAAATTGCTTTTCAACCTAGTCAAGGACTTATTCAAATGAATTGAGGTTCTAGGGAGGGGCGTCACTGTCCAAGTACAGTCTGAGAGGGAAAGGTTTTTTGACCTAGATAGTATACGAAAAAAGTAATCGATACGTTGTCAAATTTCGCACTCAAAAACTCGTTATATAGTCTTTCAACATAAATTGCTTATCAACCTAGTCAAGGACTTAATCAAATGATTTGAGGGTCTAGGGAGGAGTGTCACTGCCCAGGTACAGTTTGAGAGGAAAATAATTTTTGACCTAGATGGTATGCAAAAAAAGTACTCGATACGTTGTCAAATTTCGTTCTCAAAAACTCGCTATATAGTGTTTCAATATAAACTGCTTCTCAATTTAGTCAAGGACTTATTCAAATGAATTGTGGGTCTAGGGAGGAGTGTCACTGTCCGAGTACAGTCTGAGAGGGAAAAAAATTTTGATCTATGGTGTATACGAAAAAAGTACTCGATACGCTGTCAAATTTCGCGCTCAAAAACTCGCTATATAGTGTTTCAACATGAACTGCTTTTCAACCTAGTCAATGACTTATTCAAATGAGTTGAGGGCCTAAGGAGGAGTGTCACTGTCCGAGTACAGTCTGAGAGGGAAAGAATTTTTGACCTAGATAGTATACGAAAAAGGTACTCGATACGTTGTCAAATTTCGCACTCAAAAACTCGTTATATAGTGTTTCAACATAAATTGCTTTTCAACCTAGTCAAGGACTTATTCAAATGAATTGAGGATCTAGGGGAGAGTGTCACTGCCCGAGTACAGTCCGAGAAGAGAAAATTTTTTTTACCTAGATGGCATACAAAAAAGTACTCGATACGTTGTCAAATTTCGCTCTCAAAAACTCGCTATATAGTGTTTCAACAAAAACTGCTTTTCAACCTAGTCAATGACTTATTCAAATGAGTTGAGGGCCTAAGGAGGAGTGTCACTGTCCGAGTACAGTCTGAGAGGGACAGAATTTTTGACCTAGATAGTATACGAAAAAAGTACTCGATACGTTGTCAAATTTCGCACTCAAAAACTCGTTATATAGTGTTTCAACATAAACTGCTTTTCAACCTAGTCAAGGACTTATTCAAATGAATTGAGGGTCTAGGGAGGAGTGTCACTGCCCGAGTACAGTCCGAGAGGAGAAAATTTTTTTACCTAGATGGCATACAAAAAAGTACTCGATACGTTGTCAAATTTCGCTCTCAAAAACTCGCTATATAGTGTTTCAACATAAATTGCTTTTCAACCTAGTCAAGGACTTATTCAAATGAATTGAGGGTCTAGGGAGGAGTGTCACTGTCCGAGTACAGTCTGAGAGGGAAAGAATTTTTGATCTAGGGTGTATACGAAAAAAGTACTCGATACGTTGTCAACTTTCGCGCTCAAAAACTCGCTGTATGGTGTTTCAACACAAATTGCTTTTCAACCTAGTCAAGGACTTATTCAAATGAATCGAGGGTCTAGGGAGGAGTGTCAATGCCCGAGTACATTCCGAGAGGAGAATAAATTTTTACCTAGATAGTATACAAAAAAAGTACTCGATACGTTCTCAAATTTCGCTCTCAAAAACTCGCTATATAGTGTTTCAACATATATTGCTTTTCAACCTAGTCAAGGACTTATTCAAATGAATTGAGGGTCCAGGGAGGAGTGTCACTGCCCGAGTACAGTCTGAGAGGAGAATAATTTTTTACCAAGATGGTATACAAAAAAGTACTTGATACGTTGTCAAATTTCGCTCTCAAAAACTCGCTATATAGTGTTTCAACATAAATTGCTTTTCAACCTAGTCAAGGACTTAATCAAATGAATTGAGGGTCTAGGGAGGAGTTTCACTGTCCGAGTACAGTCTGAGAGGGAAAGAATTTTTGATCTAGGGTGTATATGAAAAAAGTACTCGATACGTTGTCAACTTTCGCGCTCAAAAACTCGCTGTATGGTGTTTCAACATAAATTGCTTTTCAACCGAGTCAAGGACTTATTCAAATGAATTGAAGGTCTAGGGAGAAGTGTCACTGCCCGAGTACAGTCCGAGAGGAGAAATTTTTTTTTACCTAGATGGCATACAAAAAAGTACTCGTTACGTTGTCAAATTTCGCTCTCAAAAACTCGCTATATAGTGTTTCAACATAAATTGCTTTTCAACCTAGTCAAGGACTTATTCAAATGAATTGAGGGTCTAGGGAGGAGTGTCACTGTCCGAGTACAGTCTGAGAGGGAAAGATTTTTTGATTTAGGGTGTATACGAAAAAAGTACTCGATACGTTGTCAACTTTCGCGCTCAAAAACTCGCTGTATGGTGTTTCAACACAAATTGCTTTTCAACCTAGTCAAGGACTATTCAAATGAATCGAGGGTCTAGGGAGGAGTGTCACTGCCCGAGTACATTCCGATAGGAGAATAAATTTTTACCCAGATGGTATACAAAAAAAGTACTCGATACGTTGTCAAATTTCGCTCTCAAAAACTCGCTATATAGTGTTTCAACATAAATTGCTTTTCAACCTAGTCAAGGACTTATTCAAATGAATAGAGGGTCCAGGGAGGAGTGTCACTGCCCTAGTACAGTCCGAGAGGAGAATAATTTTTTCACCTAGATGGTATACAAAAAAAGTACTCGATACGTTGTCAAATTTCGCTCTCAAAAAATTCGCTATATAGTGTTTCAACGTAAATTGCTTTTCAACCTAGTCAAGGACTTATTCAAATGAATTGAGGGTCTAGGGAGGAGTGTCACTGCCCTAGTACAGTCCGAGAGGAGAATAATTTTTTCACCTAGATGCTATACAAAAAAAGTACTCGATACGTTGTCAAATTTCGCTCTCAAAAACTCGCTATATAGTTTTTCAACATAAATTGCTTTTCAACCTAGTCAAGGACTTATTCAAATGAATTGAGGGTCTAGGGAGGAGTGTCACTGTCCGAGTACAGTCTGAGAGGGAAAAATTTTTGATCTAGGGTGTATACGAAAAAAGTACTCGATACGTTGTCAACTTTCGCGCTCAAAAACTCGCTGTATGGTGTTTCAACACAAATTGCTTTTCAACCTAGTCAAGGACTTATTCAAATGAATCGAGGGTCTAGGGAGGAGTGTCACTGCCCGAGTACATTCCGAGAGGAGAATAAATTTTTACCTAGATTGTATACAAAAAAAAGTACTCGATACGTTGTCAAATTTCGCTCTCAAAAAATTCGCTATATAGTGTTTCAACATAAATTGCTTTTCAACCTAGTCAAGGACTTATTCAAATGAATTGAGGGTCTAGGGAGGAGTGTCACTGCCCGAGTACAGTCCGAGA
Organism: Convolutriloba macropyga; assembly: GCF_964194025.1. Classification (NCBI taxonomy): domain Eukaryota; kingdom Metazoa; phylum Xenacoelomorpha; order Acoela; family Convolutidae; genus Convolutriloba; species Convolutriloba macropyga. Next base: position 55,781 of record NC_134477.1, read on the forward strand.
GGAGAAAAATTTTTTTACCTAGATGGCATGCAAAAAAGTACTCGATACGTTGTCAAATTTCGCTCTCAAAAACTCGCTATATAGTGTTTCAACATAAATTGCTTTTCAACCTAGTCAAGGACTTATTCAAATGAATTGAGGGTCTAGGGAGGAGTGTCACTGTCCGAGTACAGTCTGAGAGGGAAAAAATTTTTGATCTAGGGTGTATACGAAAAAAGTACTCGATACGTTGTCAACTTTCGCGCTCAAAAACTCGCTGTATGGTGTTTCAACACAAATTGCTTTTCAACCTAGTCAAGGACTTATTCAAATGAATCGAGGGTCTAGGGAGGAGTGTCACTGCCCGAGTACATTCCGAGAGGAGAATAAATTTTTACCTAGATGGTATACAAAAAAAGTACTCGATACGTTGTCAAATTTCGCTCTCAGAAACTCGCTATATAGTGTTTCAACATAAATTGCTTTTCAACCTAGTCAAGGACTTATTCAAATGAATTGAGGGTCCAGGGAGGAGTGTCACTGCCCTAGTACAGTCCGAGAGGAGAATAATTTTTTCACATAGATGGTATACAAAAAAAAGTACTCGATACGTTGTCAAATTTCGCTCTCAAAAAATTCGCTATATAGTGTTTCAACATAAATTGCTTTTCAACCTAGTCAAGGACTTATTCAAATGAATTGAGGGTCTAGGGAGGAGTGTCACTGCCCGAGTACAGTCTGAGAGGAGAATATTTTTTTACCAAGATGGTATACAAAAAAGTACTCGATACGTTGTCAAATTTCGCTCTCAAAAACTCGCCATATAGTGTTTCAACATAAATTGCTTTTCAACCTAGTCAAGGACTTAATCAAATGAATTGAGGGTCTAGGGAGGAGTGTCACTGTCCGGGTACATTCCGAGAGGAGAATAAATTTTTACCAAGATGGTACACAAAAATAGTACTCGATACGTTGTCAAATTTCGCTCTCAAAAACTCGCTATATAGTGTTTCAACATAAATTGCTTTTCAACCTAGTCAAGGACTTATTCAAATGAATTGAGGGTCCAGGGAGGAGTGTCACTGCCCTAGTACAGTCCGAGAGGAGAATAATTTTTTCACCTAGATGGTATACAAAAAAGTACTCGATACGTTGTCAAATTTCGCTCTCAAAAACTCGCTATATAGTGTTTCAACATAAATTGCTTTTCAAACTAGTCAAGGACTTATTCAAATGAATTGAGGGTCTAGGGAGGAGTGTCACTGCCCGAGTACAGTCTGAGAGGAGAATATTTTTTTACCAAGATGGTATACAAAAAAGTACTCGATACGTTGTCAAATTTCGCTCTCAAAAACTCGCTATATAGTGTTTCAACATAAATTGCTTTTCAACCTAGTCAAGGACTTAATCAAATGAATTGAGGGTCTAGGGAGGAGTTTCACTGTCCGAGTACAGTCTGAGAGGGAAAGAATTTTTGATCTAGGGTGTATACGAAAAAATTACTCGATACGTTGTCAACTTTCGCGCTCAAAAACTCGCTGTATGGTGTTTCAACATAAATTGCTTTTCAACCTAGTCAAGGACTTATTCAAATGAATTGAGGGTCTATGGAGCAGTGCCACCTGTTTGAGTACAGTCTGAGAGAGAAAGAATTTTTGATCTAGGGTGTATACGAAAATAGTACTCGACACGTTGTCAAATTTCGCGCTCGAAAACTCGATATATAGTGTTTCAACATAAATTGCTTTTCAACCTTGTCAAAGTCTTATATCAAATGAATTGAGGGTTTAGGGAGGGGTGTCACTGCCCGAGTACAGTCCGAGAGGAGAATAATTTTTTCATCTAGATGGTACCCAAAAAAGTACTCGATACGTTGTCAAATTTCGCTCTCAAACTCGCTATATAGTGTTTCAACATAAATTGCTTTTCAACCTAGTCAAGGACTTATTCAAATGAATTGAGGGTCTAGGGAGGAGTGTCACTGCCCGAGTACAATCTGAGAGGAGAATAATTTTTGATCTAGGGTGTATACGAAAAAAGTACTCGATACGTTGTCAACTTTCGCGCTCCAAAACTCGCTGTATGGTGTTTCAACATAAATTGCCTTTCAACCTAGTCAAGGACTTATTCAAATGAATTGAGGGTCCAGGGAGGAGTGTCACTGCCCTAGTACAGTCCGAGAGGAGAATAATTTTTTCACCTAGATGGTGTACAAAAAAGTACTCGATACGTTGTCAAATTTCGCTCTCAAAAACTCGCTATATAGTGTTTCAACATAAATTGCTTTTCAAACTAGTCAAGGACTTAATCAAATGAATGGAGAGTCTAGGGAGGAGTTTCACTGTCCGAGTACAGTCTGAGAGGGAAAGAATTTTTGATCTAGGGTGTATACGAAAAAAGTACTCGATACGTTGTCAAATTTCGCTCTCAAAAACTCGCTATATAGTGTTTCAACATAAATTGCTTTTCAAACTAGTCAAGGACTTAATCAAATGAATTGAGGGTCTAGGGAGGAGTGTCACTGCCCGAGTACAGTCTGAGAGGAGAATATTTTTTTACCGAGATGGTATACAAAAAAGTACTCGATACGTTGTCAAATTTCGCTCTCAAAAATTCGCTATATAGTGTTTCAACATAAATTGCTTTTCAACCTAGACAAGGACTTAATCAAATGAATGGAGAGTCTAGGGAGGAGTTTCACTGTCCGAGTACAGTCTGAGAGGGAAAGAATTTTTGATCTAGGGTGTATACGAAAAAAGTACTCGATACGTTGTCAACTTTCGCGCTCAAAAACTCGCTGTATGGTGTTTCAACATAAATTGCTTTTCAACCTAGTCAAGGACTTATTCAAATGAATTGAGGGTCTATGGAGCAGTGCCACCTGTTTGAGTACAGTCTGAGAGAGAAACAATTTTTGATCTAGGGTGTATACGAAAATAGTACTCGACACGTTGTCAAATTTCGCGCTCGAAAACTCGATATATAGTGTTTCAACATAAATTGCTTTTCAACCTTGTCAAAGTCTTATATCAAATGAATTGAGGGTTTAGGGAGGAGTGTCACTGCCCGAGTACAATCCGAGAGGAGAATAATTTTTTCATCTAGATGGTACCCAAAAAAGTACTCGATACGTTGTCAAATTTCGCTCTCAAAAACTCGCTATATAGTGTTTCAACATAAATTGCTTTTCAACCTAGTCAAGGACTTATTCAAATGAATTGAGGGTCTAGGGAGGAGTGTCACTGCCCGAGTACAATCTGAGAGGAGAATAATTTTTGATCTAGGGTGTATACGAAAAAAGTACTCGATACGTTGTCAACTTTCGCGCTCCAAAACTCGCTGTATGGTGTTTCAACATAAATTGCCTTTCAACCTAGTCAAGGACTTATTCAAATGAATTGAGGGTCCAGGGAGGAGTGTCACTGCCCTAGTACAGTCCGAGAGGAGAATAATTTTTTCACCTAGATGGTGTACAAAAAAGTACTCGATACGTTGTCAAATTTCGCTCTCAAAAACTCGCTATATAGTGTTTCAACATAAATTGCTTTTCAAACTAGTCAAGGACTTATTCAAATGAATTGAGGGTCTAGGGAGGAGTGTCAGTGCCCGTGTACAGTCTGAGAGGAGAATATTTTTTTACCAAGATGGTATACAAAAAAGTACTCGATAGGTTGTCAAATTTCGCTCTCAAAAACTCGCTATATAGTGTTTCAACATAAATTGCTTTTCAACCTAGTCAAGGACTTAATCAAATGAATTGAGGGTCTAGGGAGGAGTTTCACTGTCCGAGTACAGTCTGAGAGGGAAAGAATTTTTGATCTAGGGTGTATACGAAAAAAGTACTCGATACGTTGTCAACTTTCGCGCTCAAAAACTCGCTGTATGGTGTTTCAACATAAATTGCTTTTCAACCTAGTCAAGGACTTATTCAAATGAATTGAGGGTCTAGGGAGCAGTGCCACCTGTTTGAGTACAGTCTGAGAGAGAAATAATTTTTGATCTAGGGTGTATACGAAAATAGTACTCGACACGTTGTCAAATTTCGCGCTCGAAAACTCGATATATAGTGTTTCAACATAAATTGCTTTTCAACCTTGTCAAAGTTTTATATCAAATGAATTGAGGGTTTAGGGAGGAGTGTCACTGCCCGAGTACAGTCCGAGAGGAGAATAATTTTTTCATCTAGATGGTATACAAAAAAAGTACTCGATACGTTGTCAAATTTCGCTCTCAAAAACTCGCTATATAGTGTTTCAACATAAATTGCTTTTCAACCTATTCAAGGACTTAATCAAATGAATTGAGGGTCTAGGGAGGAGTTTCACTGTCCGAGTACAGTCTGAGAGGGAAAGAATTTTTGATCTAGGGTGTATACGAAAATAGTACTCGACACGTTGTCAAATTTCGCGCTCGAAAACTCGATATATAGTGTTTCAACATAAATTGCTTTTCAACCTAGTCAAGGACTTAATCAAATGAATTGAGGGTCTAGGGAGGAGTTTCACTGTCCGAGTACAGTCTGAGAGGGAAAGAATTTTTGATCTAGGGTGTATACGAAAATAGTACTCGACACGTTGTCAAATTTCGCGCTCGAAAACTTGATATATAGTGTTTCAACATAAATTGCTTTTCAACCTTGTCAAAGTCTTATATCAAATGAATTGAGGGTCTAGGGAGGAGTTTCACTGCCCGAGTACAGTCCGAGAGGAGAATAATTTTTTCATCTAGATGGTATACAAAAAAAGTACTCGATACGTTGTCAAATTTCGCTCTCAAAAACTCGCTATGTAGTGTTTCAACATAAATTGCTTTTCAACCTAGTCAAGGACTTAATCAAATGAATTGAGGGTCTAGGGAGGAGTTTCACTGTCCGAGTACAGTCTGAGAGGGAAAGAATTTTTGATCTAGGGTGTATGCGAAAATAGTACTCGACACGTTGTCAAATTTCGCGCTCGAAAACTCGATATATAGTGTTTCAACATAAATTGCTTTTCAACCTAGTCAAGGACTTAATCAAATGAATTGAGGGTCTAGGAAGGAGTTTCACTGTCCGAGTACAGTCTGAGAGGGAAAGAATTTTTGATCTAGGGTGTATACGAAAATAGTACTCGACACGTTGTCAAATTTCGCGCTCGAAAACTCGATATATAGTGTTTCAACATAAATTGCTTTTCAACCTAGTCAAGGACTTAATCAAATGAATTGAGGGTCTAGGGAGGAGTTTCACTGTCCGAGTACGGTCCGAGAGGAGAATAATTTTTTCATCTAGATGGTATACAAAAAAAGTACTCGATACGTTGTCAAATTTCGCTCTCAAAAACTCGCTATATAGTGTTTCAACATAAATTGCTTTTCAACCTATTCAAGGACTTAATCAAATGAATTGAGGGTCTAGGGAGGAGTTTCACTGTCAGAGTACAGTCTGAGAGGGAAAGAATTTATGATCTAGGGTGTATACGAAAATAGTACTCGACACGTTGTCAAATTTCGCGCTCGAAAACTCGATATATAGTGTTTCAACATAAATTGCTTTTCAACCTAGTCAAGGACTTAATCAAATGAATTGAGGGTCTAGGGAGGAGTTTCACTGTCCGAGTACAGTCTGAGAGGGAAAGAATTTTTGATCTAGGGTGTATACGAAAATAGTACTCGACACGTTGTCAAATTTCGCGCTCGAAAACTCGATATATAGTGTTTCAACATAAATTGCTTTTCAACCTTGTCAAAGTCTTATATCAAATGAATTGAGGGTCTAGGGAGGAGTTTCACTGCCCGAGTACAGTCCGAGAGGAGAATAATTTTTTCATCTAGATGGTATACAAAAAAAGTACTCGATACGTTGTCAAATTTCGCTCTCAAAAACTCGCTATGTAGTGTTTCAACATAAATTGCTTTTCAACCTAGTCAAGGACTTAATCAAATGAATTGAGGGTCTAGGGAGGAGTTTCACTGTCCGAGTACAGTCTGAGAGGGAAAGAATTTTTGATCTAGGGTGTATACGAAAATAGTACTCGACACGTTGTCAAATTTCGCGCTCGAAAACTCGATATATAGTGTTTCAACATAAATTGCTTTTCAACCTAGTCAAGGACTTAATCAAATGAATTGAGGGTCTAGGAAGGAGTTTCACTGTCCGAGTACAGTCTGAGAGGGAAAGAATTTTTGATCTAGGGTGTATACGAAAATAGTACTCGACACGTTGTCAAATTTCGCGCTCGAAAACTCGATATATAGTGTTTCAACATAAATTGCTTTTCAACCTAGTCAAGGACTTAATCAAATGAATTGAGGGTCTAGGGAGGAGTTTCACTGTCCGAGTACAGTCTGAGAGGGAAAGAATTTTGATCTAGGGTGTATACGAAAATAGTACTCGACACGTTGTCAAATTTCGCGCTCGAAAACTCGATATATAGGGTTTCAACATAAATTGCTTTTCAACCTAGTCAAGGACCTAATCAAATGAATTTAGGGTCTAGGGAGGAGTTTCACTGTCCGAGTACAGTCTGAGAGGGAAAGAATTTTTGATCTAGGGTGTATACGAAAATAGTACTCGACACGTTGTCAAATTTCGCGCTCGAAAACTCGATATATAGTGTTTCAACATAAATTGCTTTTCAACCTAGTCAAGGACTTAATCAAATGGATTGAGGGTCTAGGGAGGAGTTTCACTGTCCGAGTACAGTCTGAGAGGGAAAGAATTTTTGATCTGGGGTGTATACGAAAATAGTACTCGACACGTTGTCAAATTTCGCGCTCGAAAACTCGATATATAGTGTTTCAACATAAATTGCTTTTCAACCTAGTCAAGGACTTAATCAAATGAATTGAGGGTCTAGGGAGGAGTTTCACTGTCCGAGTACAGTCTGAGAGGGAAAGAATTTTTGATCTAGGGTGTATACGAAAATAGTACTCGACACGTTGTCAAATTTCGCGCTCGAAAAATCGATATATAGTGTTTCAACATAAATTGCTTTTCAACCTTGTCAAGGTCTTATTCAAATGAATTGAGGGTTTAGGGAGGAGTGTCATTGCCCGAGTACAGTCTGAGAGGGAAAGAATTTTTGACCGAGATAGTATACGAAAAAATTACTCGATACGTTGTCAAAATTGCGCTCAAAAACTCGCTATATTCTGTTTCAACATAAATTGCTTTTCAACATAGTCAAGGACCTATTCAAACGAATTGAGGGTCTAGGGAGGGGTGTCACTGCTCGAGTAAAGTCTGAGAGGGAAAGAATTTTTGACCTAGATGGTATACGAAAAAATTACTCGATACGTTGTCAAATTTCGCGCTCAGAAACTCGCTATATAGTGTTTCAACATAATTTGCTTTTCAACCGAGTCAAGGACTTATTCAAATGAATTGAGGGTCTAGGGAGGAGTGTCACTGCCCGAGTACAGTTTGAGAGGGAAAGAATTTTTGACCTAGATAGTATAAGAAAAAAAGTACTCGATACGTTGTCAAATTTCGCGCTCAAAAACTCGCTATAAAGTGTTTCAACATAAATTGCTTTTCAACTAGTCAACGACTTATTCAAATGAATTGAGGGTCTAGGGAGGAGTGTCACTGTTTGAGTACAATCTGAGAGGGATTAAAATTTCTGATCTAGATGGTATACGAAAAAGTACTCGATACGTTGTCAAATTTCGCACTCAAAAACTCGCTATATAGTGTTTCAACATAAATTGCTTTTCAATCTAGTCAAGGACTTATTCAAATGAATTGAGGGTCTAGGGAGGAGTGTCACTGCCCGAGTACAGTCTGAGAGGAGAACAATTTTTGACCTAGATAGTATCAGAAAAAAAGTACTCGATATGTTGTCAAATTTCGCGCTCAAAAACTCGCTATATAGTGTTTCAACATAAATTGCTTTTCAACCTATTCAAGGACTTATTCAAATGAATTGAGGGTCTAGGGAGGAGTGTCACTGTTTGAGTACAATCTGAGAGGGAAGGAATTTCTGACCTAGATGGTATGCGAAAAAGTACTCGATACGTTGTCAAATATCGCACTCAAAAACTCGCTATATAGTGTTTCAACTTAAATTGCTTTTCAACCTAGTCAAGGACTTATTCAAATGAATTGAGGGTCTAAGGAGGAATGTCACTGCCCGAGTAAAGTCTGAGAGGAGAATAATTTTTGACCTAGATAGTATAAAAAAAATTCTCGATACGTTGTCAAATTTCGCGCTCAAAAACTCGCTATATAGTGTTTCAAAAAAAATTGCTTTTCAACCTAGTCAAGGACTTATTCAAATGAATTGAGGGTCTAAGGAGGAATGTCACTGCCCGAGTAAAGTCTGAGAGGAGAATAATTTTTGACCTAGCTAGTATAAAAAAAATTCTCGATAAGTTGTCAAATTTCGCTCTCAAAAACTCGCTATATAGTGTTTCAACATAAATTGCTTTTCAACTTAGTCAAGGTCTATTTCAAATGAATTGAGGGTCTAGGGAGGAGTGTCACTGCCCGATTACAGTCTGAGAGGGAAAAAAATTTTGACCTAGATAGTATAGGAAAAAAGTACTCGATACGTTGTCAAATTTCGCGCTCAAAAATTCGCTATATTGTGTTTCAACATAAATTGCTTTTCAACCTAGTCAAGGACTTATTCAAATGAATTGAGGGTCTAGGGAGGAGTTTCACTGTTTGAGTACAATCTGAGAGGGAAGGAATTTCTGACGTAGATGGTATACGAAAAAAGTACTCGATACGTTGTCAAATATCGCACTCAAAAACTCGCTATATAGTGTTTCAATTTAAAATGCTTTTCAACCTAGTCAAGGACTTAATCAAATGAATTGAGGGTCTAAGGAGGAATGTCACTGCCCGAGTACAGTCTGAGAGGAGAATAATTTTTGACCTAGATGGTATACAAAAAAAGTACTCGATACATTGTCAAATTTCGCACTCAAAAACTCGCTATGTAGTGTTTCAACATAATTTGCTCTTCAACCTAGTCAAGGACTTATTCAAATGAATTGAGGGTCTAGGGAGGAGTGTCACTGCCCGAGTACAGTCTGAGAGGGAAAGAATTTTTGACCTAGATAGTATAAAAATAATCATCGTTACGTTGTCATATTTCGCGCTGAAAAACTCGCTATATAGTGTTTCAACATAAATTGATTTTCAACCTATTCAAGGACTTATTCAAATGAATTGAGGGTCTAGGGAGGAGTGTCACTGTTTGAGTACAATCTGAGAGGGAAGGAATTTCTGACCTAGATGGTATGCGAAAAAAGTACTCGATACGTTGTCAAATATCGCACTCAAAAACTCGCTATATAGTGTTTCAACTTAAATTGCTTTTCAACCTAGTCAAGGACTTATTCAAATGAATTGAGGGTCTAAGGAGGAATGTCACTGCCCGAGTAAAGTCTGAGAGGAGAATAATTTTTGACCTAGATAGTATAAAAAAAATTCTCGATACGTTGTCAAATTTCGCGCTCAAAAACTCGCTATATAGTGTTTCAAAAAAAATTGCTTTTCAACCTAGTCAAGGACTTATTCAAATGAATTGAGGGTCTAGGGAGGAGTGTCACTGCCCGAGTACAGTCTGAGAGAAGGATAATTTTTGACCTAGATGGTACACAAAAAAAAGTTCTCGATAAGTTGTCAAATTTCGCTCTCAAAAACTCGCTATATAGTGTTTCAACATAAATTGCTTTTCAACTTAGTCAAGGTCTATTTCAAATGAATTGAGGGTCTAGGGAGGAGTGTCACTGCCCGAGTACAGTCTGAGAGGGAAAAAAATTTTGACCTAGATAGTATAAGAAAAAAGTACTCGATACGTTGTCAAATTTTGCGCTCAAAAATTCGCTATATAGTGTTTCAACATAAATTGCTTTTCAACCTAGTCAAGGACTTATTCAAATGAATTGAGGGTCTAGGGAGGAGTTTCACTGTTTGAGTACAATCTGAGAGGGAAGGAATTTCTGACGTAGATGGTATACGAAAATAGTACTCGATACGTTGTCAAATATCGCACTCAAAAACTCGCTATACAGTGTTTCAATTTAAAATGCTTTTCAACCTAGTCAAGGACTTATTCAAATGAATTGAGGGTCTAAGGAGGAATGTCACTGCCCGAGTACAGTCTGAGAGGAGAATAATTTTTGACCTAGATGGTATACAAAAAAAGTACTCGATACATTGTCAAATTTCGCACTCAAAAACTCGCTATGTAGTGTTTCAACATAATTTGCTTTTCAACCTAGTCAAGGAGTTATTCAAATGAATTGAGGGTCTAGGGAGGAGTGTCACTGCCCAAGTACAGTCTGAGAGGGAAAGAATTTTTGACCTAGATAGTATAAAAAAAATCATCGTTACGTTGTCAAATTTCGCGCTCAAAAACTCGCTATATATATTGTTTCAACATAAATTGCTTTTCAACCTAGTCAAGGACTTATTCAAATGAATTGAGGGTCTAGGGAGGAGTGTCACTGTTTGAGTACAATCTGAGAGGGAAAGAATTTCTGATCTAGATGGTATACGAAAAAATTACCCGATACGTTGTCAAATTTCGCACTCAAAAACTCGCTATATAGTGTTTCAACATAAATTGCTTTTCAACCTAGTCAAGGACGTATTCAAATGAATTGAGGGTCTAGGGAGGAGTGTCACTGCCCGAGTACAGTCTGAGAGGAGAAAAATTTTTGACCTAGATGGTATACAAAAAAAATTACTCGATAAGTTGTCAAATTTCGCGCTCAAAAACTCGCTATATAGTGTTTCAACATAAATTGCTTTTCAACCTTGTCAAGGACTTATTCAAATGAGTTGAGGGTCTAGGGAGGAGTGTCATGGTTTGAATGCAATCTGAGAGGGAAAGAATTTCTGACCTAGATGGTATACAAAAAAAAGTACTCGATACGTTGTCAAATTTCGCACTCAAAACTCGCTATGTAGTGTTTCAACAAAAATTGCTTTTCAACTTAGTCAAGGACTTATTCAAATGTATTGAGGGTCTAGGGAGGAGTGCCACTGTCCGAGTACCGTCTGAGAGGGAAAGAGTTTTTGACCTAGATTGTAAACAAAAAAGTACTCGATACATCGTCAAATTTCGCACTCAAAAACTCTTTATATAGTGTTTCAACATAAATGGCTTTTCAACCTAGTCAAGGACTTATTCAAATGAATTGAGGGTCTAAGGAGGAATGACACTGCCCGAGTAAACTCTGAGAGGAGAATAATTTTTAACCTAGATAGTATAAAAAAAATTCTCGATACGTTGTCAAATTTCGCGCTCAAAAACTTGCTATATAGTGTTTCAAAAAAATTGCTTTTCAACCTAGTCAAGGACTTATTCAAATGAATTGAGGGTCTAGGGAGGAGTGCCACTGTCCGAGTACCGTCTGAGAGGGAAAGAGTTTTTGACCTAGATTGTAAACAAAAAAGTACTCGATACATTGTCAAATTTCGCACTCAAAAACTCTTTACATAGTGTTTCAACATAAATTGCTTTTCAACCTAGTCAAGGACTTATGCAAATGAATTGAGGGTCTAAGGAGGAATGTCACTGCTCGAGTAAACTCTGAGAGGAGAATAATTTTTGACCTAGATAGTATAAAAAAAAATTCTCGATACGTTGTCAAATTTCGCGCTCAAAAACTCGCTATATAGTGTTTCTAAAAAAATTGCTTTTCAACCTAGTCAAGGACTTATTCAAATGAATTGAGGGTCTAGGGAGGAGTGTCACTGCCCGAGTACAGTCTGAGACAAGAATAATTTTTGAGCTAGATGGTACACAAAAAAAGTTCTCGATACATTGTCAAATTTCGCACTCAAAAACTCGCTATATAGTGTTTCAACATAATTTGCTTTTCAACCTAGTCAAGGACTTATCCAAATGTATTGAGGGTTTAGGGAGGAGTGCCACTGTCCGAGTACCGTCTGAGAGGGAAAGAGTTTTTGACCTAGATTGTAAACAAAAAAGTACTCGATATATGGTCAAATTTCGCACTCAAAAACTCTTTATATAGTGTTTCAACATAAATTGCTTATCAACCTAGTCAAGGACTTATTCAAATGAATTGAGGGTCTAGGGAGGAGTTTCACTGTTTGAGTACAATCTGAGAGGGAAGGATTTTCTGACGTAGATGGTATACGAAAAAGTACTCGATACGTTGTCAAATATCGCACTCAAAAACTCGCTATATAGTGTTTCAATTTAAAATGCTTTTCAACCTAGTCAAGGACTTATTCAAATGTATTGAGGGTCTAGGGAGGAGTGCCACTGTCCGAGTACCGTCTGAGAGGGAAAGAGTTTTTCACCTGGATAGTATAAGAAAAAAGTACTCGATACGTTGTCAAATTTCGCGCTCAAAAACTCGCTATATAATGTTTCAACATAAATTGCTTTTCAACCTAGTCAAGGACTTATTCAAATGAATTGAGGGTCTAGGGAGGAGTGTCACTGCCCGAGTACAGTCTGAGAGGAGAATAATTTTTGACCTAGATGGTATATAAAAAAAAGTACTCGATAAGTTGTCAAATTTCGCGCTCAAAAACTCGCTATATAGTGTTTCAACATAAATTGCTTTTCAACCTTGTCAAGGACTTATTCAAATGAGTTGAGGGTCTAGGGAGGAGTGTCACTGCCCGAGTACAGTCTGAGAGGAGAATAATTTTTGACCTAGATGGTATATAAAAAAAGTACTCGATAAGTTGTCAAATTTCGCGCTCAAAAACTCGCTATATAGTGTTTCAACATAAATTGCTTTTCAACCTTGTCAAGGACTTATTCAAATGAGTTGAGGGTCTAGGGAGGAGTGTCATGGTTTGGGTGCAATCTGAGAGGGAAAGAATTTCTGACCTAGATGGTATACGAAAAAGTACTCGATACGTTGTCAAATATCGCACTCAAAAACTCGCTATATAGTGTTTCAAAATAAATTGCTTTTCAACCTAGTCAAGGACGTATTCAAATGAATTGAGGGTCTAGGGAGGAGTGTCACTGCCCGAGTACAGTCTGAGAGGAGAATAATTTTTGACCTAGATGGTATATAAAAAAAAGTACTCGATAAGTTGTCAAATTTCGCGCTCAAAAACTCGCTATATAGTGTTTCAACATAAATTGCTTTTCAACCTTGTCAAGGACTTATTCAAATGAGTTGAGGGTCTAGGGAGGAGTGTCATGGTTTGGGTGCAATCTGAGAGGGAAAGAATTTCTGACCTAGATGGTATACGAAAAAGTACTCGATACGTTGTCAAATATCGCACTCAAAAACTCGCTATATAGTGTTTCAATTTAAAATGCTTTTCAACCTAGTCAAGGACTTATTCAAATGAATTGAGGGTCTAGGGAGGAGTTTCACTGTCTGAGTACAATCTGAGAGGGAAGGATTTTCTGACGTAGATGGTATACGAAAAAGTACTCGATACGTTGTCAAATATCGCACTCAAAAACTCGCTATATAGTGTTTCAATTTAAAATGCTTTTCAACCTAGTCAAGGACTTATTCAAATGTATTGAGGGTCTAGGGAGGAGTGCCACTGTCCGAGTACCGTCTGAGAGGGAAAGAGTTTTTCACCTGGATAGTATAAGAAAAAAGTACTCGATACGTTGTCAAATTTCGCGCTCAAAAACTCGCTATATAATGTTTCAACATAAATTGCTTTTCAACCTAGTCAAGGACTTATTCAAATGAATTGAGGGTCTAGGGAGGAGGGTCACTGTTTGAGTACAATCTGAGAGGGAAAGAATTTCTGATCTAGATGGTATACGAAAAAATTACTCGATACGTTGTCAAATTTCGCACTCAAAAACTCGCTATTTAGTGTTTCAAAATAAATTGCTTTTCAACCTAGTCAAGGACGTATTCAAATGAATTGAGGGTCTAGGGAGGAGTGTCACTGCCCGAGTACAGTCTGAGAGGAGAATAATTTTTGACCTAGATGGTATATAAAAAAAAGTACTCGATAAGTTGTCAAATTTCGCGCTCAAAAACTCGCTATATAGTGTTTCAACATAAATTGCTTTTCAACCTTGTCAAGGACTTATTCAAATGAGTTGAGGGTCTAGGGAGGAGTGTCATGGTTTGGGTGCAATCTGAGAGGGAAAGAATTTCTGACCTAGATGGTATACAAAAAAAAGTACTCGATACGTTGTCAAATTTCGCACTCAAAACTCGCTATGTAGTGTTTCAACATAAATTGCTTTTCAACCTAGTCAAGGACTTATTCAAATGTATTGAGGGTCTAGGGAGGAGTGCCACTGTCCGAGTACCGTCTGAGAGGGAAAGAGTTTTTGACCTAGATTGTAAACAAAAAAGTACTCGATACATTGTCAAATTTCGCACTCAAAAACTCTTTATATAGTGTTTCAACATAAATTGCTTTTCAACCTAGTCAAGGACCTATTCAAATGAATTGAGGGTCTAAGGAGGAATGTCACTGCCCGAGTAAACACTGAGAGGAGAATAATTTTTGACCTAGATAGTATAAAAAAAATTCTCGATACGTTGTCAAATTTCGCGCTCAAAAACTCGCTATATAGTGTTTCAAAAAAAATTGCTTTTCAACCTAGTCAAGGACTTATTCAAATGAATTGAGGGTCTAGGGAGGAGTGTCACTGCCCGAGTACAGTCTGAGAGGGAAAAAATTTTTGACCTAGATAGTATAAGAAAAAAGTACTCGATACGTTGTCAAATTTCGCGCTCAAAAATTCGCTATATAGTGTTTCAACATAAATTGCTTTTCAACCTAGTCAAGGACCTACTCAAATGAATTGAGGGTCTAAGGAGGATTGTAACTGCCCGAGTAAACTCTGAGAGGAGAATAATTTTTGACCCAGATAGTATAAAAAAAATTCTCGATACGTTGTCAAATTTCGCGCTCAAAAACTCGCTATATAGTGTTTCAAAAAAAATTGCTTTTCAACCTAGTCAAGGACTTATTCAAATGAATTGAGGGTCTAGGGAGGAGTGTCACTGCCCGAGTACAGTCTGAGACAAGAATAATTTTTGACCTAGATGGTACACAAAAAAAGTTCTCGATAAGTTGTCAAATTTCGCTCTCAAAAACTCGCTATATAGTGTTTCAACATAAATTGCTTTTCAACCTAGTCAAGGACCTATTCAAAATGAATTGAGGGTCTAAGGAGGAATGTCACTGCCCGAGTAAACACTGAGAGGAGAATAATTTTTGACCTAGATAGTATAAAAAAAATTCTCGATACGTTGGCAAATTTCGCGCTCAAAAACTCGCTATATAGTGTTTCAAAAAAAATTGCTTTTCAACCTAGTCAAGGACTTATTCAAATGAATTGAGGGTCTAGGGAGGAGTGTCACTGCCCGAGTACAGTCTGAGACAAGAATAATTTTTGACCTAGATGGTACACAAAAAAAGTTCTCGATAAGTTGTGAAATTTCGCTCTCAAAAACTCGCTATATAGTGTTTCAACATAAATTGCTTTTCAACCTTGTCAAGGACTTATTCAAATGAGTTGAGGGTCTAGGGAGGAGTGTCATGGTTTGGGTGCAATCTGAGAGGGAAAGAATTTCTGACCTAGATGGTATACAAAAAAAAGTACTCGATACGTTGTCAAATTTCGCACTCAAAACTCGCTATGTAGTGTTTCAACATAAATTGCTTTTCAACCTAGTCAAGGACTTATTCAAATGTATTGAGGGTCTAGGGAGGAGTGCCACTGTCCGAGTACCGTCTGAGAGGGAAAGAGTTTTTGACCTAGATTGTAAACAAAAAAGTACTCGATACATTGTCAAATTTCGCACTCAAAAACTCTTTATATAGTGTTTCAACATAAATTGCTTTTCAACCTAGTCAAGGACCTATTCAAATGAATTGAGGGTCTAAGGAGGAATGTCACTGAACGAGTAAACACTGAGAGGAGAATAATTTTTGACCTAGATAGTATAAAAAAAATTCTCGATACGTTGTCAAATTTCGCGCTCAAAAACTCGCTATATAGTGTTTCAAAAAAAATTGCTTTTCAACCTAGTCAAGGACTTATTCAAATGAATTGAGGGTCTAGGGAGGAGGGTCACTGCCCGAGTACAGTCTGAGAGGGAAAAAATTTTTGACCTAGATAGTATAAGAAAAAAGTACTCGATACGTTGTCAAATTTCGCGCTCAAAAATTCGCTATATAGTGTTTCAACATAAATTGCTTTTCAACCTAGTCAAGGACTTATTCAAATGAATTGAGGGTCTAAGGAGGATTGTAACTGCCCGAGTAAACTCTGAGAGGAGAATAATTTTTGACCCAGATAGTATAAAAAAAATTCTCGATACGTTGTCAAATTTCGCGCTCAAAAACTCGCTATATAGTGTTTCAAAAAAAATTGCTTTTCAACCTAGTCAAGGACTTATTCAAATGAATTGAGGGTCTAGGGAGGAGTGTCACTGCCCGAGTACAGTCTGAGACAAGAATAATTTTTGACCTAGATGGTACACAAAAAAAGTTCTCGATAAGTTGTCAAATTTCGCTCTCAAAAACTCGCTATATAGTGTTTCAACATAAATTGCTTTTCAACATAGTCAAGGACCTATTCAAAATGAATTGAGGGTCTAAGGAGGAATGTCACTGCCCGAGTAAACACTGAGAGGAGAATAATTTTTGACCTAGATAGTATAAAAGATTCTCGATACGTTGTCAAATTTCGCGCTCAAAAACTCGCTATATAGTGTTTCAAAAAAAATTGCTTTTCAACCTAGTCAAGGACTTATTCAAATGAATTGAGGGTCTAGGGAGGAGTGTCACTGCCCGAGTACAGTCTGAGACAAGAATAATTTTTGACCTAGATGGTACACAAAAAAAGTTCTCGATAAGTTGTGAAATTTCGCTCTCAAAAACTCGCTATATAGTGTTTCAACATAAATTGCTTTTCAACTTAGTCAAGGTCTATTTCAAATGAATTGAGGGCCTAGGGAGGAGTGTCACTGCCCGAGTACAGTCTGAGAGGGAAAAAATTTTTGACCTAGATAGTATAAGAAAAAAGTACTCGATACGTTGTCAAATTTCGCGCTCAAAAATTCGCTATATAGTGTTTCAACATAAATTGCTTTTCAACCTAGTCAAGGACTTATTCAAATGAATTGAGGGTCTAAGGAGGATTGTAACTGCCCGAGTAAACTCTGAGAGGAGAATAATTTTTGACCTAGATAGTATAAAAAAAAATTCTCGATACGTTGTCAAATTTCGCGCTCAAAAACTCGCTATATAGTGTTTCAAAAAAAATTGCTTTTCAACCTAGTCAAGGACTTATTCAAATGAATTGAGGGTCTAGGAGGAGTGTCACTGCCCGAGTACAGTCTGAGACAAGAATAATTTTTGACCTAGATGGTACACAAAAAAAGTTCTCGATAAGTTGTCAAATTTCGCTCTCAAAAACTCGCTATATAGTGTTTCAACATAAATTGCTTTTCAACTTAGTCAAGGTCTATTTCAAATGAATTGAGGGCCTAGGGAGGAGTGTCACTGCCCGAGTACAGTCTGCGAGGGAAAAAAATTTTGACCTAGATAGTATAAGAAAAAAGTACTCGATACGTTGTCAAATTTCGCGCTCAAAAACTCGCTATATAATGTTTCAACATAAATTGCTTTTCAACTTAGTCAAGGTCTATTTCAAATGAATTGAGGACCTAGGGAGGAGTGTCACTGCCCGAGTACAGTCTGAGAGGGAAAGAATTTCTGACCTAGATGGTATACAAAAAAAAGTACTCGATACGTTGTCAAATTTCGCACTCAAAACTCGCTATGTAGTGTTTCAACATAAATTGCTTTTCAACCTAGTCAAGGACTTATTCAAATGTATTGAGGGTCTAGGGAGGAGTGCCACTGTCCGAGTACCGTCTGAGAGGGAAAGAGTTTTTCACCTAGATTGTAAACAAAAAAGTACTCGATAAATTGTCAAATTTCGCACTCAAAAACTCTTTATATAGTGTTTCAACATAAATTGCTTTTCAACCTAGTCAAGGACTTATTCAAATGAATTGAGGGTCTAAGGAGGAATGTAACTGCCCGAGTAAACTCTGAGAGGAGAATAATTTTTGACCTAGATAGTATAAAAAAAATTCTCGATACGTTGTCAAATTTCGGGCTCAAAAACTCGCTATATAGTGTTTCAAAAAAAATTGCTTTTCAACCTAGTCAAGGACTTATTCAAATGAATTGAGGGTCTAGGGAGGAGTGTCACTGCCCGAGTACAGTCTGAGACAAGAATAATTTTTGACCTAGATGGTACACAAAAAAAGTTCTCGATAAGTTGTCAAATTTCGCTCTCAAAAACTCGCTATATAGTGTTTCAACATAAATTGCTTTTCAACTTAGTCAAGGTCTATTTCAAATGAATTGAGGGCCTAGGGAGGAGTGTCACTGCCCGAGTACAGTCTGCGAGGGAAAAAATTTTTGACCTAGATAGTATAAGAAAAAAGTACTCGATACGTTGTCAAATTTCGCGCTCAAAAACTCGCTATATAGTGTTTCAACATAAATTGCTTTTCAACTTAGTCAAGGTCTATTTCAAATGAATTGAGGACCTAGGGAGGAGTGTCACTGCCCGAGTACAGTCTGAGAGGGAAAGAATTTCTGACCTAGATGGTATACAAAAAAAAGTACTCGATACGTTGTCATATTTCGCACTCAAAACTCGCTATGTAGTGTTTCAACATAAATTGCTTTTCAACCTAGTCAAGGACTTATTCAAATGTATTGAGGGTCTAGGGAGGACTGCCACTGTCCGAGTACCGTCTGAGAGGGAAAGAGTTTTTCACCTAGATTGTAAACAAAAAAGTACTCGATACATTGTCAAATTTCGCACTCAAAAACTCTTTATATAGTGTTTCAACATAAATTGCTTTTCAACCTAGTCAAGGACTTATTCAAATGATTTGAGGGTCTAGGGAGGAGTGCCACTGTCCGAGTACCGTCTGAGAGGGAAAGAGTTTTTCACCTAGATTGTAAACAAAAAAGTACTCGATACATTGTCAAATTTCGCACTCAAATACTCTTTATATATTGTTTCAACATAAATTGCTTTTCAACCTAGTCAAGGACTTATTCAAATGAATTGAGGGTCTAAGGAGGAATGTCACTGCCCGAGTAAACTCTGAGAGGAGAATAATTTTTGACCTAGATAGTATAAAAAAAAATTCTCGATACGTTGTCAAATTTCGCGCTCAAAAACTCGCTATATAGTGTTTCAAAAAAAATTGCTTTTCAACCTAGTCAAGGACTTATTCAAATGATTTGAGGGTCTAGGGAGGAGTGTCACTGCCCGAGTAAAGTCTGAGACAAGAATAATTTTTGACCTAGATGGTACACAAAAAAAGTTCTCGATAAGTTGTCAAATTTCGCTCTCAAAAACTCGCTATATAGTGTTTCAACATAAATTGCTTTTCAACTTAGTCAAGGTCTATTTCAAATGAATTGAGGGCCCAGGGAGGAGTGTCACTGCCCGAGTACAGTCAGAGAGGGAAAAATTTTTGACCTAGATAGTATAAGAAAAAAGTACTCGATACGTTGTCAAATTTCGCGCTCAAAAATTCGCTATATAGTGTTTCAACATAAATTGCTTTTCAACCTAGTCAAGGACTGATTCAAATGAATTGAGGGTCTAGGGGAGGGTTTCACTGTTTGAGTACAATCTGAGAGGGAAGGAATTTCTGACGTAGATGGTATACGAAAAAAAGTACTCGATACGTTGTCAAATATCGCACTCAAAAACTCGCTACATAGTGTTTCAATTTATAATGCTTTTCAACCTAGTCAAGGACTTATTCAAATGAATTGAGGGTCTAAGGAGGAATGTCACTACCCGAGTACAGTCTGAGAGGAGAATAATTTTTGACCTAGATGGTATACAAAAAAAGTACTCGATACATTGTCAAATTTTAAATTTTGCACTCAAAAACTCGCTATATAGTGTTTCAACATAATTTGCTTTTCAACATAGTCAAGGACTTATTCAAATGAATTGAGGGTCTAGGGAGGAGTGTCACTGCCCGATTATAGTCTGAGAGGGAAAGAATTTTTGACCTAGATAGTATAAAAAAATTTATCGATACGTTGTCAAATTTCGCGCTCAAAAACTCGCTATATATATTGTTTCAAAATAAATTGCTTTTAAACCTAGTCAAGGACTTATTCAAATGAATTGAGGGTC
Source organism: Convolutriloba macropyga (assembly GCF_964194025.1). Lineage (NCBI taxonomy): Eukaryota > Metazoa > Xenacoelomorpha > Acoela > Convolutidae > Convolutriloba > Convolutriloba macropyga. Next base: position 75,883 of record NC_134477.1, read on the forward strand.
TAGGGAGGAGTGTCACTGTTTGAGTACAATCTGAGAGGGAAAGAATTTCTGATCTAGATGGTATACGAAACAATTACTCGATACGTTGTCAAATTTCGCACTCAAAAACTCGCTATATAGTGTTTCAACATAAATTGCTTTTCAACTTAGTCAAGGTCTATTTCAAATGAATTGAGGGCCCAGGGAGGAGTGTCACTGCCCGAGTACAGTCAGAGAGGGAAAAATTTTTGACCTAGATAGTATAAGAAAAAAGTACTCGATACGTTGTCAAATTTCGCGCTCAAAAATTCGCTATATAGTGTTTCAACATAAATTGCTTTTCAACCTAGTCAAGGACTGATTCAAATGAATTGAGGGTCTAGGGGAGGGTTTCACTGTTTGAGTACAATCTGAGAGGGAAGGAATTTCTGACGTAGATGGTATACGAAAAAAAGTACTCGATACGTTGTCAAATATCGCACTCAAAAACTCGCTACATAGTGTTTCAATTTATAATGCTTTTCAACCTAGTCAAGGACTTATTCAAATGAATTGAGGGTCTAAGGAGGAATGTCACTACCCGAGTACAGTCTGAGAGGAGAATAATTTTTGACCTAGATGGTATACAAAAAAAGTACTCGATACATTGTCAAATTTTAAATTTTGCACTCAAAAACTCGCTATATAGTGTTTCAACATAATTTGCTTTTCAACATAGTCAAGGACTTATTCAAATGAATTGAGGGTCTAGGGAGGAGTGTCACTGCCCGATTATAGTCTGAGAGGGAAAGAATTTTTGACCTAGATAGTATAAAAAAATTTATCGATACGTTGTCAAATTTCGCGCTCAAAAACTCGCTATATATATTGTTTCAAAATAAATTGCTTTTAAACCTAGTCAAGGACTTATTCAAATGAATTGAGGGTCTAGGGAGGAGTGTCACTGTTTGAGTACAATCTGAGAGGGAAAGAATTTCTGATCTAGATGGTATACGAAACAATTACTCGATACGTTGTCAAATTTCGCACTCAAAAACTCGCTATATAGTGTTTCAACATAAATTGCTTTTCAACCTAGTCAAGGACGTATTCAAATGAATTGAGGGTCTAGGGAGGAGAGTCACTGCCCGAGTACAGTCTGAGAGGAGAATAATTTTTGACCTAGATGGTATACAAAAAAAAGTACTCGATAAGTTGTCAAATTTCGCTCTCAAAAACTCGCTATATAGTGTTTCAGCATAAATTGCTTTTCAACTTAGTCAAGGTCTGTTTCAAATGAATTGAGGTCTAGGGAGGAATGTCACTGCCCGAGTACAATCTGAGAGAGAAATAATTTTTGACCAAGATAGTATAAGAAAAAAGAACTGGATACGTTGTTAAATTTCGCGCTCAAAAACTCGCTATATAGTGTTTCAACATAAATTGCTTTTCAACCTTGTCAAGGAGTTATTCAAATGAGTTGAGGGTCTAGGGAGGAGTGTCATGGTTTGGGTGCAATCTGAGAGAGAAAGAATTTCTGACCTAGATGGTATACAAAAAAAAGTACTCGATACGTTGTCAAATTTCGCACTCAAAACTCGCTATGTAGTGTTTCAACATAAATTGCTTTTCAACCTAGTCAAGGACTTATTCAAATGAATTGAGGGTCTAGAGAGGAGTGTCACTGCCCGAGAACAGTCTGAGAGAGAAAGAATTTTTGACCTAGATAGTATTAAAAAATTACTCGATACGTTGTCAAATTTCGCGCTCAAAAACTCGCTATATAGTATTTCAACATAAATTGCTTTTCAACCTAGTCAAGGAATTATTCAAATGAATTGAGGGTCTAGGGAGGAGTGTCACTGTTTGAGTACAATCTGAGAGTGAAAGAAATTTTGACCTAGATGGCATACGAAAAAATGTACTCGATACGTTGTCAAATTTCGCACTCAAAAACTCGCTATATAGTGTTTCAACATGAATTGCTTTTCAACCTTGTCAAGGACTTATTCAAATGAATTGAGAGTCTAGGGAGGAGTGTCACTGTTTGAGTACAATCTGAGAGGGAAGGAATTTCTGACCTAGATGGTATACGAAAAAACTACTCGATACGTTGTCAAATATCGCACTCAAAAACTCGCTTTATAGTGTTTCAACATAAATTGCTTTTCAACCTAGTCAAGGACTTATTCAAATGAATTGAGGGTCTAGAGAGGAGTGTCACTGCCCGAGTACAGTCTGAGAGAGAAAGAATTTTTGACCTAGATAGTATTAAAAAAGTACTCGATACGTTGTCAAATTTCGCGCTCAAAAACTCGCTATATAGTATTTCAACATAAATTGCTTTTCAACCTAGTCAAGGAATTATTCAAATGAATTGAGGGTCTAGGGAGGAGTGTCACTGTTTGAGTACAATCTGAGAGGAGAATAATTTTTGACCTTGATGGTATACAAAAAAGGTACTCGATACATTGTCAAATTTCGCACTCAAAAACTCGCTATATAGTGTTTCAACATAAATTGCTTTTCAACCTAGTCAAGGTCTATTTCAAATGAATTGAGGGTCTAGGGAGGAGTGTCACTGCCCAAGTACCGTCTTAGAGGGAAAGAATTTTTGACCTAGATAGTATTAAAAAAGTACTCGATACGTTGTCAAATTTCGCGCTCAAAAACTCGCTATATAGTATTTCAACATAAATTGCTTTTCAACCTAGTCAAGGACTTATTCAAATGAATTGAGGGTCTAGGGAGGAGTGTCACTGTTTGAGTACAATCTGAGAGGGAAAGAATTTCTGACCTAGATGGTATACGAAAAAAGTACTCGATACGTTGTCAAATTTCGCACTCAAAAACTCGCTATATAGTGTTTCAACATAAATTGCTTTTCAACCTAGTCAAGGATTTATTCAAATGAATTGAGGGTCTAGGCAGGAGTGTCAATGCCCGAGTACAGTCTGAGAGGGAAAGAATTTCTGACCTAGATTGTATACGAAAAAAGTACTCGATACGTTGTCAAATTTCGCACTCAAAAACTCGCTATATAGTGTTTCAACATAAATTGCTTTTCAACCTAGTCAAGGTCTATTTCAAATGAATTGAGGTCTAGGGAGGAATGTCACTGCCCGAGTACAATCTGAGAGAGAAATAATTTTTGACCAAGATAGTATAAGAAAAAAGAACTGGATACGTTGTTAAATTTCGCGCTCAAAAACTCGCTATATAGTGTTTCAACATAAATTGCTTTTCAACCTTGTCAAGGAGTTATTCAAATGAGTTGAGGGTCTAGGGAGGAGTGTCATGGTTTGGGTGCAATCTGAGAGAGAAAGAATTTCTGACCTAGATGGTATACAAAAAAAAGTACTCGATACGTTGTCAAATTTCGCACTCAAAACTCGCTATGTAGTGTTTCAACATAAATTGCTTTTCAACCTAGTCAAGGACTTATTCAAATGAATTGAGGGTCTAGAGAGGAGTGTCACTGCCCGAGTACAGTCTGAGAGAGAAAGAATTTTTGACCTAGATAGTATTAAAAAAGTACTCGATACGTTGTCAAATTTCGCGCTCAAAAACTCGCTATATAGTATTTCAACATAAATTGCTTTTCAACCTAGTCAAGGAATTATTCAAATGAATTGAGGGTCTAGGGAGGAGTGTCACTGTTTGAGTACGATCTGAGAGTGAAAGAAATTTTGACCTAGATGGCATACGAAAAAATGTACTCGATACGTTGTCAAATTTCGCACTCAAAAACTCGCTATATAGTGTTTCAACATGAATTGCTTTTCAACCTTGTCAAGGACTTATTCAAATGAATTGAGAGTCTAGGGAGGAGTGTCACTGTTTGAGTACAATCTGAGAGGGAAGGAATTTCTGACCTAGATGGTATACGAAAAAACTACTCGATACGTTGTCAAATATCGCACTCAAAAACTCGCTTTATAGTGTTTCAACATAAATTGCTTTTCAACCTAGTCAAGGACTTATTCAAATGAATTGAGGGTCTAGAGAGGAGTGTCACTGCCCGAGTACAGTCTGAGAGAGAAAGAATTTTTGACCTAGATAGTATTAAAAAAGTACTCGATACGTTGTCAAATTTCGCGCTCAAAAACTCGCTATATAGTATTTCAACATAAATTGCTTTTCAACCTAGTCAAGGAATTATTCAAATGAATTGAGGGTCTAGGGAGGAGTGTCACTGTTTGAGTACAATCTGAGAGGAGAATAATTTTTGACCTAGATGGTATACAAAAAAGGTACTCGATACATTGTCAAATTTCGCACTCAAAAACTCGCTATATAGTGTTTCAACATAAATTGCTTTTCAACCTAGTCAAGGTCTATTTCAAATGAATTGAGGGTCTAGGGAGGAGTGTCACTGCCCAAGTACCGTCTGAGAGGGAAAGAATTTTTGACCTAGATAGTATTAAAAAAGTACTCGATACGTTGTCAAATTTCGCGCTAAAAAACTCGCTATATAGTGTTTCAACATAAATTGCTTTTCAACCTAGTCAAGGAATTATTCAAATGAATTGAGGGTCTAGGGAGGAGTGTCACTGTTTGAGTACGATCTGAGAGTGAAAGAAATTTTGACCTAGATGGCATACGAAAAAATGTACTCGATACGTTGTCAAATTTCGCACTCAAAAACTCGCTATATAGTGTTTCAACATGAATTGCTTTTCAACCTTGTCAAGGACTTATTCAAATGAATTGAGAGTCTAGGGAGGAGTGTCACTGTTTGAGTACAATCTGAGAGGGAAGGAATTTCTGACCTAGATGGTATACGAAAAAACTACTCGATACGTTGTCAAATATCGCACTCAAAAACTCGCTTTATAGTGTTTCAACATAAATTGCTTTTCAACCTAGTCAAGGACTTATTCAAATGAATTGAGGGTCTAGAGAGGAGTGTCACTGCCCGAGTACAGTCTGAGAGAGAAAGAATTTTTGACCTAGATAGTATTAAAAAAGTACTCGATACGTTGTCAAATTTCGCGCTCAAAAACTCGCTATATAGTATTTCAACATAAATTGCTTTTCAACCTAGTCAAGGAATTATTCAAATGAATTGAGGGTCTAGGGAGGAGTGTCACTGTTTGAGTACAATCTGAGAGGAGAATAATTTTTGACCTAGATGGTATACAAAAAAGGTACTCGATACATTGTCAAATTTCGCACTCAAAAACTCGCTATATAGTGTTTCAACATAAATTGCTTTTCAACCTAGTCAAGGTCTATTTCAAATGAATTGAGGGTCTAGGGAGGAGTGTCACTGCCCAAGTACCGTCTGAGAGGGAAAGAATTTTTGACCTAGATAGTATTAAAAAAGTACTCGATACGTTGTCAAATTTCGCGCTCAAAAACTCGCTATATAGTATTTCAACATAAATTGCTTTTCAACCTAGTCAAGGACTTATTCAAATGAATTGAGGGTCTAGGGAGGAGTGTCACTGTTTGAGTACAATCTGAGAGGGAAAGAATTTCTGACCTAGATGGTATACGAAAAAAGTACTCGATACGTTGTCAAATTTCGCACTCAAAAACTCGCTATATAGTGTTTCAACATAAATTGCTTTTCAACCTAGTCAAGGACTTATTCAAATGAATTGAGGGTCTAGGCAGGAGTGTCAATGCCCGAGTACAGTCTGAGAGGGAAAGAATTTCTGACCTAGATTGTATACGAAAAAAGTACTCGATACGTTGTCAAATTTCGCGCTGAAAAACTCGCTATATAGTGTTTCAACATAAATTGGTTTTCAACCTAGTCAAGGACTTATTCAAATGAATTGAGAGTCTAGGGAGGAGTGTGATGGTTTGGGTACAATCTGAGAGCGAAAGAATTTCTGACCTAGACGGTTGAAGAAAAAAGTACTCGATACGTTGTCATATTTCGCACTCAAAAACTCGCTATATAGTTTTTCAACATAAATTGCTTTTCAACCTAGTCAAGGACTTATTCAAATGAATTGAGGGTCTAAGGAGGAGTGTCACTGCCCGAGTACAGTCTGAGAGGAGAATAATTTTTGACCTAGATGGTATACAAAAAAACTACTCGATAAGTTGTCAATTTTCGCTCTCAAAAACTCGCTATATAGTGTTTCAAAACAAATTGCTTTTCAACCTTGTCAAGATCTTTTTCAGTTGAATTGAGGGTCTAGGGAGGAGTGTCACTGTTTGAGTACAATCTGAGAGGGAAAGAATTTCTGACTTAGATGGTATACGAAAAAAGTACTCGATACGTTGTCAAATTTCGCACTCAAGAACTCGCTATATAGTGTTTCAACATAAATTGCTTTTCAACTTAGTCAAGGATTATTCAAATGAATTGAGGGTTTAGGGAGGAGTGTCACTGCCCGAGTACAGTCTGAGAGGGAAAAAATTTTTGACCTAGATAGTCTAAGAAAAAAGTACTCGATACGTTGTCAAATTTCGCGCTCAAAAGCTCGCTATATAGTGTTTCAACATAAATTGCTTTTCAACCTAGTCAAGGACTTATTCAAATGAATTGAGAGTCTAGGGAGGAGTGTCATGGTTTGGGTACAATCTGAGACTGAAAGAATTTCTGACCTAGATGGTTGACGAAAAAAGTACTCGATACGTTGTCAAATTTCGCACTCAAAAAGTCGTTATATAGTGTCTCAACATAATTTGCTTTTCATCCGAGTCAAGGACTTATTCAAATGAATTGAGGATCTAGGGAGAAGTGTCACTGTCTGATACAGTCTTACAGGGAAAGAATTTTTGACCTCGATGTTATACAAAAAAATACTCGATACGTTGTCAAATTTCGCGCTCAAAAACTCGCTATATAGTGTTTCGACATAAATTGCTTTTCAACCTAGTCAAGGACTTATTCAAATGAATTGAGGGTCTAGGGAGGAGTGTCACTGTTTGAGTACAATCTGAGAGGGAAAGAATTTCTGACCTAGATGGTGTACGAAAAAAGTGCTCGATACGTTGTCAAATTTCGCACTCAAAAACCCGCTATATAGTGTTTGAACATAAATTGCTTTTCAACCTAGTCAAGGACTTTTTCAATTGAATTGAAGGTCTAGGGAGGATTGTCACTGCTCAAATACAGTCTGAGAGGAAAATAATTTTTGACCTCGATGGTATACAAAAAAAAATACTCGATACGTTGTCAAATTTCGCGCTCAAAAACTCGCTATATAGTGTTTCAACATAATTTGCTTTTCAACCGAGTCAAGGACTTATTCATATGAATTGAGGGTCTAGGGAGGAGTGTCACTGCCCGATACAGTCTGAGAGGGAAAGAATTTTTGACCTGGATAGTATAAGAAAAAAGTACTCGATACGTTGTCAAAATTCGCGCTCAAAAACTCGCTATATAGTGTTTCAACATAAATTGCTTTTCAACCTAGTCAAGGACTTATTCAAATGAATTAAGGTTCTAGGGAGGATTGTCACTGCTCAAGTACAGTCTGAGAGGAAAATAATTTTTGAATTCGATGGTTTACAAAAAAATACTCGATACGTTGTCAAATTTCGCGCTCAAAATCTCGCTATATAGTGTTTCAACATAATTTGCTTTTCAACCGAGTCAAGGACTTATTCAAATGAATTGAGGGTCTAGGTAGGAGTGTCACTGCCTGATACAGTCTGAGAGGGAACGAATTTTTGACCTAGATAGAATAAGAAAAAAAAGTACTCGAAACATTGTCAACTTTCGCGCTCAAAAACTCGCTATATAATGTTTCGTTATAAATTGCTTTTCAACCTAGTCAAGGACTTATTAAAATGAATTGAGGGTCTAAGGAGGAGTGTCACTGTTTGAGTACAATTTGGGAGGGAAAGAATTTCTGACCTAGATGGTATACGAAAAAAGTGCTCGATACGTTGTCAAATTTCGCACTCAAAAACCCGCTATATAGTGTTTGAACATAAATTGCTTTTCAACCTATTCAAGGACTTTTTCAATTGAATTGAAGGTCTAGGGAGGATTGTCACTGCTCAAATACAGTCTGAGAGGAAAATAATTTTTGACCTCGATGGTATACAAAAAAAATACTCGATACGTTGTCAAATTTTGCGCTCAAAAACTCGCTATATAGTGTTTCAACATAATTTGCTTTTCAACCGAGTCAAGGACTTATTCATATGAATTGAGGGTCTAGGGAAGAGTGTCACTGCCCGATACAGTCTGAGAGGGAAAGAATTTTCGACCTAGATAGTATGAGAAAAAAGTAATCGATACGTTGTCCAATTTCGCGCTCAAAAACTCGCTATATAGTGTTTCAACATAAATTGCTTTTCAACCTAGTCAAGGACTTATTCAAATGAATTAAGGTTCTAGGGAGGATTGTCACTGCTCAAGTACAGTCTGAGAGGAAAATAATTTTTGAATTCGATGGTTTACAAAAAAATACTCTATACGTTGTCAAATTTCGCGCTCAAAATCTCGCTATATAGTGTTTCAACATAATTTGCTTTTCAACCGTGTCAAGGACTTATTCAAATGAATTGAGGGTCTAGGTAGGAGTGTCACTGCCTGATACAGTCTGAGAGGGAACGAATTTTTGACCTAGATAGAATAAGAAAAAAAGTACTCGAAACATTGTCAAATTTCGCGCTCAAAAACTCGCTATATAATGTATCATTATAAATTGCTTTTCAACCTAGTCAAGGACTTATTAAAATGAATTGAGGGTCTAAGGAGGAGTGTCACTGTTTGAGTACAATCTGGGAGGGAAAGAATTTCTGACCTAGATGGTATACGAAAAAAGTGCTCGATACGTTGTCAAATTTCGCACTCAAAAGGCGCTATATAGTGTTTGAACATAAATTGCTTTTCAACCTAGTCAAGGACTTTTTCAATTGAATTGAAGGTCTAGGGAGGATTGTCACTGCTCAAATACAGTCTGAGAGGAAAATAATTTTTGACCTCGATGGTATAAAAAAAAATACTCGATAAGTTGTCAAATTTCGCGCTCAAAAACTCGCTATATAGTGTTTCGACATAAATTGCTTTTCAAACTAGGCAAGGACTTATTCGAATGAATTGAGGGTCTAGGGAGGAGTGTCACTGTTTGAGTACAATCTGAGAGGGAAAAAATTTCTGACCTAGATGGTGCACGAAAAAAGTGCTCGATACGTTGTCAAATTTCGCACTCAAAAACCCGCTATATAGTGTTTGAACATAAATTGCTTTTCAACCTAGTCAAGGACTTTTTCAATTGAATTGAAGGTCTAGGGAGGATTGTCACTGCTCAAATACAGTCTGAGAGGAAAATAATTTTTGACCTCAATGGTATACAAAAAAATTACTCGATACGTTGTCAAATTTCGCGCTCAAAAACTCGCTATATAGTGTTTCAACATAATTTGCTTTTCAACCGAGTCAAGGACTTATTCATATGAATTGAGGGTCTAGGGAAGAGTGTCACTGCCCCATACAGTCTGAGAGGGAAAGAATTTTTGACCTAGATAGTATGAGAAAAAAGTACTCGATACGTTGTCAAATTTCGCGCTCAAAAACTCGCTATATAGTGTTTCAACATAATTTGCTTTTCAACCTAGTCAAGGACTTATTCAAATGAATAAAGGTTCTAGGGAGGAGTGTCACTGCTCAAGTACAGTCTGAGAGGAAAATAATTTTTGACTTCGATGGTCTACAAAAAGTACTCGATGCGTTGTCAAATTTCGCGCTCATAATCTCGCTATATAGTGTTTCAACATAATTTGCTTTTCAACCGAGTCGAGGACTTATTCAAATGAATTGAGGGTCTAGGTAGGAGTGTCACTGCCTGATACAGTCTGAGAGGGAACGAATTTTTGACCTAGATAGAATAAGAAAAAAAGTACTCGATACGTTGTCAAAATTCGCGCTCAAAAACTCGCTTTATAATGTTTCATTATAAATTGCTTTTCAACCTAGTTAAGGACATATTAAAATGAATTGAGGGTCTAAGGAGGAGTGTCACTGTTTGAGTACAATCTGGGAGGGAAAGAATTTCTGACCTAGATGGTATACGAAAAAAGTGCTCGATACGTTGTCAAATTTCGCACTCAAAAGGCGCTATATAGTGTTTCAACATAAATTCCTTTTCAACCTAGTCAAGGACTTATTCAAATGGATTGAGGGTCTAGGGAGGAGTGTCACTGTTTGAGTACAATCTGAGAGGGAAAGAATTTCTGACCCTGATGGTATACGAAAAAAGTGCTCGATACGTTGTCAAATTTCGCGCTCAAAAACTCGCTATATAGTGTTTCAACATAAAATGCTTTTCAACCTAGTCAAGGACTTATTCAAATGGATTGAGGGTCTAGGGAGGAGTGTCACTGTTTGAGTACAATCTGAGAGGGAAAGAATCTCTGACCTAGATGGTATACGAAAAAAGTGCTCGATACGTTGTCAAATTTCGCACTCAAGAACTCGCTATATAGTGTTTCAACATAAATTGCTTTTCAACCTAGTCAAGGACTTATTCAAATGGATTGAGGGTCTAGGGAGGAGTGTCACTGTTTGAGTACAATCTGAGAGGGAAAGAATTTCTGACCTAGATGGTATACGAAAAAAGTACTCGATACGTTGTCAAATTTCGCACTCAAGAACGCGCTATATAGTGTTTCAACATAAATTGCTTTTCAACCTAGTCAAGGACTTATTCAAATGAATTGAAAGTCTAGGGAGGAGTGTCACTGCTCAAGTACAGTCTGAGAGGAAAATAATTTTTGACCTCGATGGTATACAAAAAAATACTCGATACGTTGTCAAATTTCGCGCTCAAAAACTCGCTATATAGTGTTTCAACATAAAATGCTTTTCAACCTAGTCAAGGACTTATTCAAATGGATTGAGGGTCTAGGGAGGAGTGTCACTGTTTGAGTACAATCTGAGAGGGAAAGAATTTCTGACCTATATGGTATACGAAAAAAGTGCTCGATACGTTGTCAAATTTTGCACTCAAGAACTCGCTATATAGTGTTTCAACATAAATTGCTTTTCAACCTAGTCAAGGACTTATTCAAATGGATTGAGGGTCTAGGGAGGAGTGTCACTGTTTGAGTACAATCTGAGAGGGAAAGAATTTCTGACCTAGATGGTATACGAAAAAAGTACTCGATACGTTGTCAAATTTCGCACTCAAGAACGCGCTATATAGTGTTTCAACATAAATTGCTTTTCAACCTAGTCAAGGACTTATTCAAATGAATTGAAGGTCTAGGGAGGAGTGTCACTGCTCAAGTACAGTCTGAGAGGAAAATAATTTTTGACCTCGATGGTATACAAAAAAATACTCGATACGTTGTCAAATTTCGCGCTCAAAAACTCGCTATATAGTGTTTCAACATAAAATGCTTTTCAACCTAGTCAAGGACTTATTCAAATGGATTGAGGGTGTAGGGAGGAGTGTCACTGTTTGAGTACAATCTGAGAGGGAAAGAATTTCTGACCTAGATGGTATACGAAAAAAGTGCTCGATACGTTGTCAAATTTCGCACTCAAGAACTCGCTATATAGTGTTTCAACATAAATTGCTTTTCAACCTAGTCAAGGACTTATTCAAATGAATTGAAGGTCTAGAGAGGAGTGTCACTGCTCAAGTACAGTCTGAGAGGAAAATAATTTTTGACCTCGATGGTATACAAAAAAATACTCGATACGTTGTCAAATTTCGCTCTCAAAAACTCGCTATATAGTGTTTCAACATAAATTGCTTTGCAACCTAGTCAAGGTCTTTTTCAAATGAATTGAAGGTCCATGGAGGAGTGTCACTTTCTGGGTGCAGTGTGAGAGGCAAAGAGCTTTCAATCTAGGATGTATACGAAAAAAGTACTCGATACGTTGTGAAATTTCGCACTCAAAAACTCGCTATATAGTGTTTCAACATAAATTGCTTTGCAACCTAGTCAAGGACTTATTCAGATGAATTGAGGGTCAAAGGAGGATTGTCACTGTTTGATTACAATCTGGGAGCGAAAGAATTTCTGACCTAGATGGTATATGAAAAAAGTGCTCGATACGTTGTCAAATTTTGCACTCAAAAACTCGCTAAATATTGTTTCAAAATAAAGTGCTTTTCAACCTAGTCAAGGACTTATTCAAATGAATTGAAGGTCTAGGGAGGAGTGTCACTGCTCAAGTACAGTCTGAGAGGAAAACAATTTTTGACCTCGATGGTATACAAAAAAATACTCGATACGTTGTCAAATTTCGCGCTCAAAAACTCGCTATATAGTGTTTCAACATAATTTGCTTTTCAACCGAGTCAAGGACTTATTCAAATGAATTGAGGGTCTAGGGAGGAGTGTCACTGCCCGATACAGTCTGAGAGGGAAAGAATTTTTGACCTGGATAGTATAAGAAAAAAGTACTCGATACGTTGTCAAAATTCGCGCTCAAAAACTCGCTATATAGTGTTTCAACATAAATTGCTTTTCAACCTAGTCAAGGACTTATTCAAATGAATTGAGGGTCTAGGGAGTAGTGTCACTGTTTGAGTACAATCTGAGAGGGAAAGAATTTCTGACCTAAATGGTATACGAAAAAAGTGCTCGATACGTTGTCAAATTTCGCACTCAAAAACTCGCTATATAGTGTTTCAACAGAAATTGCTTTTCAACCTAGTCAAGGATTTATTCAAATGAATTGAGGGTCTAGGGAGGAGTGTCACTGCCCAAGTACAGTTTGACAAGAAAATAATTTTTGACCTAGATGGTATACAAAAAAGTGCTCGATAAGTTGTCAAATTTTGCTCTCAAAAACTCGCTATATAGTGTTTCAACATAAATTGCTTTTCAACCTAGTCAAGGACTTATTCAAATGAATTGAGGGTCTAGGGAGTAGTGTCACTGTTTGAGTACAATCTGAGAGGGAAAGAATTTCTGACCTAAATGGTATACGAAAAAAGTGCTCGATACGTTGTCAAATTTCGCACTCAAAAACTCGCTATATAGTGTTTCAACAGAAATTGCTTTTCAACCTAGTCAAGGATTTATTCAAATGAATTGAGGGTCTAGGGAGGAGTGTCACTGCCCGATACAGTCTGAGAGGGAAAGAATTTTTGACCTGGATAGTATAAGAAAAAAGTACTCGATACGTTGTCAAAATTCGCGCTCAAAAACTCGCTATATAGTGTTTCAACATAAATTGCTTTTCAACCTAGTCAAGGACTTATTCAAATGAATTGAGGGTCTAGGGAGTAGTGTCACTGTTTGAGTACAATCTGAGAGGGAAAGAAATTCTGACCTAAATGGTATACGAAAAAAGTGCTCGATACGTTGTCAAATTTCGCACTCAAAAACTCGCTATATAGTGTTTCAACAGAAATTGCTTTTCAACCTAGTCAAGGATTTATTCAAATGAATTGAGGGTCTAGGGAGGAGTGTCACTGCCCAAGTACAGTTTGACAACAAAATAATTTTTGACCTAGATGGTATACAAAAAAGTGCTCGATAAGTTGTCAAATTTTGCTCTCAAAAACTCGCTATATAGTGTTTCAACATAAATTGCTTTTCAACCTAGTCAAGGACCTATTCAAATGAATTGAGGTACTAGGGAGGAGTTTCGTTGCTCGAGTACAGTCTGAGAGGGAAAAGTTTTTTGATCTAGGGTGTATACGAAAAAAGTACTCGATACGTTGTCAAATTTCGCACTCAAAACTCGTTATATAGTGTCTCAACAAAAATTGCTTTTCAACGTAGTCAAGGACTTATTCAAATAAATTGATGGTCTAGGGAGGAGTGTCACTGCCCGAGTACAGTCTGAGAGGAAAATAATTTGTGACCTAGATGGTATACAAAAAAGTACTCGATACGTTGTCAAATTTCGCGCTCAAATTTTCGCTACATAGTGTTTCAACATAAATTGCTTTTCAACCTAGTCAAGGACTTATTCAAATGAATTGAGGGTCTAGGGAGGAGTGTCACTGCCCAAGTACAGTTTGACAAGAAAATAATTTTTGACCTAGATGGTATACAAAAAAGTGCTCGATAAGTTGTCAAATTTTGCTCTCAAAAACTCGCTATATAGTGTTTCAACATAAGTTGCTTTTCAACCTAGTCAAGGTCTTTTTCAAATTAATTGAGGGTCCATGGAGGAGTGTCACTGTCTGAGTACAGTCTGAGAGGCAAAGAGCTTTCGATCTAGGATGTATACGAAAAAAGTACTGGATACGTTGTCAAATTTCGCACTCAAAACACGTTATATAGTGTCTCAACAAAAATTGCTTTTCAACGTAGTCAAGGACTTATTCAAATAAATTGATGGTCTAGGGAGGAGTGTCACTGCCCGAGTACAGTCTGAGAGGAAAATAATTTGTGACCTAGATGGTATACAAAAAAGTACTCGATACGTTGTCAAATTTCGCGCTCAAAAATTCGCTACATAGTGTTTCAACATAAATTGCTTTTCAACCTAGTCAAGGACTTATTCAAATGAATTGAGGGTCTAGGGAGGAGTGTCACTGCCCAAGTACAGTTTGACAAGAAGATAATTTTTGACCTAGACGGTATACAAAAAAGTGCTCGATAAGTTGTCAAATTTTGCTCTCAAAAACTCGCTATATAGTGTTTCAACATAAATTGTTTTTCAACCTAGTCGAGGACTTATTCAAATAAATTGATGGTCTAGGGAGGAGTGTCACTGCCCGAGTACAGTCTGAGAGGAAAATAATTTGTGACCTAGATGGTATACAAAAAAGTACTCGATACGTTGTCAAATTTCGCGCTCAAAAATTCGCTACATAGTGTTTCAACATAAATTGCTTTTCAACCTAGTCAAGGACTTATTCAAATGAATTGAGGGTCTAGGGAGGAGTGTCGCTGCCCAAGTACAGTTTGACAAGAAAATAATTTCTTACCTAGATGGTATACAAAAAAGTGCTTGATAAGTTGTCAAATTTCGCTCTCAAGAACTCGCTATATAGTGTTTCAACATAAATTGCTTTGCAACCTAGTCAAGGTCTTTTTCAAATGAATTGAGGGTCGGTCTATGGAGGAGTGTCACTGTCTGATTACAGTCTGAGAGGCAAAGAGCTTTTGATCTAGGGTGTATATGAAAAAAGTACTCGATACGTTGTCAAATTTGGCACTCAAAACTCGTTATATAGTGTCTCAACAAAAACTGATTTTCAACGTAGTCACGCACTTATTCAAATAAATTGATGGTCTAGGGAGGAGTGTCACTGCCCGAGTACAGTCTGAGAGGAAAATAATTTTTGACCTAGATGGTATACAAAAAAGTACTCGATACGTTGTCAAATTTCGCGCTCAAAAACTCGCTACATAGTGTTTCAACATATATTGCTTTTCAACCTAGTCAAGGACTTATTCAAATGAGTTGAGGGTCTAGGGAGGAGTGTCACTGCCCGAGTACAGTCTTATAGGGAAAGAAATTTCGATCTAGGGTGTATACGAAAGAAGTACTCGATACGTTGTCAAATTTCGCGCTCAAAGCTCGCTATAGTGTTTCAACATAAATTGCTTTTCAACCTAGTCAAGGACTTATTCAAATGAATTGAGGGTCTAGGGAGGAGTGTCACTGCCCAAGTACAGTTTGACAAGAAGATAATTTTTGACCTAGACGGTATACAAAAAAGTGCTCGATAAGTTGTCAAATTTTGCTCTCAAAAACTCGCTATATAGTGTTTCAACATAAATTGTTTTTCAACCTAGTCGAGGACTTATTCAAATAAATTGATGGTCTAGGGAGGAGTGTCACTGCCCGAGTACAGTCTGAGAGGAAAATAATTTGTGACCTAGATGGTATACAAAAAAGTACTCGATACGTTGTCAAATTTCGCGCTCAAAAATTCGCTACATAGTGTTTCAACATAAATTGCTTTTCAACCTAGTCAAGGACTTATTCAAATGAATTGAGGGTCTAGGGAGGAGTGTCGCTGCCCAAGTACAGTTTGACAAGAAAATAATTTCTTACCTAGATGGTATACAAAAAAGTGCTTGATAAGTTGTCAAATTTCGCTCTCAAGAACTCGCTATATAGTGTTTCAACATAAATTGCTTTGCAACCTAGTCAAGGTCTTTTTCAAATGAATTGAGGGTCGGTCTATGGAGGAGTGTCACTGTCTGATTACAGTCTGAGAGGCAAAGAGCTTTTGATCTAGGGTGTATATGAAAAAAGTACTCGATACGTTGTCAAATTTGGCACTCAAAACTCGTTATATAGTGTCTCAACAAAAACTGATTTTCAACGTAGTCAAGCACTTATTCAAATAAATTGATGGTCTAGGGAGGAGTGTCACTGCCCGAGTACAGTCTGAGAGGAAAATAATTTTTGACCTAGATGGTATACAAAAAAGTACTCGATACGTTGTCAAATTTCGCGCTCAAAAACTCGCTACATAGTGTTTCAACATAAATTGCTTTTCAACCTAGTCAAGGACTTATTCAAATGAGTTGAGGGTCTAGGGAGGAGTGTCACTGCCCAAGTACAGTTTGAGAAGAAAATATTTTTTGACCTAGATGGTATACAAAAAAGTGCTCGTTAAATTGTCAAAAATTGCTCTAAAAAATTCGCTATATAGTGTTTCAATATAAATTGCTTTTCAACCTAGTCAAGGTCTTTTTCAAATGAATTGACGGTCGGTCTATGGAGGAGTGTCACTGTCTGATTATAGTCTGAGAGGCAAAGAGCTTTTGACCTAGGGTGTATACGAAAATAGTACTGGATACGTTGTCAAATTTCGCACTCAAAACACGTTATATAGTGTCTCAACAAAAATTGCTTTTCAACGTAGTCAAGGACTTATTCAAATAAATTGATGGTCTAGGGAGGAGTGTCACTGCCCGAGTACAGTCTGAGAGGAAAATAATTTGTGACCTAGATGGTATACAAAAAAGTACTCGATACGTTGTCAAATTTCGCGCTCAAAAATTCGCTACATAGTGTTTCAACATAAATTGCTTTTCAACCTAGTCAAGGACTTATTCAAATGAATTGAGGGTCTAGGGAGGAGTGTCGCTGCCCAAGTACAGTTTGACAAGAAAATAATTTCTTACCTAGATGGTATACAAAAAAGTGCTTGATAAGTTGTCAAATTTCGCTCTCAAGAACTCGCTATATAGTGTTTCAACATAAATTGCTTTGCAACCTAGTCAAGGTCTTTTTCAAATGAATTGAGGGTCGGTCTATGGAGGAGTGTCACTGTCTGATTACAGTCTGAGAGGCAAAGAGCTTTTGATCTAGGGTGTATATGAAAAAAGTACTCGATACGTTGTCAAATTTGGCACTCAAAACTCGTTATATAGTGTCTCAACAAAAACTGATTTTCAACGTAGTCAAGCACTTATTCAAATAAATTGATGGTCTAGGGAGGAGTGTCACTGCCCGAGTACAGTCTGAGAGGAAAATAATTTTTGACCTAGATGGTATACAAAAAAGTACTCGATACGTTGTCAAATTTCGCGCTCAAAAACTCGCTACATAGTGTTTCAACATAAATTGCTTTTCAACCTAGTCAAGGACTTATTCAAATGAGTTGAGGGTCTAGGGAGGAGTGTCACTGCCCAAGTACAGTTTGAGAAGAAAATATTTTTTGACCTAGATGGTATACAAAAAAGTGCTCGTTAAATTGTCAAAAATTGCTCTAAAAAATTCGCTATATAGTGTTTCAATATAAATTGCTTTTCAACCTAGTCAAGGTCTTTTTCAAATGAATTGACGGTCGGTCTATGGAGGAGTGTCACTGTCTGATTATAGTCTGAGAGGCAAAGAGCTTTTGACCTAGGGTGTATACGAAAATAGTACTCGATACGTTGTCAAATTTCGCACTCAAAAACTCGTTATATAGTGTTTCAACATAAATTGCTTTTCAACCTATTCAAGGACTTATTCAAACAAATTGAGGGTCTAGGGAGGAGTGTCACTGCCCGAGTACAGTCTGAGAGGAAAATAATTTTTGACCTAGATGGTATACAAAAAAGTACTCGATACGTTGTCAAATATCGCAGTCAAAAACTCGCCATATAGTGTTTCAACATAAATTGCTTTTCAACCTAGTCAGGGACTTAATCAAATGAATTGAGGGTCTAGGGAGGAGTGTCACTGCCCAAGTACAGTTTGAGAAGAAATAATTTTTGACCGAGATAGTATACAAAAAAGTGTTCGATAAAGTGTCAAATTTTGCTCTCAAAAACTCGCTATATAGTGTTTCAACATAAACTGCTTTTCAACCTAGTCAAGGTTTTTTTCAAATGAATTGAGGGTTGGTCGATGGAGGAGTGTCACTGTCTGATTATAGTCTGAGAGGCAAAGAGCTTTTGATCTAGGGTGCATGCAAAAATAGTACTCGATACGTTGTCAAAATTCGCACTCAAAAACTCGTTATATAGTGTTTCAACATAAATTGCTTTTCAACCTATACAAGGACCTATTCAAATAAATTGAGTGTCTAGGGAGGAATGTCACTGCCCGAGCACAGTCTGAGAGGAAAATAATTTTTGACCTAGATGGTATACAAAAAAAACTACTCGATACGTTGCCAAATTTCGCTCTCAAAAACTCGCAACATAGTGTTTCATTATAAATTGCTTTTCAACCTAGTCAAGGATTTTTCAAATGTATTGAGGGTCTAGGGAGGAGTGTCACTGCCCGAGTACAGTCTGAGAGGAAAATAATTTTTGATCAAGGGTGTTTACGAAAAAAGTACTTGATACGTTGTCAAATGTCGCTCTCAAAAACTCGCTATTTAGTGTTTCAACATAAATTGCTTTTCAACCTAGTCAAGGACTTATTCATATAGATTGAGGGTCTGGGGAGGAGTGTCACTGACCGAGTACAGTCTGAGAGGAAAATAATTTTTGAACTAGATTGTATACAAAAAAAGTACTCGATACGTTGTCGAATTTCGCTCTCAAAAATTCGCAATATAGTGTTTTATTATAACTTGCTTTTCAAACTAGTCAAGGACCTATTCAAATGAATTGATGTTCTAGGGTGTACACAAAAAAGTACTCGATATGTTGTCAAATTTCGCGCTCAAAAACTCGCTATATAGTGTTTCAACATAAATTGCTTTTCAACCTAGTCAAGGACCTATTCAAATGAATTGAGGTTCTAGGGAGGAGTTTCACTCTCCGAGTGCCGTCTGAGGTGGAAAGAATTTTTGATCAGGGGTGTATACAAAAAAGTACTCGATACGTTGTCAAATTTCGCGCTCAAAAACTCGCCATATAGTATTTCAACATAAATTGCTTTTCAACCTAGTCAAGGACCTATTCAAATGAATTGAGGTTCTAGGGAGCAGTGTCACTCTCCGAGTGCAGTCTGAGCTGGAAAGAATTTTTGATCAGGGGTGTATACAAAAAAGTACTCGATACGTTGTCAAATTTCGCGCTCAAAAGCTCACCATATAGTGTTTCAACATAAATTGCTTTTCAACCTAGTCAAGGACCTATTCAAATGAATTGAGGTTCTAGGGAGCAGTGTCACTCTCCGAGTGCAGTCTGAGCTGGAAAGAATTTTTGATCGGGGGTGTATACAAAAAAGTACTCGATACGTTGTCAAATTTCGCACTCAAAAACTCGTTATATAGTGTTTCAACATAAATTGTTTTTCAACCTAGTCAAGGACTTATTCAAATAAATTGAGGGTCTAGGGAGGAGTGTTAATATCCGAGTAGAGTCTGAGAGGAAAATATTTTTCGACTTAGAAGGTATATAAAAAAACGTACTCGAGACGTTGTCAAATTTCGCCCTCAAAAACTCTCTTTATAGTGTTTCAACATAAATTGCTTTTCCACTTAGTCAAGGTCTTTTTCAAATGAATTAAGGGTCTATGAAGGATTGTCACTGTCTGAGTACACTCTGAGAGGCAACGAGCTCTCGATCTAGGGTGTATACAAAAAAAGTACTCGATACGTTGTCAAATTTCGCACTCAAAAACTCGTTATATAGTGTTTCAACGTAAACTGCTTTTCAACCTAGTCAAGGACTTATTCAAATAATTTGAGGGTCTAGGGAGGAGTGTAACTGTTTGAGTAGAGTCTGAGAGGAAAATATTTTTTGACCTAGATGGAATACAAAAAAAGTACTTGATACGTTGTCAAATTTCGCTCTCAAAAACTCACTATATAGTGTTTCATTATAAATTGCTTTTCAACCTAGTCAAGGTCTTTTTCAAATGAAGTGAGGGTCTAGGGATGAGTGTCACTGTCCGAGTAAAGTCAGAGAGGGAAACAGTTTTTGATCTAGGGTGTTTACGAAAAAAGTACTCGATAAGTTGTCAAATTTCGCTCTCAAAATATATATATAGTGTTCCTCTATATAGTGTTTCAACATAAATTGCTTTTCAACCTAGTCAAGGTCTTTTTCAAATGAATTGAGGGCCTATGGAGGATTGTCACTGTATGAGTACAGTCTGAGAGGCAAAGAGCTTTCGATCTAGGGTGTATAGAAAAAAGTACTCGATACGTTGTCAAATTTCGCACTCAAATACTCGTTATATAGTGTTTCAACATAAATTGTTTTTCAACTTAGTCAAGATCTTTTTCAAATGAATTGAGGGTCTATGGAGGATTGCCACTGTCTGAGTACAGTCTGAGAGGCAAAGAGCTTTCGATCTAGGGTGTGTACATAAAAGTACTCGATACGTTGTCAAATTTCGCACTCAAAAATTCGTTATATAGTGTTTCAACGTAAATTGCTTTTCAACCTAGTCAAGGACTTATTCAAATCAATTGAGGGTCTAGGGAGGTGTGTAACTGCCCGATTAGAGTCTGAGAGGAAAAATTTTTTTGACCTAGATGGTATACAAAAAAAGTACTCGATACGTTGTCAAATTTCGCTCTCAAAAACTCGCTATATAGTGTTTCATTATAAATTGCTTTTCAACCTAGTCAAGGTCTTTTTCAAATGAATTGAGGGCCTATGGAGGATTGTCACTGTATGAGTACAGTCTGAGAGGCAAAGAGCTTTCGATCTAGGGTATATAGAAAAAAGTACTCGATAAGTTGTCAAATTTCGCACTCAAATACTCGTTATATAGTGTTTCAACATAAATTGCTTTTCAACCTAGTCAATGATTTATTCAAATAAATTGAGGGTCTAGTGAGGAGTGTCACTGCCCAAGTACAGTCTGAGAGAAAAATAATTTTTGACCTGGATGGTATACAAAAAAAGTACTCGATACATTGTCAAATTTCGCTCTCAAAAACTCGCTATATAGTGTTTCAACATAACTTGCTTTTCAACCTAGTCAAGGTCTTTTTCAAATGAATTGAGGGTCTAGGGAGGAGTGTGACTGTCCGAGTACAGTGTACGAGGGAATGGATTTTTGACCTAGATAGTGTACGAATAAAGTACTCGATACGTTGTCAAATTTCGCTCTCAAAAACTCGCTATATAGTGTTTCAACATAAATTGCTTTTCAACCTAGTCAAGGCCTTATTCAGATGAAATGAGGGTCTAGGGAGGAGTGCCACTGTTTGAGTGAAGTCTGAGATAGAAAAATTTTTTGATCTAGGGTGTATAAGAAAACAGTACTCGATACGATGTCAAATTTCGCGCTCAAAAACTCGCTATATAGTGTTTCAACATAAATTGCTTTTCAACCTAGTCAAGGACATATTCAGATGAAATGAGGGTCTAGGGAGGAGTGCCACTGTTTGAGTGAAGTCTGAGATAGAAAAATTTTTTGATCTAGGGTGTATAAGAAAACAGTACTCGATACGATGTCAAATTTCGCGCTCAAAAACTCGCTATATAGTGTTTCAACATAAATTGCTTTTCAACCTAGTCAAGGACATATTCAAATGAATTGAGGGTCTAGGGAGAAGTATCACTGCCCAATTACAGTCTGAGTGGAAAATAAATGTTGACCTCGATGGTATACAAAAAAGTACTCGATACGTTGTCAAATTTCGCTCTCAAAAACTCGCTATATAGTGTTTCTACATAAATTGCTCTTCAACCTAGTCAAGGACTTATTCAAATGAATTGAGGGTCTAGGGAGTAGTGTCCTTGTCCGAGTACAGTCTGAGAGGGAAAGATTTTTTGACCTAGGGGGTATACGAAAAAAGTAATCGATACGTTGTCAAATTTCGCGCTGAAAAACTCGCTATATAGTGTTTCAACATAAATTGCTTTTCAACCTAGTCAAAGACTTATCCAAATGAAATGAGGGATAGGGAGGAGTGTAACTGCCCGTGTACAGTCCGAGAGGTGAATAATTTCTGATGTAGGGTGCATACGAAAAAAGTACTCGATACGTTGTCAAATTTAGCGCTCAAAAACTCACTATAGTGTTTCAACGTAAATTGCTTTTCAACCTATTGAAAGAATTATTCAAATGAATTGAACGCCTAGGAAGGAGTGTCACTGTCCGTGTACAGTCTGAGAGGGGAATAATTTTTGACCTAGGTGGTATACGAAAAAAGTACTCGATACGTTGTCAAATTTCGCGCTGAAAAACTCGCTATATAGTGTTTCAACATAAATTGATTTTCAACCTATTCGAGGACTTATTCAAATGAATTGAGGCTCTAGGGAGGAGTGTCACTGTCCGAGTACAGTCCGAGAGGATAATAATTTCTGATGTAGGCTGCATACGAAAAAGTACTCGATACGTTGTCAAATTTAGCGCTCAAAAACTCGCTACAGTGTTTCAACGTAAATTGCTTTTCAACCTATTGAAAAAATTATTCAAATGAATTGAGGGCCTAGGGAGGAGTGTCACTGTTCGTGTACAGTCTGAGAGGAGAATAATTTTTGACCTAGGTGATATACGAAAAAAGTACTAGATACGTTGTCAAATTTCGCGCTCAAAAACTCGCTATTCAGTGTTTCAACAAAAATTGCTTTTCAACCTAGTCAAGGACTTATTCAAATGATTCTGGGGTCTAGGGAGGAGTGTCAATGTCCGAGTACTTTGTGAGAGGGATTTTTTTTTTGATCTAGGATGTACACGAAAAAAGTACTCGATACGTTGTAAATTTTCGCGCTCAAAAACTCGCTATATAGTGTTTCAACATAAATTGCTTTTCAACCTAGTCAAGGACTTATTCAATTGAATTGAGGGTCTAGGGAGGAGTATCACTGTCCGAGTGCAGTCGGAGAGGGAAAGATTTTTTGACCTAGGTGGTATACGAAAAAAGTAATCGATACGTTGTCAAATTTCGCGCTGAAAAACTCGCTATATAGTGTTTCAACATAAATTGATTTTCAACCTATTCGAGGACTTATTCAAATGAATTGAGGCTCTAGGGAGGAGTGTCACTGTCCGAGTACAGTCCGAGAGGATAATAATTTCTGATGTAGGCTGCATACGAAAAAGTACTCGATACGTTGTCAAATTTAGCGCTCAAAAACTCGCTACAGTGTTTCAACGTAAATTGCTTTTCAACCTATTGAAAAAATTATTCAAATGAATTGAGGGCCTAGGGAGGAGTGTCACTGTTCGTGTACAGTCTGAGAGGAGAATAATTTTTGACCTAGGTGATATACGAAAAAAGTACTAGATACGTTGTCGAATTTCGCGCTCAAAAACTCGCTATTCAGTGTTTCAACAAAAATTGCTTTTCAACCTAGTCAAGGACTTATTCAAATGATTCTGGGGTCTAGGGAGGAGTGTCACTGTCCGTGTAGAGTCTGAGAAGAGAATATTTTTTGATCTAGGTGGTTTACAAAAAAAGTACTCGATACGTTGTCAAATTTCGCGCTCAAAAACTCGCTATATAGTGTTTCAACATAAATTGCTTTTCAAACTAGTCAAGGACTTATTCAAATGATTCGAGGGCCTAGGGAGGAGTGTCACTGTCCGTGTAGAGTCTGATAAGAGAATATTTTTTGACCTAGGTGGTTTACAAAAAAAGTACTCGATACGTTGTCAAATTTCGCGCTGAAAAACTCGCTATAAAGTGCTTCAACATAAATTGATTTTCAACCTAGTCAAGGACTTATTCAAACGAATTGAGGCTCTAGGGAGGAGTGTCACTGTCTAAGTAGTTTCTGAGAGGGAATTTTTTTTTATCTAGGGTGTGTACGAAAAAATTACTCGATACGTTGTCAAATATTGCGCTCAAAAACTCGCTATACAGTGTTTCAACATAAATTGCTTTTCAACCTAGACAAGGACTTCTTCAAATGAATCTAGGGTCTAGGGAGGAGTGTCATTGTCCGAGTACTTTGTGAGAGGGAATTTTTTTTTGATCTAGGATGTACACGAAAAAAGTACTCGATACGTTGTAAAATTTCGCGCTCAAAAACTCGCTATATAGTGTTTCAACATAAATTGCTTTTCAACCTAGTCAAGGACTTATTCAATTGAAATGAGGGTCTAGGGAGGAGTATCACTGTCCGAGTCCAGTCTGAGAGGGAAACATTGTTTTGACCTAGATGGTATACGAAAAAAGTAATCGATACGTTGTCAAATTTCGCGCTCAAAAACTCGCTATATAGTGTTTCAAGATAAATTGCTTTTCAACCTATTCAAGGACTTATTCAAATAAATTGAGGGTCTAGGGAGGAGTGTCACTGCCCGAGTGCAGTCTGAGAAGAAAATATTTTGTGACCTAGATGGTATACAAAAAAGTACTCGATACGTTGTCAAATTTCGCGCTGAAAAACTCGCTATTTAGTGTTTCAAAATAAATTGATTTGCAACCTAGTCGAGGACTTATTCAAATGAATTGAGGCTCTAGGGATGAGTGTCACTGTCCGAGTACTTTCTGAGAGGGAATTTTTTTTTTGATCTAGGGTGTGTACGAAAAAATTACTCGATACGTTGTCAAATATCGCGCTCAAAAACTCGCTATACAGTGTTTCAACATAAATTGCTTTTCAACCTAGACAAGGACTTCTTCAAATGAATCTAGGGTCTAGGGAGGAGTGTCATTGTCCGAGTACTTTGTGAGAGGGAATTTTTTTTTGATCTAGGATGTACACGAAAAAAGTACTCGATACGTTGTAAAATTTCGCGCTCAAAAACTCGCTATATAGTGTTTCAACATAAATTGCTTTTCAACCTAGTCAAGGACCTATTCAATTGAAATGAGGGTCTAGGGAGGAGTATCACTGTCCGAGTCCAGTCTGAGAGGGAAACATTGTTTTGACCTAGATGGTATACGAAAAAAGTAATCGATACGTTGTCAAATTTCGCGCTCAAAAACTCGCTATATAGTGTTTCAAGATAAATTGCTTTTCAACCTATTCAAGGACTTATTCAAATAAATTGAGGGTCTAGGGAGGAGTGTCACTGCCCGAGTGCAGTCTGAGAAGAAAATATTTTGTGACCTAGATGGTATACAAAAAAGTACTCGATACGTTGTCAAATTTCGCGCTGAAAAACTCGCTATTTAGTGTTTCAAAATAAATTGATTTGCAACCTAGTCGAGGACTTATTCAAATGAATTGAGGCTCTAGGGATGAGTGTCACTGTCCGAGTACTTTCTGAGAGGGAATTTTTTTTTTGATCTAGGGTGTGTACGAAAAAATTACTCGATACGTTGTCAAATATCGCGCTCAAAAACTCGCTATACAGTGTTTCAACATAAATTGCTTTTCAACCAAGACAAGGACTTATTCAAATGATTCTAGGGTCTAAGGAGGAGTGTCATTGTCCGAGTATTTTGTGTGAGGGAAAATTTTTTGATCCAGGGTGTACACGAAAAAAGTACTCGATACGTTGTAAAATTTCGCGCTCAAAAACTCGCTATATAGTGTTTCAACATTAATTGCTTTTCAACCTAGTCAAGGACTTATTCAATTGAATTGAGGGTCTAGGGAGGAGTATCACTGTCCGAGTGCAGTCTGAGAGGGAAAATTTTTTGACCTTGCTGGTATACGAAAAAAGTAATCGATACGTTGTCAAATATCGCGCTCAAAAACTCGCTATATAGTGTTTCAACATAAATTGCTTTTCAACCTAGTCAAGGACTTATTGAATTGAATTGAGGGTCTAGGAAGGAGTATCACTGTCCGAGTGCGGTCTGAGAGGGAAAGATTTTTTGACCCAGGTGGTATACGAAAAAAGTAATCGATATGTTGTCAAATTTCGCGCTGAGAAACTCGCCATATAATGTTTCAACGTAAATTGTTTTTCAACCTAGACAAGGACTTATTCAAATGATTCTAGGGTCTAGGGAGGAGTGTCATTGTCTGAGTACTTTATGAGAGGGAAATTTTTTGGATCCAGGGTGTACACGAAAAAAGTACTCGATACGTTGTAAAATTTCGCGCTCAAAAACTCGCTATATAGTGTTTCAACATTAATTGCTTTTCAACCTAGTCAAGGACTTATTCAATTGAATTGAGGTTCTAGGGAGGAGTATCACTGTCCGAGTGCGGTCTGAGAGGGAAAGATTTTTTGACCCAGGTGGTACACGAAAAAAGTACTCGATACGCTGTAAAATTTCGCGCTCAAAAACTCGCTATGAAGTGTTTCAACATAAATTGCTTTTCAACCTAGTCAAGGACGTATTCAATTGAAATGAGGGTCTAGGGAGGAGTATCACTGTCCAAGTGCAGTCTGAGAGGGAAACTTTTTTTTGACCTAGGTGGTATACGAAAAAAGTAATCGATACGTTGTCAAATATCGCGCTCAAAAACTCGCTATATAGTGTTTCAACATAAATTGCTTTTCAACCTAGTCAAGGACTTATTCAATTGAATTGAGGGTCTAGGGAGGAGTCTCACTGTCCGAGTGCGGTCTGGGAGGGAAAGATTTTTTGACCCAGGTGGTATACGAAAAAATTACTCGAAACGTTGTCAAATATCGCGCTCAAAAACTCGCTATATAGTGTTTCAACATAAATTGCTTTTCAACCTATTCAAGGACTTATTCAAATAAATTGAGGGACTAGGGAGGAGTGTCACTGCCCGAGTACAGTCTGAGAGGAAAATAATTTTTGACCTGGATGGTATACAAAAAATTACTCGATACGTTGTCAAATTTCGCGCTGAAAAACTCGCTATATAGTGTTTCAACATAAATTGATTTTCAACCTAGTCGAGGACTTATTCAAATGAATTGAGGCTCTAGGGAGGAGTGTCACTGTCCGAGTACTTTCTGAGAGGGAAATTTTTTTTGATCTAGGGTGTATACGAAAAAATTACTCGATACGTTGTCAAATATCGCGCTCAAAAACTCGCTATACAGTGTTTCAACGTAGATTGCTTTTCAACCTAGACAAGGACTTATTCAAATGATTCTAGGTTCTAAGGAGGAGTGTCATTGTCCGAGTACTTTGTGGGAGGGAAATTTGTTTTGATCTAGGGTGTACACGAAAAAAGTACTCGATACGTTGTAAAATTTCGCGCTCAAAAACTCGCTATATAGTGTTTCAACATAAATTGCTTTTCAACCTAGTCAAGGACTTATTCAATTGAATTGAGGGTGTGGGGAGGAGTATCACTGTCCGAGTGCAGTCTGAGAGGGAACGATTTTTTGACCTAGGTGGTATACGAAAAAAGTAATCGATACGTTGTCAAATTTCGCGCTCAAAAACTCGCTATATAGTGTTTCAACATAAATTGCTTTTCAACCTAGTCAAGGACTTATTCAATTGAATTGAGGGTCTAGGGAGGAGTATCACTGTCCGAGTGCAGTCTGAGAGGGATAGATTTTTTGACCTAGGTGGTATACGAAAAAAGTAATCGATATGTTGTCGAATTTCGCGCTCAAAAACTCGCCATATAGTGTTTCAACATAAATTGCTTTTCAACCTAGTCAAGGACTTATTCAAATGATTTGAGGGCCTAGGGAGGAGTGTCACTGTCCGTGTAGAGTCTGAGAGGAGAATAATTTTTGATCTAGGGTGTACACGAAAAAAGTACTCGATACGTTGTAAAATTTCGCGCTCAAAAACTCGCTATATAGTGTTTAAACATAAATTGCTTTTCAACCTAGTCAAGGACTCATTCAATTGAATTGAGGGTCTAGGGAGGAGTATCACTGTCCGAGTGCAGTCTGAGAGGAAAAGATTTTTTGACCTAGGTGGTATACGAAAAAAGTAATCGATACGTTGTCAAATTTCGCGCTCAAAAACTCGCTATATAGTGTTTCAACATAAATTGCTTTTCAACCTAGTCAAGGACTTATTCAAATGAATTGAAGGTCCAGGGAGGAGTGTCACTGTCCGTGTTGAGTCTGAGAGAAGAATAATTTTTGACCTAGGTGGTATACGAAAAATTACTCGATACGTTGTCAAATTTCGCGCTGAAAAACTCGCTATATAGTGTTTCAACATTAATTGATTTTCAACCTAGTCGAGGACTTATTCAAATGAATTGAGGCTCTAGGGAGGAGTGTCACTGTCCGAGTACTTTCTGAGAGGGATTTTTTTTATCAGGGGTGAATACGAAAAAATTACTCGATACGTTGTCAAATTTCGCGCTCAAAAGCTCGCTATACAAAGTTTCAACATAAATTGCTTTTCAACCTAGTCAAGGACTTATTCAAATTATTCTAGGGTCTAGGGAGGAGTGTCATTGTCCGAGTACTTTCTGAGAGGGAAATTTTTTTCGATCTAGGGAGTACACGAAAAAAGTACTCGATACGTTGTAAAATTTCGCGCTCAAAAAGTCGCTATATAGTGTTTCAACATAAATTGCTTTTCAACCTAGTCAAGGACTTATTCAAATGAATTGAGGGTCTAGGGAGGAGTATCACTGTCCGAATGCAGTCTGAGAGGGAAAGATTTTTTGACCTAGGGGGTATACGAAAAAGTAATCGATACGTTGTCAAATTTCGCGCTCAAAGACTCGCTATATAGTGGTTCAACATATATTGCTTTTCAGCCTAGTCAAGGACTTATTCAAATGAATTGAGGGTCTAGGGAGGAGTGTCACTGTTTGAGTACAGTCTGAGAGGAATTTAAATTTTGACGGAGGCAGTATACTAAAAAAAAGGACTGGATAGGTTGTCAAATTTCGCGCTCAAAAACTCGCAATATTGTATTTCAACATAAATTGCTTTTCAACCTAGTCAAGGACTTATTCAAATGATTCGAGGGTCTAGGGAGGAGTGTCACTGTCCGAGTACCTTCTGAGAGGGAATTTTTTTTGATGTAGGGTGTATACGAAAAAAGTACTCGATATGTTGTCCAATTTCGCGCTCAAAATCTCGCTACATAGTGTTTCAACATAAATTGCTTTTCAACCTAGTCAAGGACTTATTCAAATGAATTGAGGGTCTAGGGAGAAGTATCAATGTCCGACTGCGGTCTGAGAGGGAAAGATTTTTTGACCTAGGTGGTATACGAAAAAAGTAATCAACACGTTGTCAAATTTCGCGCTCAAAAACTCGCTATATAGTGTTTCAACATAAATTGCTTTTCAACCTAGTAAAGGACTTACTCAAATGATTCTAGGGTCTAGGGAGGAGTGTCACTGTCCGTGTAGAGTCTGAGAGGAGAATAATTTTTGACCTAGGTGGTATACGAAAAAGTACTCGATACGTTGTCAAATTTCCTGCTGAAAAACTCGCTATTTAGTGTTTCAACATTAATTGATTTTCAACCTAGTCGAGGACTTATTCAAATGAATTGAGGCTCTAGGGAGGAGTGTCACTGTCCGAGTACTTTCTGAAAGGAATTTTTTTTGATCAGGGGTGTATACGAAAACATTACTCGATACGTTGTCAAATTTCGCGCTCAAAAATTCGCTATACAGTGTTTCAACATAAATTGCTTTTCAACCTAGTCAAGGACTTATTCAAATGAATTGAGGGTCTAGGGAGGAGTATCACTGTCCGAAAGCAGTCTGAGAGGGAAAGATTTTTTGACCTAGGTGGTATACGAAAAAAGTAATCGATACGTTGTCAAATTTCATGCTCAAAAACTCGCTATATAGTGTTTCAACATAAATTGCTTTTCAGCCTAGTCAAGGTTTTATTCAAATGAATTGAGGGTCTAG
Organism: Convolutriloba macropyga; assembly: GCF_964194025.1. Classification (NCBI taxonomy): domain Eukaryota; kingdom Metazoa; phylum Xenacoelomorpha; order Acoela; family Convolutidae; genus Convolutriloba; species Convolutriloba macropyga. Next base: position 105,670 of record NC_134477.1, read on the forward strand.
GGAGGAATGTCACTGTTTGAGTACAGTCTGAGAGGAATTTAAATTTTAGCGGAGGCGGTATACTAAAAAAAAGGAGTGGATAGGTTGTCAAATTTCGCGCTCAAAAATTCGCAATATAGTATTTCAACATAAATTGCTTTTCAACCTAATCAAGGAATTATTCAAATGATTCGAGGGTCTAGGGAGGAGTGTCACTGTCTGAGTACCTTCTGAGAGGGAATTTTTTTTGATGTAGGGTGTATACGAAAAAAGTACTCGATATGTTGTCCAATTTCGCGCTCAAAAACTAGCTATATAGTGTTTCAACATAAATTGCTTTTCAACCTAGTCAAGGACCTATTCAAATGAATTGAGGGTCTAGGGAGGAGTGTCACTGTCCGAGTACTTTCTGAGAGGGAAATTTTTTTGATCAAGGTTGTATACAAAAAAAGTACTCGCTACGTTGTCAAATTTCGCGCTCAAAAATTCGCTATATAGTGTTTCAAAATAAATTGCTTTTCAACCTAGTAAAGGACTTATTCAAATGATTCTAGGGTCTAGGGAGGAGTGTCACTGTTCGAGTACTACTTGAGAGGGATTTTTTTAATCTAGGGTGTATACGAAAAAAGTACTCGATACGTTGTCAAATTTCGCGCTCAAAAGCTCGCTATATAGTGTTTCAACATAAATTGCTTTTCAACCTAGTCAAGGACTTATTCAAATGAAGTGAGGGTCTAGGGAGGAGTATCACTGTTTGAGTACAGTCTGAGAGGAAATGAAATTTTGACCGAGGCGGTATACGAAAAAAGTACTGGATAGGTTGTCAAATTTCGCGCTCAAAAATTCCCTATATAGTATTTCAACATAAATTGCTTTTCAACCTAGTCAAGGACTTATACAAATGATTCGAGGGTCTAAGGAGGAGTGTCACTGTCCGAGTACTTTCTGAGAGGGAATTTTTTTTTTGATCTAGGGTGTATACGAAAAAAGTACTCGATACGTTGTCAAATTTCGCGCTCAAAAGCTCGCTATATAGTGTTTTAACATAAATTGCTTTTCATCCTAGTCATGGACTTATTCAAATTAATTGAGGGTCTAGGGAGGAGTGTCACTGTCCGAGTACTTTCTGAGAGGGAAGGTTTTTTGATGTAGGGTGTATACGAAAAAAGTACTCGATACGTTGTCAAATTTCGGGCTCAAAAACTCGCCATCTAGTGTTTCAACATATATTGCTTTTCAACCTAGTCAAGGACTTATTCAAATGATTCTAGGGTCTAGGGAGGAGTGTCACTGTCCAAGTACTTTCTGAGGGGGAATTTTTTTGATCTAGGGAGTACACGAAAAAAGTACTCGATACGTTGTAAAATTTCGCGCTCAAAAACTCGCTATATAATGTTTCAACATAAATTGCTTTTCAACCTAGTCAAGGACTTATTCAAATGAATTGAGGGTCTAGGGTGGAGTATCACTGTCCGAATGCAGTCTGAGAGGTAAAGATTTTTTGACCTAGGTTGTATACGAAAAAAGTAATCAATACGTTGTCAAATTTCGCGCTCAAAAACTCGCTATATAGTGTTTCAACATAAATTGCTTTTCAGCCTAGTCAAGGACATATTCAAATGAATTGGGGGTCTAGGGAGGAGTGTCACTGTTTGAGTACAGTCTGAGAGGAATTTAAATTTTGACGGAGGCGGTATACAAAAAAAAGGACTGGATAGGTTGTCAAATTTCGCGCTCAAAAACTCGCAATATAGTATTTCAACATAAATTGCTTTTCAACCTAGTCAAGGACTTATTCAAATGATTCGAGGGTCTAGGGAGGAGTTTCACTGTCCGAGTACCTTCTGAGACGGAAATTTTTTTTGATGTAGGGTGTATACGAAAAAAGTACTCGATATGTTGTCCAATTTCGGGCTCAAAAACTAGCTATATAGTGTTTCAACATAAATTGCTTTTCAACCTAGTAAAGGACTTATTCAAATGATTCTAGGGTCTAGGGAGGAGTGTCACTGTCCGAGTACTACCTGAGAGGGATTTTTTTTATCTGAGGTGTATACGAAAAAAGTACTCGATACGTTGTCAAATTTCGCGCTCAAAAGCTCGCTATATAGTGTTTCAACATAAATTGCTTTTCAACCTAGTCAAGGACTTATTCAAATGAAGTGAGGGTCTAGGGAGCAGTATCACTGTTTGAGTACAGTCTGAGAGGAAATGAAATTTTGACCGAGGCGGTATACGAAAAAATTACTCGATACGTTGTCAAATTTCGCGCTCAAAGCTCGCTATATAGTGTTTTAACATAAATTGCTTTCCAACCTAGTCAAGGACTTATTCAAATGAATTGAGGGTCTAGGGAGGAGTATCACTGTCCGAGTGCAGTCTGAGAGGGAAAGATTTTTTGACCTAGGTGGTATACGAAAAAAGTAATCAATACGTTGTCAAATTTTGCGCTCAAAAACTCGCTATATAGTGTTTCAACATAAATTGCTTTTCAACCTAGTCAAGGACTTATTCAAATGAATCGAGGGTCTAGGGAGGAGTGTCACTGTCCGAGTACTTTCTGAGAGGTAAGTTTTTTTTATGTAGGGTGTATACGAAAAAAGTACTCGATACGTTGTCAAATTTCGGGCTCAAAAACTCGCTATTTAGTGTTTCAACATATATTGCTTTTCAAACTAGTCAAAGACTTATTCAAACGATTCTAGGGTCTAGGGAGGAGTGTCACTGTCCGAGTACATTCTGAGAGGGAAATTTGTTTGATCTAAGGTGTATACGAAAAAAGTACTCGATACGTTGTCAAATTTCGTGCTCAAAAACTCGCTATATAGTGTTTCAACATAAATTGCTTTTCAACCTAGTCAAGGACTTATTCAAATGAATTGAGGGTCTAGGGAGAAGTATCAATGTCCGACTGCGGTCTGAGAGGGAAAGATTTTTTGACCTAGGTGGTATACGAAAAAAGTAATCAACACGTTGTCAAATTTCGCGCTCAAAAACTCGCTATATAGTGTTTCAACATAAATTGCTTTTCAACCTAATAAAGGACTTACTCAAATGATTCTAGGGTCTAGGGAGGAGTGTCACTGTCCGTGTAGAGTCTGAGAGGAGAATAATTTTTGACCTAGGTGGTATACGAAAAAGTACTCGATACGTTGTCAAATTTCGTGCTCAAAAACTCGCTATATAGTGTTTCAACATAAATTGCTTTTCAACCTAGTCAAGGACTTATTCAAATGAATTGAGGGTCTAGGGAGAAGTATCAATGTCCGACTGCGGTCTGAGAGGGAAAGATTTTTTGACCTAGGTGGTATACGAAAAAAGTAATCAACACGTTGTCAAATTTCGCGCTCAAAAACTCGCTATATAGTGTTTCAACATAAATTGCTTTTCAACCTAGTCAAGGACTTATTCAAATGATTCTAGGGTCTAGGGAGGAGTGTCACTGTCCAAGTACTTTCTGAGGGGGAATTTTTTTGATCTAGGGAGTACACGAAAAAAGTACTCGATACGTTGTAAAATTTCGCGCTCAAAAACTCGCTATATAATGTTTCAACATAAATTGCTTTTCAACCTAGTCATGGACTTATTCAAATTAATTGAGGGTCTAGGGAGGAGTGTCACTGTCCGAGTACTTTCTGAGAGGGAAGGTTTTTTGATGTAGGGTGTATACGAAAAAAGTACTCGATACGTTGTCAAATTTCGGGCTCAAAAACTCGCCATCTAGTGTTTCAACATATATTGCTTTTCAACCTAGTCAAGGACTTATTCAAATGATTCTAGGGTCTAGGGAGGAGTGTCACTGTCCAAGTACTTTCTGAGGGGGAATTTTTTTGATCTAGGGAGTACACGAAAAAAGTACTCGATACGTTGTAAAATTTCGCGCTCAAAAACTCGCTATATAATGTTTCAACATAAATTGCTTTTCAACCTAGTCAAGGACTTATTCAAATGAATTGAGGGTCTAGGGTGGAGTATCACTGTCCGAATGCAGTCTGAGAGGTAAAGATTTTTTGACCTAGGTTGTATACGAAAAAAGTAATCAATACGTTGTCAAATTTCGCGCTCAAAAACTCGCTATATAGTGTTTCAACATAAATTGCTTTTCAGCCTAGTCAAGGACATATTCAAATGAATTGGGGGTCTAGGGAGGAGTGTCACTGTTTGAGTACAGTCTGAGAGGAATTTAAATTTTGACGGAGGCGGTATACAAAAAAAGGACTGGATAGGTTGTCAAATTTCGCGCTCAAAAACTCGCAATATAGTATTTCAACATAAATTGCTTTTCAACCTAGTCAAGGACTTATTCAAATGATTCGAGGGTCTAGGGAGGAGTTTCACTGTCCGAGTACCTTCTGAGACGGAAATTTTTTTTGATGTAGGGTGTATACGAAAAAAGTACTCGATATGTTGTCCAATTTCGGGCTCAAAAACTAGCTATATAGTGTTTCAACATAAATTGCTTTTCAACCTAGTAAAGGACTTATTCAAATGATTCTAGGGTCTAGGGAGGAGTGTCACTGTCCGAGTACTACCTGAGAGGGATTTTTTTTATCTGAGGTGTATACGAAAAAAGTACTCGATACGTTGTCAAATTTCGCGCTCAAAAGCTCGCTATATAGTGTTTCAACATAAATTGCTTTTCAACCTAGTCAAGGACTTATTCAAATGAAGTGAGGGTCTAGGGAGCAGTATCACTGTTTGAGTACAGTCTGAGAGGAAATGAAATTTTGACCGAGGCGGTATACGAAAAAATTACTCGATACGTTGTCAAATTTCGCGCTCAAAGCTCGCTATATAGTGTTTTAACATAAATTGCTTTCCAACCTAGTCAAGGACTTATTCAAATGAATTGAGGGTCTAGGGAGGAGTATCACTGTCCGAGTGCAGTCTGAGAGGGAAAGATTTTTTGACCTAGGTGGTATACGAAAAAAGTAATCAATACGTTGTCAAATTTTGCGCTCAAAAACTCGCTATATAGTGTTTCAACATAAATTGCTTTTCAACCTAGTCAAGGACTTATTCAAATGAATCGAGGGTCTAGGGAGGAGTGTCACTGTCCGAGTACTTTCTGAGAGGTAAGTTTTTTTTATGTAGGGTGTATACGAAAAAAGTACTCGATACGTTGTCAAATTTCGGGCTCAAAAACTCGCTATTTAGTGTTTCAACATATATTGCTTTTCAAACTAGTCAAAGACTTATTCAAACGATTCTAGGGTCTAGGGAGGAGTGTCACTGTCCGAGTACATTCTGAGAGGGAATTTTTTTTGATCTAAGGTGTATACGAAAAAAGTACTCGATACGTTGTCAAATTTCGTGCTCAAAAACTCGCTATATAGTGTTTCAACATAAATTGCTTTTCAACCTAGTCAAGGACTTATTCAAATGAATTGAGGGTCTAGGGAGAAGTATCAATGTCCGACTGCGGTCTGAGAGGGAAAGATTTTTTGACCTAGGTGGTATACGAAAAAAGTAATCAACACGTTGTCAAATTTCGCGCTCAAAAACTCGCTATATAGTGTTTCAACATAAATTGCTTTTCAACCTAATAAAGGACTTACTCAAATGATTCTAGGGTCTAGGGAGGAGTGTCACTGTCCGTGTAGAGTCTGAGAGGAGAATAATTTTTGACCTAGGTGGTATACGAAAAAGTACTCGATACGTTGTCAAATTTCGTGCTCAAAAACTCGCTATATAGTGTTTCAACATAAATTGCTTTTCAACCTAGTCAAGGACTTATTCAAATGAATTGAGGGTCTAGGGAGAAGTATCAATGTCCGACTGCGGTCTGAGAGGGAAAGATTTTTTGACCTAGGTGGTATACGAAAAAAGTAATCAACACGTTGTCAAATTTCGCGCTCAAAAACTCGCTATATAGTGTTTCAACATAAATTGCTTTTCAACCTAGTCAAGGACTTATTGAAATGAATTGAGGGTCTAAGGAGGAGTGTCACTGTTTGAGTACAGTCTGAGAGAAATTGAAATTTTGACCAAGGCGGTATACGAGAAAAGTACTGGATAGGTTGTCAAATTTCGCGCTCAAAAACTCGCTATATAGTGTTCCAACATAAATTGCTTTTCAACCTACTCAAGGACCTATTCAAATGAATTGAGGGTCTAGGGAGGAGTGTCACCGTCCGAGTACAGTCTGAGAGGGGAAGAATTTTTGACCTAGGTAGTATACGAAAAAAGTAATCAATAAGTTGTCAAATTTCGCGCTCAAAAACTCGCTATATAGTGTTTCAACATAAATTGCTTTTCAACCTAGTCAAGGACTTATTGAAATGAATTGAGGGTCTAAGGAGGAGTGTCACTGTTTGAGTACAGTCTGAGAGAAATTGAAATTTTGACCAAGGCGGTATACGAGAAAAGTACTGGATAGGTTGTCAAATTTCGCGCTCAAAAACTCGCTATATAGTGTTTCAACATAAATTGCTTTTCAACCTAGTCAAGGACCTATTCAAATGAATTGGGGGTCTAGGGAGGAGTGTCACCGTCCGAGTACAGTCTGAGAGGGGAAGAATTTTTGACCTAGGTGGTATACGAAAAAAGTAATCGATACGTTCTCAAATTTCCCGCTCAAAAACTCGCTATTGTGTTTGAACATAAATTGCTTTTCAACCTAGTCAAGGACTTATTCAAACGAATTGAGGATCTATGGAGGAGTGTCATTGTCCGAGTATAGTCTGACAAAGAAAGATTTTTGTTCTAGGGTGTATACGAAAAAAGTACTCGATACGTTGTCAAATTTCGCGCTCAAAAACTCGCTATAGTGTTTCAACATAAATTTCTTCTCAACCTATTCAAGGACTTTTTCAAATGATTTGAGAGTCTAGGGAGGAGTGTCACTGTCCGAGTACAGTCTGAGAGGAAAATAATTGTTGACCTAGGTTCTATACAAAAAGAGTACTGAAAAGGTTGCCAAATTTCGCGCTCAAAAACTCGCTATATTGTGTTTCAACATAAATTGCTTCTCAACCCAGTCAAGGACTTATCAAATGAATTGAGCGTCTAGGGAGGAGTGTCACTGTCCGAGTACTTTCTGAGGGGAAAAACTTTTGCTGATCTAGGGGTTATACGAAAAAATTTTTTGATACGTTGTCAAATTTTGCGCTCAAAAACTCGCTGTACAATGTTTCAACATAAATTGCTTTTCAACCTAGTCACGGACTTGTTCAAATGAACTGAGGGTCTAGGGAGGAGTGTCACTGTCCGAGTACAGTCTGAGAGGAAAAAAATTTTTGACCTAGGTGGTATACGAAAACAGTACTCGATACGTTGTCAAATTTCGCGCTCAAAAACTCGCTATATAGTGTTTCAACATAAATTGATTTTCAACCTAGTCAAGGACTTATACAAATGAATTGAGATTCTAGGGAGGAGTGTCATTGCCCGAGTAGAGTCTGAAAGGGAAACAATTTTTGATCTAGGGTGTATAAGAAAAAGTACTCGATACGTTGTCAAATTTCGCGCTCAAAAACTCGCTATATAGTGTTTCAACATAAATTGATTTTCAACCTAGTCAAGGACTTATACAAATGAATTGAGATTCTAGGGAGGAGTGTCATTGCCCGAGTACAGTCTGAGAGGGAAAAAGCTTTTGATCTAGGTGGTATACGAAAAAAGTAATCGATACGTTGTCAAATTTTGCGCTCGAAAACTCGCTATATAGTGTTTGAACATAAATTGCTTTTCAACCTAGTCAAGGACTTATTCAAATGGATTCAGGGTCTAGGGAGGAGTGTCACTGTCCGAGTACAGTCTGATAGGAAAAAAACATTTTTGATTTAGGGTGCATACGAAAAAAGTGCTCGATACGTTGTCAAATTTCGCGCCCGAAAACTCGCTATAATGTTTCAACATAATTTGATTTTCAACCTAGTCAAGGACCTATTCAAATGAATTGAGGGTCTAGGGAGGAGTGTCACTGTCCGATTACAGTCTGAGAGGGAAGGATTTTTTGTTCTAGGGTGTAAATGAAAAAAGTACTCGATACGTTGTCAAATTTCGCGCTCAAAAACTCGCTATAGTGTTTCAACATAAGTTGCTCTTCAACCTAGTCAAGGACTTATTCAAATGAATTGAGCGTCAAAGGAGGAGTGTCACTGTCCGAATACAGTCTGAGAGGGAAATGTTTTTGATCTAGATGGTATACGAAAAAAGTAATCGATACGTTGTCAAATTTTGCGCTCAAAAACTCGCTATATAGTGTTTCAACATAAATTGCTTTTCAACCTATCAAGGACTTATTCAAATGAATTCAGGGTCTAGGGAGGAGTGTCACTGTCCGAGTACATCTGATAGAAAAAAAATTTTTGATTTAGGGTGCATACGAAAAAAGTACTCGATACGTTGTCAAAATTCGCGCGCGAAAACTCGCTATAGTGTTTCAACATAATTTGCTTTTCAACCTAGTCAAGGGCCTATTCAAATGAATTGAGGGTCTAGGGAGGAGTGTCACTGTCCGATTACAGTCTGAGAGGGAAGGATTTTTTGTTCTAGGGTGTATATGAAAAAAGTACTCGATACTTTGTCAAATTTCGCACTCAAAAACTCGCTATAGTGTTTCAACATAAGTTGCTTTTCAACCTAGTCAAGGACTCTTTCAAATGAATTGAGCGTCAAAGGAGGAGTGTCAATGTCCGAATACAGTCTGAGAGGGAAAAGTTTTTGATCTAGGTGGTATACGAAAAAAGTAATCGATACGTTGTCAAATTTTGCGCTCAAAAACTCGCTATATAGTGTTTCAACATAAATTGCTTTTCAACCTATCAAGGACTTATTCAAATGAATTCAGGGTCTAGGGAGGAGCGTCACTGTCCGAGTACAGTCTGATAGGAAAAAAAATTTTTGATTTAGGGTGCATACGAAAAAAGTACTCGATACGTTGTCAAATTTCGCGCTCGAAAACTCGCTATAGTGTTTCAACATAATTTGCTTTTCAACCTAGTCAAGGACCTATTCAAATGAATTGAGGGTCTAGGGAGGAGTGTCACTGTCCGATTACAGTCTGAGAGGGAAGGATTTTTTGTTCTAGGGTGTATATGAAAAAAGTACTCGATACGTTGTCAAATTTCGCGCTCAAAAACTCGCTATAGTGTTTCAACATAAATTGCTTTTCAACCTAGTCAAGGACTTATTCAAATGAATTGAGCGTCAAAGGAGGAGTGTCACTGTCCGAATACAGTCTGAGAGGGAAAAGTTTTTGATCTAGGTGGTATACGAAAAAGGTAATCGATACGTTGTTAAATTTTGCGCTCAAAAACTCGCTATATAGTGTTTCAACACAAATTGCTTTTCAACCTATCAAGGACTTATTCAAATGAATTCAGGGTATAGGGAGGAGTGTCACTGTCCGAGTAAAGTCTGATAGGAGAAAAATTTTCGATTTAGGGTGCATACGAAAAAAGTACTCGATACGTTGTCAAATTTTGCGCTCGAAAACTCGCTATAGTGTTTCAACATGTTTTGCTTTTCAACCTAGTCAAGGACCTATTCAAATGAATTAAGGGTCTAGGGAGGAGTGTCACTGTCCGATTACAGTCTGAGAGGGAAGGATTTTTTGTTCTAGGGTGTATATGAAAAAAATACTCGATACGTTGTCAAATTTCGCGCTCAAAAACTCGCTATATAGTGTTTCAACATAAATTGCTTTTCAACCTAGTCAAGGACCTATTCAAATGAATTGAGGTTCTAGGAAGGAGTGCCATTGCCCGAGTACAGTCTGAGAGGGAAAGAATTTTTGATATAGGGTGTATACAAAAAAAGTACTCGATACGTTGTCAAATTTCGCACTCAAAAACTCGATATATAGTGTTTCAACATAGATTGCTTTTCAACCTAGTCAAGGACCTATTCAAATGAATTGAGCTTCTAGGGAGGAGTGTCACTGTCCGAGTACAGTCTGAGAGGGAAGGATTTTTTGTTCTAGGTTGTGTATGAAAAAGCACTCGATGCGTTGTCAAATTTCGCGCTCAAAAACTCGCTACAGTTTTTCAACATAAATTGTTTTTCAACCTAGTCAAGGACCTATTCAAATGAATTGAGGTTCTAGGAAGGAGTGTCATTGCCCCATTACAATCTGAGAGGGTAAAAATTTTTGATCTAGGGTGTATACAAAAAAAGGGCTCGATACGTTGTCCAATTTCGCGCTCAAAAACTCGATATATAGTGTTTCAACATAAATTGCTTTTCAACCTAGTCAAGGACTTATTCAAATGATTTGAGGCTCTAGGGAGGAGTATCAGTGTCCGAGTACAGTCTGAGAGGGAAGGATTTTTTGTTCTAGGTTGTATATGAAAAAAGTACTCGATACGATGTCAAATTTCGCTCTTAAATACTCGCTACAGTGTTTCAACATAAATTGCTTTTCAACCTAGTCAAGGACTTATTCAAATAAATTGAACGTCTAAGGAGGAGTGTCACTGTTTAAGTACAATCTGAGAGGCACAGAAATTTTGACCTATGTGGTATACGAAAAAAGTACTGGATAGGTTGTCAAACTTCGCGTTCAAAAATTCGCTATATAGTGTTTCAACATAAATTGCTTTTCAACCTAGTCAAGGACCAATTCAAATGAATTGAGGTTCTAGGAAGGAGTTTCATTGCCCGAGTACAGTTTGAGAGGGAAAGAATTTTTGATCTAGGGCGTATACAAAAAAAGTACTCGATACGTTGTCAAATTTCGCAGTCAAAAACACGATTTATAGTCTTTCAACATAGGTTGCTTTTCAACCTAGTCAAGGACCTATTCAAATGAATGGAGCTTCTAAGGAAGAGTGTCATTGCCCAATTACAGTCTGAGAGGGAAAAAATTTTGATATAGGGTTTATACAAAAAAAAAGTACTCGATACGTTGTCAAATTTCGCGCTCAAAAACTCGATATATAGTGTTTCAACATAAATTGCTTTTCAACCTAGTCAAGGACTTATTCAAATGATTTGAGGCTCTAGGGAGGAGTGTCACTGTCCGAGTACAGTCTGAGAGGGAAAAAATTTTTGATCTAGGGTTTATACAAAAAAAGTACTCGATACGTTGTCAAATTTCGCGCTCAAAAACTCGATATATAGTGTTTCAACATAAATTGCTTTTCAACCTAGTCGAGGACTTATTCAAATGATTTGAGGCTCTAGGGAGGAGTGCCACTGTCCGAGTACAGTCTGAGAGGAAAGGATTTTTTGTTCCAGGGTGTATACGAAAAAAGTACTCGATACGATGTCAAATTTCGCGCTCAAAAACTCGCTATAGTGTTTCAACATAAGTTTCTTCTCAACCTAGTCAAGGACTTTTTCAAATGATTTGAGAGTCTAGGGAGGAGTGTCACTGCCCGAGTACAGTCTGAGAGGAAAATAATCGTTTACCTAGGTTCTATACGAAAAAAGTACTGAAAAGGTTGCCAAATTTTGCGCTAAAAAACTCGCTATATTGTGTTTCAACATAAATTGCTTTTCAACCCAGTCAAGGACTTATCAAATGAATTGAGCGTCTAGGGAGGAGTGTCACTGTCCGAGTACTTTCTGAGGGGGAAAACTTTTTCTGATATTGGGGTTATACGAAAAAAAAGTTTTCGATACGTTGTCAAATTTCGCGCTCAAAAACTCGCTATACAATGTTTCAACATAAATTGCTTTTCAACCTAGTCACGAACTTATTCAAATGAACTGAGGGTCTAGGGAGGAGTGTCACTGTCCAAGTACAGTCTGAGAGGAAAAGAATTTTTGAGCTAGGTGGTATACGAAAACAGAACTCGATACGTTGTCAAATTTCGCGCTCAAAAACTCGCTATATAGTGTTTCAACATAAACTGCTTTTCAACCTAGTCAAGGACTTATACAAATGAATTGAGATTCTAGGGAGGAGTGTCATTGCCCGAGTACAGTCTGAAAGGGAAAGAATTTTTGATCGAGGGTGTATACGAAAAAACTACTCGATACGTTGTCAAATTTCGCGCTCAAAAACTCGCTATATAGTGTTTCAACATGAATTGCTTTTCAACCTAGTCAAGGTCTTATTCAAATGAATTGAGGGCCTAGGGAGGAGTGTCACTCACCGAGTACAGTCTGAGAGGGAAAAGGTTTTTGATCTAGGTGGTATACGAAAAAAGTAATCGATACGTTGTCAAATTTTGCGCTCAAAAACTCGCTATATAGTGTTTCAACATAAATTGCTTTTCAACCTATCAAGGACTTATTCAAATGAATTCAGGGTCTAGGGAGGAGTGTCACTGACCGAGTACAGTCTGATAGGAAAAAAAATTTGATTTAGGGTGCATACGAAAAAAGAACTCGATACGTTGTCAAATTTCGCGCTCGAAAATTCGCTATAGTGTTTCAATATAATTTGCTTTTCAACCTAGTCAGGGACCTATTCAAATGAATTGAGGGTCTAGGGAGGAGTGTCACTGTCCGATTACAGTCTGAGAGGGAAGGATTTTTTGTTCTAGGGTGTATATGAAAAAAGTACTCGATACGTTGTCAAATTTTGCGCTCAAAAACTCGCTATAGTGTTTCAACATAAATTGCTTTTCAACCTAGTCAAGGACTTATTCAAATGAATTGAGCGTCAAAGGAGGAGTGTCACTGTCCGAATACAGTCTGAGAGGGAAAGAATTTTTGAACTAGGTGGTATACAAAAAAAAGTACTCGATACGTTGTCAAATTTCGCGCTCAAAAACTCGCTATACAGTGTTTCAACATAAATTGCTTTTCAACCTAGTCAAGGACCTATTCAAATGAATTGAGGTTCTAGGAAGGAGTGTCATTGCCCGAGTACAGTCTGAGAGGGAAATAATTTTTGATCCAGGGTGTTTACAAAAAAAAGTACTCGATACGTTGTCAAATTTCGCACTCAAACACTCGATATATAGTGTTTCAACATAGATTGCTTTTCAACCTAGTCAAGGACCTATTCAAATGAATTGAGCTTCTAGGAAGGAGTGTCATTGCCCATTACAATCTGAGAGGGAAAAAATTTTTGATCTAGGGTGTATACAAAAAAAGGGCACGATACGTTGTCCAATTTCGCGCTCAAAAACTCGATATATAGTGTTTCAACATAAATTGCTTTTCAACCTAGTCAAAGACTTATTCAAATGATTTGAGGCTCTATGGAGGAGTGTCACTGTCCGAGTACAGTCTGAGAGGGAAGGATTTTTTGTTCTAGGTTGTGTATGAAAAAGTACTCGATACAATGTCAAATTTTGCGCTCAAAAACTCTCTACAGTGTTTCAACATAAATTGTTTTTCAACCTAGTCAAGGACCTATTCAAATGAATTGAGGTTCTAGGAAGGAGTGTCATTGCCCCATTACAATCTGAGACGGAAACAATTTTTGATCCAGGGTGTATACAAAAAAAAGGGCTCGATACGTTGTCCAATTTCGCGCTCAAAAACTCGATATATAGTGTTTCAACATAAATTGCTTTTCAACCTAGTCAAGGACTTATTCAAATGATTTGAGGCTCTATGGAGGAGTATCAGTGTCCGAGTACATTCTGAGAGGGAAGGATTTCTTGTTCTAGGTTGTATATGAAAAAAGTACTCGATACGTTCTCAAATTTCGCGCTCAAATACTCGCTACAGTGTTTCAACATAAATTGCTTTTCAACCTAGTCAAGGACCTATTCAAATGAATTGAGGTTCTAGGAAGGAGTGTCATTGCCCCATTACAATCTGAGAGGGAAATAATTTTTGATCCAGGGTGTTTACAAAAAAAAGTACTCGATACGTTGTCAAATTTCGCACTCAAACACTCGATATATAGTGTTTCAACATAGATTGCTTTTCAACCTAGTCAAGGACCTATTCAAATGAATTGAGCTTCTAGGAAGGAGTGTCATTGCCCATTACAATCTGAGAGGGAAAAAATTTTTGATCTAGGGTGTATACAAAAAAAGGGCTCGATACGTTGTCCAATTTCGCGCTCAAAAACTCGATATATAGTGTTTCAACATAAATTGCTTTTCAACCTAGTCAAAGACTTATTCAAATGATTTGAGGCTCTATGGAGGAGTGTCACTGTCCGAGTACAGTCTGAGAGGGAAGGATTTTTTGTTCTAGGTTGTGTATGAAAAAGTACTCGATACAATGTCAAATTTTGCGCTCAAAAACTCTCTACAGTGTTTCAACATAAATTGTTTTTCAACCTAGTCAAGGACCTATTCAAATGAATTGAGGTTCTAGGAAGGAGTGTCATTGCCCCATTACAATCTGAGACGGAAACAATTTTTGATCCAGGGTGTATACAAAAAAAAGGGCTCGATACGTTGTCCAATTTCGCGCTCAAAAACTCGATATATAGTGTTTCAACATAAATTGCTTTTCAACCTAGTCAAGGACTTATTCAAATGATTTGAGGCTCTATGGAGGAGTATCAGTGTCCGAGTACATTCTGAGAGGGAAGGATTTCTTGTTCTAGGTTGTATATGAAAAAAGTACTCGATACGTTCTCAAATTTCGCGCTCAAATACTCGCTACAGTGTTTCAACATAAATTGCTTTTCAACCTAGTCAAGGACCTATTCAAATGAATTGAGGTTCTAGGAAGGAGTGTCATTGCCCCATTACAATCTGAGACGGAAACAATTTTTGATCCAGGGTGTATACAAAAAAAAGGGCTCGATACTTTGTCCAATTTCGCGCTCAAAAACTCGATATATAGTGTTTCAACATAAATTGCTTTTCAACCTAGTCAAGGACTTATTCAAATGATTTGAGGCTCTATGGAGGCGTATCAGTGTCCGAGTACATTCTGAGAGGGAAGGATTTCTTGTTCTAGGTTGTATATGAAAAAAGTACTCGATACGTTCTCAAATTTCGCGCTCAAATACTCGCTACAGTGTTTCAACATAAATTGCTTTTCAACCTAGTCAAGGACCTATTCAAATGAATTGAGGTTCTAGGAAGGAGTGTCATTGCCCCATTACAGTCTGAAAGGGAAAGAATTTTTGATCGAGGGTGTATACGAAAAAACTACTCGATACGTTGTCAAATTTCGCGCTCAAAAACTCGCTATATAGTGTTTCAACATGAATTGCTTTTCAACCTAGTCAAGGTCTTATTCAAATGAATTGAGGGTCTAGGGAGGAGTGTCACTCACCGAGTACAGTCTGAGAGGGAAAAGGTTTTTGATCTAGGTGGTATACGAAAAAAGTAATCGATACGTTGTCAAATTTTGCGCTCAAAAACTCGCTATATAGTGTTTCAACATAAATTGCTTTTCAACCTATCAAGGACTTATTCAAATGAATTCAGGGTCTAGGGAGGAGTGTCACTGACCGAGTACAGTCTGATAGGAAAAAAATTTTGATTTAGGGTGCATACGAAAAAAGAACTCGATACGTTGTCAAATTTCGCGCTCGAAAATTCGCTATAGTGTTTCAATATAATTTGCTTTTCAACCTAGTCAGGGACCTATTCAAATGAATTGAGGGTCTAGGGAGGAGTGTCACTGTCCGATTACAGTCTGAGAGGGAAGGATTTTTTGTTCTAGGGTGTATATGAAAAAAGTACTCGATACGTTGTCAAATTTTGCGCTCAAAAACTCGCTATAGTGTTTCAACATAAATTGCTTTTCAACCTAGTCAAGGACTTATTCAAATGAATTGAGCGTCAAAGGAGGAGTGTCACTGTCCGAATACAGTCTGAGAGGGAAAGAATTTTTGAACTAGGTGGTATACAAAAAAAAGTACTCGATACGTTGTCAAATTTCGCGCTCAAAAACTCGCTATACAGTGTTTCAACATAAATTGCTTTTCAACCTAGTCAAGGACCTATTCAAATGAATTGAGGTTCTAGGAAGGAGTGTCATTGCCCGAGTACAGTCTGAGAGGGAAATAATTTTTGATCCAGGGTGTTTACAAAAAAAAGTACTCGATACGTTGTCAAATTTCGCACTCAAACACTCGATATATAGTGTTTCAACATAGATTGCTTTTCAACCTAGTCAAGGACCTATTCAAATGAATTGAGCTTCTAGGAAGGAGTGTCATTGCCCATTACAATCTGAGAGGGAAAAAATTTTTGATCTAGGGTGTATACAAAAAAAGGGCTCGATACGTTGTCCAATTTCGCGCTCAAAAACTCGATATATAGTGTTTCAACATAAATTGCTTTTCAACCTAGTCAAAGACTTATTCAAATGATTTGAGGCTCTATGGAGGAGTGTCACTGTCCGAGTACAGTCTGAGAGGGAAGGATTTTTTGTTCTAGGTTGTGTATGAAAAAGTACTCGATACAATGTCAAATTTTGCGCTCAAAAACTCTCTACAGTGTTTCAACATAAATTGTTTTTCAACCTAGTCAAGGACCTATTCAAATGAATTGAGGTTCTAGGAAGGAGTGTCATTGCCCCATTACAATCTGAGACGGAAACAATTTTTGATCCAGGGTGTATACAAAAAAAAGGGCTCGATACGTTGTCCAATTTCGCGCTCAAAAACTCGATATATAGTGTTTCAACATAAATTGCTTTTCAACCTAGTCAAGGACTTATTCAAATGATTTGAGGCTCTATGGAGGAGTATCAGTGTCCGAGTACATTCTGAGAGGGAAGGATTTCTTGTTCTAGGTTGTATATGAAAAAAGTACTCGATACGTTCTCAAATTTCGCGCTCAAATACTCGCTACAGTGTTTCAACATAAATTGCTTTTCAACCTAGTCAAGGACCTATTCAAATGAATTGAGGTTCTAGGAAGGAGTGTCATTGCCCCATTACAATCTGAGAGGGAAAAAATTTTTGATCTAGGGCGTATACAAAAAAAGTACTCGATACGTTGTCAAATTTCGCACTCAAAAACACGATTTATAGTATTTCAACATAGATTGCTTTTCAACCTAGTCAAGGACCTATTCAAATGAATTGAGCTTCTAGGGAGGAGTGTCATTGCCCAATTATAGTCTGAGAGGGAAAAATTTTTTGATCTAGGGTTCATACAAAAAAGTACTCGATACGATGTCAAATTTCGCGCTCAAAAACTCGCTATATAGTGTTTCAACATAATTTGCTTTTCAACCGAGTCAAGGACTTATTCAAATGAATAGAGGGTCTAGGGAGGAGTGTCATTGCCCGAGTACAGTCTGAGAGGGAAATAATTTTTGATCCAGGGTGTTTACAAAAAAAAGTACTCGATACGTTGTCAAATTTCGCACTCAAACACTCGATATATAGTGTTTCAACATAGATTGCTTTTCAACCTAGTCAAGGACCTATTCAAATGAATTGAGCTTCTAGGAAGGAGTGTCATTGCCCCATTACAATCTGGGAGGGAAAAAATTTTTGATCTAGGGTGTATACAAAAAGAGGGCTCGATACGTTGTCCAATTTCGCGCTCAAAAACTCGATATATAGTGTTTCAACATAAATTGCTTTTCAACCTAGTCAAGGACTTATTCAAATGATTTGAGGCTCTATGGAGGAGTGTCACTGTCCGAGTACAGTCTGAGAGGGAAGGATTTTTTGTTCTAGGTTGTGTATGAAAAAGTACTCGATACGTTGTCAAATTTTGCGCTCAAAAACTCTCTACAGTGTTTCAACATAAATTGTTTTTCAACCTAGTCAAGGACCTATTCAAATGAATTGAGTTTCTAGGAAGGAGTGTCATTGCCCCATTACAATTTGAGAGGGAAACAATTTTTGATCTAGGGTGTATACAAAAAAAGGGCTCGATACGTTGTCCAATTTCGCGCTCAAAAACTCGATATATAGTGTTTCAACATAAATTGCTTTTCAACCTAGTCAAGGACTTATTCAAATGATTTGAGGCTCTATGGAGGAGTATCATTGTCCGAGTACAGTCTGAGAGGGAAGGATTTCTTGTTCTAGGTTGTATATGAAAAAAGTACTCGATACGTTCTCAAATTTCGCGCTCAAACACTCGCTACAGTGTTTCAACATAAATTGCTTTTCAACCTAGTCAAGGACCTATTCAAATGAATTGAGGTTCTAGGAAGGAGTGTCATTGCCCCATTACAATCTGAGAGGGAAAAAATCTTTGATCTAGGGCGTATACAAAAAAAGTACTCGATACGTTGTCAAGTTTCGCACTCAAAAACACGATTTATAGTATTTCAACATAGATTGCTTTTCAACCTAGTCAAGGACCTATTCAAATGAATTGAGCTTCTGGGGAGGAGTGCCATTGCCCAATTATAGTCTGAAAGGGAAAAATTTTTTGATCTAGGGTTCATACAAAAAAAGTACTCGATACGTTGTCAAATTTCGCGCTCAAAAACTCGATATATCGTGTTTCAACATAAATTGCTTTTCAACCTAGTCAAGGACTTATTCAAATGATTTGAGGGTCTAGGGAGGAGTGTCATTGCCCAATTATAGTCTGAGAGGGAAAAATTTTTTGATCTAGGGTTCATACAAAAAAAGTACTCGATACGTTGTCAAATTTCGCGCTCAAAAACTCGCTATATAGTGTTTCAACATAATTTGCTTTTCAACCGAGTCAAGGACTTATTCAAATGAATAGAGGGTCTAGGGAGGAGTGTCATTGCCCGAGTACAGTCTGAGAGGGAAATAATTTTTGATCCAGGGTGTTTACAAAAAAAAGTACTCGATACGTTGTCAAATTTCGCACTCAAACACTCGATATATAGTGTTTCAACATAGATTGCTTTTCAACCTAGTCAAGGACCTATTCAAATGAATTGAGCTTCTAGGAAGGAGTGTCATTGCCCCATTACAATCTGGGAGGGAAAAAATTTTTGATCTAGGGTGTATACAAAAAGAGGGCTCGATACGTTGTCCAATTTCGCGCTCAAAAACTCGATATATAGTGTTTCAACATAAATTGCTTTTCAACCTAGTCAAGGACTTATTCAAATGATTTGAGGCTCTATGGAGGAGTGTCACTGTCCGAGTACAGTCTGAGAGGGAAGGATTTTTTGTTCTAGGTTGTGTATGAAAAAGTACTCGATACGTTGTCAAATTTTGCGCTCAAAAACTCTCTACAGTGTTTCAACATAAATTGTTTTTCAACCTAGTCAAGGACCTATTCAAATGAATTGAGTTTCTAGGAAGGAGTGTCATTGCCCCATTACAATTTGAGAGGGAAACAATTTTTGATCTAGGGTGTATACAAAAAAAGGGCTCGATACGTTGTCCAATTTCGCGCTCAAAAACTCGATATATAGTGTTTCAACATAAATTGCTTTTCAACCTAGTCAAGGACTTATTCAAATGATTTGAGGCTCTATGGAGGAGTATCATTGTCCGAGTACAGTCTGAGAGGGAAGGATTTCTTGTTCTAGGTTGTATATGAAAAAAGTACTCGATACGTTCTCAAATTTCGCGCTCAAACACTCGCTACAGTGTTTCAACATAAATTGCTTTTCAACCTAGTCAAGGACCTATTCAAATGAATTGAGGTTCTAGGAAGGAGTGTCATTGCCCCATTACAATCTGAGAGGGAAAAAATCTTTGATCTAGGGCGTATACGAAAAAAGTACTCGATACGTTGTCAAGTTTCGCACTCAAAAACACGATTTATAGTATTTCAACATAGATTGCTTTTCAACCTAGTCAAGGACCTATTCAAATGAATTGAGCTTCTGGGGAGGAGTGCCATTGCCCAATTATAGTCTGAGAGGGAAAAATTTTTTGATCTAGGGTTCAAACAAAAAAAGTACTCGATACGTTGTCAAATTTCGCGCTCAAAAACTCGATATATAGTGTTTCAACATAAATTGCTTTTCAACCTAGTCAAGGACTTATTCAAATGATTTGAGGGTCTAGGGAGGAGTGTCATTGCCCGAGTACAGTCTGAGAGGGAAATAATTTTTGATCCAGGGTGTTTACAAAAAAAAGTACTCGATACGTTGTCCAATTTCGCACTCAAAAACTCGATATATAGTGTTTCAACATAAATTGCTTTTCAACCTAGTCAAGGACTTATTCAAATGATTTGAGACTCTAGGGAGGAGTGTCACTGTCCGAGTAAAGTCTGAGAGGAAAGGATTTTTTGTTCTAGGTTGTATATAAAAAAAAGTACTCGATACGTTGTCAATTTTTGCGCTAAAAATTCGCTACAGTGTTTCAACATAAATTGCTTTTCAACCTAGTCAAGGAATTATTCAAATAAATTGAGCTTCTAAGGAGGAGTGTCACTGTTTGAGTACAATCTGAGAGGCACAGAAATTGACCTATGTGGTATACGAAAAAAGTAATGGATAGGTTGTCAAATTTCGCGTTCAAAAGCTCGCTATATAGTGATTCAACGTAAATTGCTTTTCAACCTAGTCAAGGAATTATTCAAATAATTTGAGTGTCTAGGGAGGAGTGTCGCTGTCCGATTGCAATCTGAGGAGGAAAAATTTGTGATCTAAGGTGTATACAAAAAAGTACTCGATACGTTGTCAAATTTCGCACTCAAAAACTCGATTTATAGTGTTTCAACCTAAATTGCTTTTCAACCTAGTCAAGGACTTATTCAAATGAATTGAGGCTCTAGGAAGGAGTGTCACTGTCCGAGTGTAGTCTGAGGGGGGAAGAATTTGTGATCTAGGGTGTATACGAAAAAAGTACTCGATGCGTTGTCAAATTTCGCGCTCAAATACTCGCTATATAGTGCTTCAACATAAATTGCTTTTCAACCTAGTCAAGGACCTATTCAAATGAGTTGAGGTTCTAGGAAGGAGTGACTTTGCCCGAGTAAAGTCTGAGAGGGAAAAAAATTTGATCTACGGTGTATACAAAAAAAAGTACTCGATAAGTTGTCAAATTTCGCACTCAAAAACTCGATATATAGTGTTTCAACATAGATTGCTTTTCAACCTAGTCAAGGACCTATTCAAATGAATTGAGCTTCTAGGGAGGAGTGTCACTGTCCGCGTACAGTCTGAGAGGGAAGGATTTTTTTTCTAGGTTGTGTATGAAGAAAGTACTCGATACGTTGTCAAATTTCGCGCTCAAAAACTCGCTACAGTGTTTCAACATAAATTGCTTTTCAACCTAGTCAAGGACTTATTCAAATAAATTGAACGTCTAAGGAGGAGTGTCACTGTTTGAGTACAATCTGAGAGGCACAAAAATTTTGACCTATGTGGTATACGAAAAAAGTACTGGATAGGTTGTCAAATTTCGCGCTCAAAAACTCGCTACAGTGTTTCAACATAAATTGCTTTTCAACCTAGTCAAGGACTTATTCAAATAAATTGAACGTCTAAGGAGGAGTGTCACTGTTTGAGTACAATCTGAGAGGCACAGAAATTTTGACCTATGTGGTATACGAAAAAAGTACTGGATAGGTTGTCAAATTTCGGGTTCAAAAGCTCGCTATATAGTGTTTCAACATAAATTGCTTTTCAACCTAGTCAAGGACTTATTCAAATGATTTGAGGCCCTAGGGAGGAGTGTCACTCACTGTCCGAGTACAGTCTGACAGGAAAAGATTTTTTGTTCTAGGTTGTATATGAAAAAAGTACTCGATACGTTGTCAAATTTCGCGCTCAAAAACTCGCTACAGTGTTTCAACATAAATTGCTTTTCAACCTAGTCAAGGACTTATTCAAATACATTGAACGTCTAAGGAGGAGTGTCACTGTTTGAGTACAATCTGAGAGGCACAGAAATTTTGACCTATGTGGTATACGAAAAAAGTACTGGATAGGTTGTCAAATTTCAGGTTCAAAAGCTCGCTATATAGTGTTTCAACATAAAATGCTTTACAACCTAGTCAAGACTTTTTCAGATGATTTGAGGCTCTAGTGAGGAGTGTCATTGCCTGAGTACAGTCTGAGAGGGAAAGTTTTTTGATCTAGGGTGTATACGAAAGAAGTACTCGATACGTTGTCAAATTTCGCGCTCAAAAACTCGCTATAGTGTTTCAACATAAATTGCTTTTCAACCTAGTCAAGGACCTATTCAAATGAATTGAGGGTCTAGGGAGGAATGTCACTGTCCGAGTACAGTCTGAGAGGGAAAGAATTTTTAATCTAGGGTGTATACAAAAAAAGTACTCGATACGTTGTCAGATTTCGCGCTCAAAAACTCGATATATAGTGTTTCAACATAAATTGCTTTTCAACCTAGTCAAGGACCTATTCAAATGAATTGAGCTTCTAGGGAGGAGTGTCATTGCCCAATTACAGTCTGAGAGGGAAAAATTTTTTGATCTAGGGTGTATACAAAAAAAGTACTCGATACGTTGTCAAATTTCGCGCTCAAAAACTCGCTACAGTGTTTCAACATAAATTGCTTTTCAACCTAGTCAAGGACTTATTCAAATAAATTGAACGTCTAAGGAGGAGTGTCACTGTTTGAGTACAATCTGAGAGGCACAGAAATTTTGACCTATGTGGTATACGAAAAAAATACTGGATAGGTTGTCAAATTTCGCGTTCAAAAATTCGCTATATAGTGTTTCAACATAAATTGCTTTTCAAACTAGTCAAGAACTTATTCAAAAAAATTGAACGTCTAAGGAGGAGTGTCACTGTTTGAGTACAATCTGCGAGGCACAGAAATTTTGACCTATGTGCTATACGAAAATGTACTGGATAGGTTGTCAAATTTCGCGTTCAAAAATTCGCTATATAGTGTTTCAACATAAATTGCTTTTCAACCTAGTCAAGGACTTATTCAAATGAATTGAGGGTCTAGGGAGGAGTGTCACTGTCCGAGTACAGTCTGAGAGGGAAGGAATTTTTGACCTAGGTGGTATACGAAAAAAATGATCGATACGTTGTCAGATTTCGCGCTCAAAAACTCGATATATAGTGTTTCAACATAAACTGCTTTTCAACCTAGTCAAGGACTTATTCAAATGATTTGAGGCCCTAGGGAGGAGTGTCACTCACTGTCCGAGTACAGTCTGACAGGAAAAGATTTTTTGTTCTAGGTTGTATATTAAAAAAGTACTCGATACGTTGTCAAATTTCGCGCTCAAAAACTCGCTACAGTGTTTCAACATAAATTGCTTTTCAACCTAGTCAAGGACTTATTCAAATAAATTGAACGTCTAAGGAGGAGTGTCACTGTTTGATTACAATCTGAGAGGCACAGAAATTTTGACCTATGTGGTATACGAAAAAAGTACTGGATAGGTTGTCAAATTTCGGGTTCAGAAGCTCGCTATATAGTGTTTCAACATAAATTGCTTTTCAACCTAGTCAAGGAATTATTCAAATAATTTGAGGGTCTATGGAGAAGTGCGGCTGTCCGAGTGCAGTCTGAGGGGGAAAGAACTTGTGATCTAGGGTGTATACAAAAAAAGTACTCGATACGTTGTCAAATTTCGCACTCAAAAACTCGATTTATAGTGTTTCAACGTAAATTGCTTTTCAACCTAGTCAAGGACTTATTCAAATGAAAGGAGGGTCTAGGGAGGAGTGTCACTGTCCGAGTACAGTCTGAGAGGGAAGGAATTTTTGACCTAGGTGGTATACGAAAAAAATGATCGATACGTTGTCAGATTTCGCGCTCAAAAACTCGATATATAGTGTTTCAACATAAACTGCTTTTCAACCTAGTCAAGGACTTATTCAAATGATTTGAGGCCCTAGGGAGGAGTGTCACTCACTGTCCGAGTACAGTCTGACAGGAAAAGATTTTTTGTTCTAGGTTGTATATTAAAAAAGTACTCGATACGTTGTCAAATTTCGCGCTCAAAAACTCGCTACAGTGTTTCAACATAAATTGCTTTTCAACCTAGTCAAGGACTTATTCAAATAAATTGAACGTCTAAGGAGGAGTGTCACTGTTTGATTACAATCTGAGAGGCACAGAAATTTTGACCTATGTGGTATACGAAAAAAGTACTGGATAGGTTGTCAAATTTCGGGTTCAGAAGCTCGCTATATAGTGTTTCAACATAAATTGCTTTTCAACCTAGTCAAGGAATTATTCAAATAATTTGAGGGTCTATGGAGAAGTGCGGCTGTCCGAGTGCAGTCTGAGGGGGAAAGAACTTGTGATCTAGGGTGTATACAAAAAAAGTACTCGATACGTTGTCAAATTTCGCACTCAAAAACTCGATTTATAGTGTTTCAACGTAAATTGCTTTTCAACCTAGTCAAGGACTTATTCAAATGAAAGGAGGGTCTAGGGAGGAGTGTCACTGTCCGAGTACAGTCTGAGAGGGAAGGAATTTTTGACCTAGGTGGTATACGAAAAAAATACTCGATACGTTGTCAAATTTCGCGCTCAAAAACTTGCTATATAGTGTTTCAACATAAATTGCTTTTCAACCTAGTCAAGGACCTATTCAAATGAATTGAGCTTCTAGGGAGGAGTGTCATTGCCCGATTTTAGTCTGAGAGGGAAAAATTTTTTGATCTAGGTTGTATACAAAAAAGTACTCAATACGTTGTCACACTTCGCGCTCAAAAACTCGCTATATAGTGTTTCAACATAAATTGCTTTTCAACCTAGTCAAGGACCTATTCAAATGAATTGAGCTTCTAGGGAGGAGTGTCATTGCCCGATTTCAGTCTGAGAGGGAAAAATTTTTTGATCTAGGTTGTATACAAAAAAGTACTCAATACGTTGTCACACTTCGCGCTCAAAAACTCGCTATATAGTGTTTCAACATAAATTGCTTTTCAACCTAGTCAAGGACCTATTCAAAAGAATTGAGCTTCTAGGGAGGAGTGTCATTGCCCGATTTTAGTCTGAGAGGGAAAATTTTTTGATCCAGGTTGTATACAAAAAAGTACTCAATACGTTGTCAAATTTCGCTCTCAAAAACTCGCTATTAAGGGTTTCAACATAAATTGCTTTTCAACCTAGTCAAGGAATTATTCAAATAATTTGAGGGTCTAGGGAGGAGTGTCGCTGTCCGAGTGCAGTCTGAGTGGGAAAGAATTTGTGATCTAGGGTGTATACAAAAAAGTACTCGATACGTTGTCAAATTTCGCACTCAAAAACTCGATTTATAGTGTTTCAACGTAAATTGCATTTCAACCTAGTCAAGGAATTATTCAAATAATTTGAGGGTCTATGGAGAAGTGCGGCTGTCCGAGTGCAGTCTGAGGGGGAAAGAACTTGTGATCTAGGGTGTATACAAAAAAAGTACTCGATACGTTGTCAAATTTCGCACTCAAAAACTCGATTTATAGTGTTTCAACGTAAATTGCTTTTCAACCTAGTCAAGGACTTATTCAAATGAATTGAGGGTCTAGGGAGGAGTGTCACTGTCCGAGTACAGTCTGAGAGGGAAGGAATTTTTGACCTAGGTGGAATACGAAAAAAATACTCGATACGTTGTCAAATTTCGCGCTCAAAAACTCGCTATATAGTGTTTCAACATAAATTGCTTTTCAACCTAGTCAAGGACCTATTCAAATGAATTGAGCTTCTAGGGAGGAGTGTCATTGCCCGATTTTAGTCTGAGAGGGAAAAATTTTTTGATCTAGTTTGTATACAAAAAAGTACTCAATACGTTGTCACACTTCGCGCTCAAAAACTCGCTATATAGTGTATCAACATAAATTGCTTTTCAACCTAGTCAAGGACCTATTCAAATGAATTGAGCTTCTAGGGAGGAGTGTCATTGCCCGATTTCAGTCTGAGAGGGAAAAATTTTTTGATCTAGGTTGTATACAAAAAAGTACTCAATACGTTGTCACACTTCGCGCTCAAAAACTCGCTATATAGTGTTTCAACATAAATTGCTTTTCAACCTAGTCAAGGACCTATTCAAATGAATTGAGCTTCTAGGGAGCAGTGTCATTGCCCGATTTTAGTCTGAGAGGGAAAATTTTTTGATCTAGGTTGTATACAAAAAAGTACTCAATACGTTGTCAAATTTCGCTCTCAAAAACTCGCTATTAAGGGTTTCAACATAAATTGCTTTTCAAACTAGTCAAGGAATTATTCAAATAATTTGAGGGTCTAGGGAGGAGTGTCGCTGTCCGAGTGCAGTCTGAGTGGGAAAGAATTTGTGATCTAGGGTGTATACAAAAAAGTACTCGATACGTTGTCAAATTTCGCACTCAAAAACTCGATTTATAGTGTTTCAACGTAAATTGCATTTCAACCTAGTCAAGGACTTATTCAAATGAATTGAGGGTCTAGGGAGGAGTGTCACTGTCCGAGTACAGTCTGAGAGGGAAGGAATTTTTGATCTAGGTTGTATACAAAAAAGTACTCAATACGTTGTCACACTTCGCGCTCAAAAACTCGATATATAGTGTTTCAACATAGATTGCTTTTCAACCTAGTCAAGGACCTATTCAAATGAATTGAGCTTCTAGGGAGGAGTGTCATTGCCCGATTACAGTCTGAGAGGGAATGATTTTTTGTTTTAGGGTGTATATGAAAAAAAGTACTCGATACGTTGTCAAATTTCGCGCTCAAAAACTCGCTATAGTGTTTCAACATAAACTGCTTTTCAACATAGTCAAGGACATATTCAAATGAATTGAGGGTCTAGAGAGGAGTGTCACTGTCCAAGCACATTCTGAGAGGGTAAGATTTTCTGTTCTAGGGTGTGTATGAAAAATGTACTCGATGCGTTGTCAAATTTCGCGCTCAAAAACTCGCTATAGTGTTTCAACATAAATTGCTCTTCAACCTAGTCAAGGACTTATTCAAAAAATTTGAGGGCCTAGGGAGGAGTGTCGCTGTCTTGGTACTTTCTGAGGGCGAAAGATTTTCTGATCTAGGGTGTATGCGAAAAAAGTACTCGATACGTTGTCAAATTTTGCGCTCAAAAACTCGCTATATAGTGTTTCAACATAAATTGCTTTTCAACATAGTCAAGGATTTAATGAAATGAATTGAGGGTCTAGGAACGAGTGTCAATGTCCGAATGCAGTCTGAGAGAGAAAAAATTTTGAACTAGGTGGTATACGAAAAAAGTACTCGATACGTTGTCAAAATTCGCGCTCAAAAACTCGCTATATAGTGTTTCAACATAAATTGCTTTTCAACCTAGTCAAGGACCTATTCAAAAGAATTGAGTTTCTAGGGAGGAGTGTCACTGTCCGAGTGCAGTTTGAGGGGGAACGAATTTTTGATCCAGGGTGCATACAAAAAAAGTACTCGATACGTTGTCAAATTTCGCACTCAAAAACTCGATATATAGTGTTTCAACGTAAATTGCTTTTCAACCTAGTCAAGGACTTATTCAAATGAATTGAGGGTCTAGGGAGGAGTGTCACTGTCCGAGTACAGTCTGAGAGGGAAGGAATTTTTGACCTAACTGGTATACGAAAAAGAGTACTCGATACGTTGTCAAATTTCGCGCTCAAAAACTCGCTATATAGTGTTTCAACATAAATTGCTTTTCAACCTAGTCAAGGACCTATTCAAAGGAATTGAGGTTCTAGGGAGGAGTGTCATTGCCCGATTACAGTCTTAGTGGGAAAAAAAATTTTTGATCTAGTTGTATACAAAGAAACTACTCGATACGTTGTCAAATTTCGCGCTCAAAAACTCGGTATATAGTGTTTCAACGTAAATTGCTTTTCAACCTAGTCAAGGACTTATTCAAATGAATTGAGGGTCCAGGGAGGAGTGTCACTGTTCAAGTACAGTCTGAGAGGAAAAATTTTGATCGAGAAGTATACGAAAAAGTACACGATACGTTGTCAAATTTCGCGCTCAAAAGCTCGCTATAGTGTTTCAACATAAATTGCTTTTCAACCTAGTCAAGGACTTTTTCAAATGATTCGAGAGTCTAGGGAGGAGTAACACTGCCCGAGTCTATTATGAGAGGAAAATAATTGTTGACCTAGGTGGTATACGAAAAAAGTACTGAATAGGTTGTCAAATTTCGCGCTCAAAATCTCGCTATAAAGCGTTTCAACATAAATTGCTTTTCAACATAGTCGAGGACCTATTCAAATGAATTGAGGTTCTAGAGAGGAGTGTCAATGTCCGAGTACAGTCTGAGAGGGAACGAAATTTTGATCTAGGGTGTATACGAAAAGTACCCGAGACGTTGTCAAATTTCGCGCTCAAAAACTCGATATATAGTGTTTCAACGTATATTGCTTTTCAACCTAGTCAAGGACTTATTCAAATGAATTGAGGGTCTAGGGAGGAGTGTCACTGTCCGAGTACAGTCTGAGAGGGAAGGAATTTTTGACCTAACTGGTATATGAAAAAGAGTACTCGATACGTTGTCAAATTTCGCGCTCAAAAACTCGCTATATAGTGTTTCAACATAAATTGCTTTTCAACCTAGTCAAGGACCTATTCAAATGAATTGAGGTTCTAGGGAGGAGTGTCATTGCCCGATTACAGTCTGAGTGGGAAAAAAATTTTGATCTAGCGTGTATACAAAGAAACTACTCGATACGTTGTCAAAATTCGCGCTCAAAAACTCGATATATAGTGTTTCAACGTAAATTGCTTTTCAACCTAGTCAAGGACTTATTCAAATGAATTGAGGGTCCAGGGAGGAGTGGCACTGTTCAAGTACAGTCTGAGAGGGAAAAAAATTTTGATCGAGGGTGTATACGAAAAAGTACACGATACGTTGTCAAATTTCGCGCTCAAAAACTCGCTATAGTGTTTCAACATAAATTGCTTTCCAACCCAGTCAAGGACTTTTTCAAATGATTCGAGAGTCTAGGGAGGAGTAACACTGCCCGAGTCTATTGTGAGAGGAAAATAATTGTTGACCTAGGTGGTATACGAAAAAAGTACTGAATAGGTTGTCAAATTTCGCGCTCAAAATGTCGCTATAAAGCGTTTCAACATAAATTGCTTTTCAACATAGTCGAGGACCTATTCAAATGAATTGAGGTTCTAGAGAGGAGTGTCAATGTCCGAGTACAGTCTGAGAGGGAACGAAATTTTGATCTAGGGTGTATACGAAAAGTACACGAGACGTTGTCAAATTTCGCGCTCAAAAACTCGATATATAGTTTTTCAACATAAATTGCTCTTCAACCTAGTCAAGGACTTATTCAAAAAATTTGAGGGCCTAGGGAGGAGTGTCACTGTCCGAATGCAGTCTGAGAGAGAAAAAATTTTGAACTAGTTGGTATACGAAAAAAGTACTCGATACGTTGTCAAAATTCGCGCTCGAAAACTCGCTATATAGTGTTTCAACTTAAATTGCTTTTCAACCTAGTCAAGGACCTATTCAAAAGAATTGAGTTTCTAGGGAGGAGTGTCACTGTCCGAGTGCAGTTTGAGGGGGAACGAATTTTTGATCCAGGGTGCATACAAAAAAAGTACTCGATACGTTGTCAAATTTCGCACTCAAAACTCGATATATAGTGTTTCAACGTAAATTGCTTTTCAACCTAGTCAAGGACTTATTCAAATGAATTGAGCGTCTAGGGAGGACTGTCACTGTCCGAGTACAGTCTGAGAGGGAAGGAATTTTTGACCTAACTGGTATACGAAAAAGAGTACTCGATACGATGTCAAATTTCGCGCTCAAAAACTCGCTATATAGTGTTTCAACATAAATTGCTTTTCAACCTAGTCAAGGACCTATTCAAATGAATTGAGGTTCTAGGGAGGAGTTTCATTGCCCGATTACAATCTGAGTGGGAAAAAAATTTTTGATCTAGGGTGTATACAAAGAAACTACTCGATACGTTGTCAAATTTCGCGCTCAAAAACTCGATATATAGTGTTTCAACGTAAATTGCTTTTCAACCTAGTCAAGGACTTATTCAAATGAATTGAGGGTCTAGGGAGGAGTGTCACTGTCCAAGTACAGTCTGAGAGGGAAAAAAATTTTGATCGAGGGTGTATACGAAAAAGTACACGACACGTTGTCAAATTTCGCGCTCAAAAACTCGCAATAGTGTTTCAACATAAATTGCTTTTCAACCTAGTCAAGGACTTTTTCAAATGATTCGAGAGTCTAGGGAGGAGTAACACTGCCCGAGTACAGTGTGAGAGGAAAATAATTGTTGACCTAGGTGGTATACGAAAAAAGTACTGAATAGGTTGTCAAATTTCGAGCTCAAAATCTCGCTATAAAGTGTTTCAACATAAATTGCTTTTCAACATAGTCGAGGACCTATTCAAATGAATTGAGGTTCTAGAGCGGAGTGTCAATGTCCGAGTACAGTCTGAGAGGGAACGAAATTTTGATCTAGGGTGTATACGAAAAAGTACACGATACGTTGTCAAATTTCGCGCTCAAAAACTCGATATATAGTGTTTCAACATAAATTGCTTTTCAACCTAGTCAAGGACTTATTCAAATGAATTGAGGGTCTAGGGAGGAGTGTCACTGTCCAAGTACAGTCTGAGAGGGAAAAAAGTTTTGATCTAGGGTGTATACGAAAAAGTACACGATACGTTGTCAAATTTCGCGCTCAAAAACTTGCTATAGTGTTTCAACATAAATTGCTTTTCAACCTAGTCAAGGACTTTTTCAAATGATTCGAGAGTCTAGGGAGGAGTAACACTGCCCGAGTACAGTGTGAGAGGAAAATAATTGTTGACCTAGGTGGTATACGAAAAAAGTACTGAATAGGTTGTCAAATTTCGCGCTCAAAATCTCGCTATAAAGTGTTTCAACATGAATTGCTTTTCAACATAGTCGAGGACCTATTCAAATGAATTGAGGTTCTAGAGAGGAGTGTCAATGTCCGAGTACAGTCTGAGAGGGAACGAAATTTTGATCTAGGGTGTATACGAAAAAGTACACGATACGTTGTCAAATTTCGCGCTCAAAAACTCGATATATAGTGTTTCAACATAAATTGCTTTTCAACCTAGTCTAGGACTTATTCAAATGAATTGAGGGTCTAGGGAGGAGTGTCACTGTCCAAGTACAGTCTGAGAGGGAAAAAAGTTTTGATCTAGGGTGTATACGAAAAAGTACACGATACGTTGTCTAATTTCGCGCTCAAAAACTCGCTATAGTAATTCAAAATAAATTGCTTTTCAACCTAGTCAAGGACTTTTTCAAATGATTCGAGAGTCTAGGGAGGAGTAACACTTCCCGAGTACAGTGTAAGAGGAAGATACTTGTTGACCTAGGTGGTATACGAAAAAAGTACTGAATAGGTTGTCATATTTCGCGCTCAAAATCTCGCTATATAGTGTTTCAACATAAATTGCTTTTCAACCTAGTCAAGGACCTATTCAAATGAATTGAGGTTCTAGAGAGGAGTGTCAATGTCCGAGTACAGTCTGAGTGGGAAAAAAAATTTGATCTAGGGTGTATACCAAGAAACTACTCGATACGTTGTCAAATTTCGCGCTCAAAAACTCGATATATAGTGTTTCAACGTAAATTGCTTTTCAACCTAGTCAAGGACCTATTCAAATGAATTGAGGGTCTAGGGAGGAGTGTCACTGTCCAAGTACAGTCTGAGAGGGAAAAAAATTTTGATCGAGGGTGTATACGAAAAATTACACGATACGTTGTCAAATTTCGCGCTCAAAAACTCGCTATAGTCTTTCAACATAAATTGCTTTTCAACCTAGTCAAGGACTTTTTCAAATGATTCGAGAGTCTAGGGAGGAGTGTCACTGTCCAAGTACAGTCTGAGAGGGAAAAAATTTTGATCGAGGGTGTATACGAAAAATTACACGATACGTTGTCAAATTTCGCGCTCAAAAACTCGATATATAGTGTTTCAACATAAATTGCTTTTCAACCTAGTCAAGGACTTATTCAAATGAATTGAGGGTCTAGGGAGGAGTGTCACTGTTTAAGTACAGTCTGAGAGGCAGAAAATTTTTGACCTAGGTGGTGTACGAAAAAAGTACTGGATAGGTGGTCAAATTTCGCGCTTAAAAACTCGCTATATAGTGTTTCAACATAAACTGCTTTTCAACCTAGTCAAGGACTTATTCAAATGAATTGAGGGTCTAGGGAGGAGTGTCACTGTTTAAGTACAGTCTGAGAGGCAGAAAATTTTTGACCTAGGTGGTGTACGAAAAAAGTACTGGATAGGTGGTCAAATTTCGCGCTCAAAAACTCGCTATAGTAATTCAACATAAATTGCTTTTCAACCTAGTCAAGGACTTTTTCAAATGATTCGAGAGTCTAGGGAGGAGTAACACTGCCCGAGAAAAATGTGAGAGGAAAATACTTGTTGACCTAGGTGGTATACGAAAAAAGTACTGAATAGGTTGTCATATTTCGCGCTCAAAATCTCGCTATATAGTGTTTCAACATAAATTGCTTTTCAACCTAGTCAAGGACCTATTCAAATGAATTGAGGTTCTAAAGAGGAGTGTCAATGTCCGAGTACAGTCTGAGAGGGAAAGAAATTTTGATCTAGGGTGTATACGAAAAAGTACTCGATACGTTGTCAAATTTCGCGCTCAAAAACTCGCTATAGTGTTTCAACAAAAATTGCTTTTCAACCTAGTCAAGGACTTATTCAAATCAGTTGAGGGTCTAGGGAGGAGTGTCAATGTCCGAGAACAGTCTGATAGAGAAAGATTTTTTGATCTAGGGTGTATACGAAAAAGTACACGATATGTTGTCAAATTTCGCGCTCAAAAACTCGATATAGTGTTTCAACATAAATTGCTTTTCAACCTAGTCAAGGACTTATTCAAATCAGTTGAGGGTCTAGGGAGGAGTGTCAATGTCCGAGCACAGTCTGATAGAGAAAGATTTTTTGATCTAGGGTGTATACGAAAAAGTACTCGATACGTTGTCAAATTTCGCGCTCAAGAACTCGCTATAGTGTTTCAACACAAATTGATTTTCAACCTAGTCAAGGACTTATTCAAATCAGTTGAGGGTCTAGGGAGGAGTGTCAATGTCCGAGTACAGTCTGAGAGGGAAAGAAATTTTGATCTAGGGTGTATACGAAAAAGTACTCGATACGTTGTCAAATTTCGCGCTCAAAAACTCGCTATAGTGTTTCAACATAAATTGCTTTTCAACCTAGTCAAGGACCTATTCAAATAAATTGAGGTTCTAGAGAGGAGTGTCAATGTCCGAGAACAGTCTGATAGAGAAAGATTTTTTGATCTAGGGTGTATACGAAAAAGTACACGATATGTTGTCAAAATTCGCGCTCAAAAACTCGATATATAGTATTTCAACGTAAATTGCTTTTCAACCTATTCAAGGACTTATTCAAATGAATTGAGGGTCTAGGGAGGAGTGTCACTGTCCGAGTACAGTCTGAGAGGGAAAGAAAATTTGATCTAGGGTGTATACGAAAAAGTACTCGATACGTTGTCAAATTTCGCGCTCAAGAACTCGCTATAGTGTTTCAACACAAATTGATTTTCAACCTAGTCAAGGACTTATTCAAATCAGTTGAGGGTCTAGGGAGGAGTGTCAATGTCCGAGTACAGTCTGAGAGGGAAAGAAATTTTGATCTAGGGTGTATACGAAAAAGTACTCGATACGTTGTCAAATTTCGCGCTCAAAAACTCGCTATAGTGTTTCAACATAAATTGCTTTTCAACCTAGTCAAGGACCTATTCAAATAAATTGAGGTTCTAGAGAGGAGTGTCAATGTCCGAGAACAGTCTGATAGAGAAAGATTTTTTGATCTAGGGTGTATACGAAAAAGTACACGATATGTTGTCAAAATTCGCGCTCAAAAACTCGATATATAGTATTTCAACGTAAATTGCTTTTCAACCTATTCAAGGACTTATTCAAATGAATTGAGGGTCTAGGGAGGAGTGTCACTGTCCGAGTACAGTCTGAGAGGGAAAGAAAATTTGATCTAGGGTGTATACGAAAAAGTACTCGATACGTTGTCAAATTTCGCGCTCAAAAACTCGCTATAGTGTTTCAACATAAATTGCTTTTCAACCTAGTCAAGGACCTATTCAAATGAATTGAGGTTCTAGAGAGGAGTGTCAATGTCCGAGAACAGTCTGATAGAGAAAGATTTTTTGATCTAGGGTGTATACGAAAAAGTACACGATACGTTGTCAAATTTCGCGCTCAAAAACTCGATATTTAGTGTTTCAACGTAAATTGCTTTTCAACCTAGTCAAGGACTTATTCAAATGATTTGAGGCTCTAGGGAGGAGTGTCACTCACTGTCCAAGTACAGTCTGAGAGGAAAATATTTTTTGTTCAAAAAATCGCTACAGTGTTTCAACATAAATTGCTTTTCAACCTAGTCAAGGAATTATTCAAATAAATTGAACGTCTAAGGAGGAGTGTCACTGTTTGAGTACAATCTGAGAGGCAAAGAAATTTTGACCTATGTGGAATACGAAAAAAGTACTGGATAGGTTGTCAAATTTCGCGTTCAAAAGCTCGCTATATAGTGTTTCAACATAAATTGCTTTTCAACCTAGTCAAGGAATTATTCAATTAATTTGAGGGTCTAGGGAGGAGTGTCGCTGTCCGAGTGCAGTCTGAGGGGGAAAGAATTTGTGATCTAGGGTGTATACAAAAAAAGTTCTCGATACGTTGTCAAATTTCGCACTCAAAAACTCGATTTATAGTGTTTCAACAAAAATTGCTTTTCAACCTAGTCAAGGACTTATTCAAATCAATTGAGGGTCTAGGGAGGAGTGTAACTGCCCGAGTACAGTCTGATAGAGAAAGATTTTTTGATCTAGGGTGTATACGAAAAAGTACACGATACGTTGTCAAATTTCGCGCTCAAATCTCGATATATAGTGTTTCAACGTAAATTGCTTTTCAACCTAGTCAAGGACTTATTCAAATGATTTGAGGCTCTAGGGAGGAGTGTCACTCACTGTCCAAGTACAGTCTGAGAGGAAAAGATTTTTTGTTCTAGGTTGTATATGAAAAAAGTACTCGATACGTTGTCAAATTTCGCGCTCAAAAAATCGCTACAGTGTTTCAACATAAATTGCTTTTCAACCTAGTCAAGGAATTATTCAAATAAATTGAACGTCTAAGGAGGAGTGTCACTGTTTGAGTACAATCTGAGAGGCAAAGAAATTTTGACCTATGTGGAATACGAAAAAAGTACTGGATAGGTTGTCAAATTTCGCGTTCAAAAGCTCGCTATATAGTGTTTCAACATAAATTGCTTTTCAACCTAGTCAAGGAATTATTCAAATAAATTGAGGGTCTAGGGAGGAGTGTCGCTGTCCGAGTGCAGTCTGAGGGGGGAAAGAATTTGTGATCTAGGGTGTATACAAAAAAAGTACTCGATACATTGTCAAATTTCGCACTCAAAAACTCGATTTATAGTGTTTCAACGTAAATTGCTTTTCAACCTAGTCGAGGACTTATTCAAATGAATTGAGGGTCTAGGGAGGAGTGTCACTGTCCGAGTACAGTCTGGGAGGGAAGGAATTTTTGACCTAGGCGGTATACGAAAAAAATACTCGATACGTTGTCAAATTTCGCGCTCAAAAACTCGCTATATAGTGTTTCAACCTAAATTGCTTTTCAACCTAGTCAAGGACCTATTCAAATGAAATGAGCTTCTATGGAGGAGTGTCATTGCCCGATTACAGTCTGAGAGGGAAAAATTTTTTGATCTAGGTTGTATCCAAAAAGTAAAAAAGTACTCAATACGTTGTCACACTTCGCGCTCAAAACTCGATATATAGTGTTTCAACATAGATTGCTTTTCAACCTAGTCAGGGACCTATTCAAATGAATTGAGCTTCTAGGGAGGAGTGTCATTGCCCGATTACAGTCTAAGAGGGAAAAAATTTTTGATCTAGGGTGCATACAAAAAAAGCACTCGATACTTTGTCAAATTTCGCGCTCAAAAACTCGATATATAGTGTTTCAACATAAATTGCTTTTCAACCTAGTCAAGGACTTATTCGAATGAATTGAGGCTCTAGGGAGGAGTGTCACTGTCCGAGTACAGTCTGAGAGGGACTGAGTTTTTGTTTTAGGGTGTATATGAAAAAAAATTACTCGATACGTTGTCAAATTTCTTGCTCAAAAACTCGCTATAGTGTTTCAACATAAACTGCTTTTCAACATAGTCAAGGACATATTCAATTGAATTGAGGATCTAGAGAGGAGTGTCACTGTCCAAGTACATTCTGAGAGGGTAAGATTTTCTGTTCTAGGGTGTGTATGAAAAATGTACTCGATGCGTTGTCAAATTTCGCGCTCAAAAACTCGCTATAGTGTTTCAACATAAATTGCTCTTCAACCTAGTCAAGGACTTATTCAAAAAATTTGAGGGTCTAGGGAGGAGTGTCGCTGTCTTGGTACTTTTTGAGAGCGAAAGATTTTCTGATCTAGGGTGTGTGCGAAAAAAGTACTCGATACGTTGTCAAATTTTGCGCTCAAAAACTCGCTATATAGTGTTTCAACATAAATTGCTTTTCAACCTAGTCAAGGACGTAATGAAATGAATTGAGGGTCTAGGAACGAGTGTCACTGTCCAAGTACAGTCTGAGAGGGACTGAGTTTTTGTTTTAGGGTGTATATGAAAAAAATTACTCGATACGTTGTCAAATTTCTTGCTCAAAAACTCGCTATAGTGTTTCAACATAAACTGCTTTTCAACATAGTCAAGGACATATTCAATTGAATTGAGGGTCTAGAGAGGAGTGTCACTGTCCAAGTACATTCTGAGAAGGTAAGATTTTCTGTTCTAGGGTGTGTATGAAAAATGTACTCGATGCGTTGTCAAATTTCGCGCTCAAAAACTCGCTATATAGTGTTTCAACATAAATTGCTCTTCAACCTGGTCAAGGACTTATTCAAAAAATTTGAGGGTCTAGGGAGGAGTGTCGCTGTCTTGGTAGTTTTTAAGAGCGAAAGATTTTCTGATCTAGGGTGTGTGCGAAAAAAGTACTCGATACGTTGTCAAATTTTGCGCTCAAAAACTCGCTATATAGTGTTTCAACATAAATTGCTTTTCAACCTAGTCAAGGACGTAATGAAATGAATTGAGGGTCTAGGAACGAGTGTCACTGTCCGAATGCAGTCTGAGGGGGAAAGAATTTTTGATCCAGGGTGTATACAAAAAAAAGTACTCGATACGTTGTCAAATTTCGCACTCAAAAACTCGATATATAGTGTTTCAACGTAAATTGCTTTTCAACCTAGTCAAGGACTTATTCAAATGAATTGAGGGTCTAGGGAGGAGTGTCACTGTCCGAGTACTGTCTGAGAGGGAAGGAATTTTTGACCTAACTTGTATACGAAAAAAGTACTCGATACGTTGTCAAATTTCGCGCTCAAAAACTCGCTATATAGTGTTTCAACATAAATTGCTTTTCAACCTAGTCAAGGACCTATTCAAATGAATTGAGGTTCTAGGGAGGAGTGTCATTGCCCGATTACAGTCTGAGAGGGAAAAAAATTTGATCAAGGGTGTATACAAAGAATCTACTCGATACGTTGTCAAATTTCGCGCTCAAAAACTCGCTATAGTGTTTCAACATAAATTGCTTTTCAACCTAGTCAAGGACTTTTTCAAATGATTCGAGAGTCTAGGGAGGAGTAACACTGCCCAAGTATAGTGTGAGAGGAAAATAATTGTTGACCTAGTTGGTATACGAAAAAAGTACTGAATGGGTTGTCAAATTTCGCGCTCAAAATCTCGCTATAAAGTGTTTCAACATAAATTGCTTTTCAACATAGTCGAGGACCTATTCAAATGAATTGAGGTTCTAGAGAGGAGTGTCAATGTCCGAGTACAGTCTGAGGGGGAAAGAATTTTTGATCCAGGGTGTATACAAAAAAAAGTACTCGATACGTTGTCAAATTTCGCACTCAAAAACTCGATATATAGTGTTTCAACGTAAATTGCTTTTCAACCTAGTCAAGGACTTATTCAAATGAATTGAGGGTCTAGGGAGGAGTGTCACTGTCCGAGTACTGTCTGAGAGGGAAGGAATTTTTCAACCTAACTTGTATACGAAAAAAGTACTCGATACGTTGTCAAATTTCGCGCTCAAAAACTCGCTATATAGTGTTTCAACATAAATTGCTTTTCAACCTAGTCAAGGACCTATTCAAATGAATTGAGGTTCTAGGGAGGAGTGTCATTGCCCGATTACAGTCTGAGAGGGAAAAAAAATTGATCAAGGGTGTATACAAAGAAACTACTCGATACGTTGTCAAATTTCGCGCTCAAAAACTCGCTATAGTGTTTCAACATAAATTGCTTTTCAACCTAGTCAAGGACTTTTTCAAATGATTCGAGAGTCTAGGGAGGAGTAACACTGCCCGAGTACAGTGTGGGAGGAAAATAATTGTTGACCTTGGTGGTATACGAAAAAAGTACTGAATAGGTTGTCAAATTTCGCGCTCAAAATCTCGCTATAAAGTGTTTCAACATAAATTGCTTTTCAACATAGTCGAGGACCTATTCAAATGAATTGAGGTTCTAGAGAGGAGTGTCAATGTCCGAGTACAGTCTGAGAGGGAACGAAATTTTGATCTAGGGTGTATACGAAAAAGTACTCGATACGTTGTCAAATTTCGCGCTCAAAAATTCGCTATAGTGTTTCAACAAAAATTGCTTTTCAACCTAGTCAAGGACTTATTCAAATCAATTGAGGGTCTAGGGAGGAGTGTAACTGCCGAGTACAGTCTGATAGAGAAAGATTTTCTGATCTAGTGTGTATACGAAAAAGTGCACGATACGTTGTCAAATTTCGCGCTCAAAAAGTCTGCTATAGTGTTTCAACAAAAATTGCTTTTCAACCTAGTCAAGGATTTATTCAAATCAATTGAGGGTCTAGGGAGGAGTGTAACTGCCGAGTACAGTCTGATAGAGAAAGATTTTCTGATCTAGGGTGTATACGGAAAAGTACACGATACGTTGTCAAATTTCGCGCTCAATAACTCGATATACAGTGTTTCAACGTAAATTGCTTTTCAACCTAGTCAAGCACTTATTCAAATGAATTGAGGGTCTAGGGAGGAGTGTCACTGCTCACTGTCCGAGTACAGTCTGAGAGGGAAAAAAAATTTTGATCTAGGGTGCATACGAAAGAAGTACTCGATACGTTGTCAAATTTTGCGCTCAAAGCTCGCTATAGTGTTTCAACGTAAATTGCTTTTCAACCTAGTCAAGCACTTATTCAAATGAATTGAGGGTCTAGGGAGAAGTGTCACTGCTCACTGTCCGAGTACAGTCTGAGAGGGAAAAAAATTTTGATCTAGGGTGTATACGAAAAAGTACACGATACGTTGTCAAATTTCGCGCTCAAAAAGTCTGCTATAGTGTTTCAACAAAAATTGCTTTTCAACCTAGTCAAGGACTTATTCAACTCAATTGAGGGTCTAGGGAGGAGTGTAACTGCCGAGTACAGTCTGATAGAGAAAGATTTTCTGATCTAGGGTGTATACGAAAAAAGTACACGATACGTTGTCAAATTTCGCGCTCAAAAACTCGATATACAGTGTTTCAACGTAAATTGCTTTTCTACCTAGTCAAGCACTTATTCAAATGAATTGAGGGTCTAGGGAGGAGTGTCACTGCTCACTGTCCGAGTACAGTCTGAGAGGTAAAAAATTTGATCTAGGGTGTATACGAAAAAGCACACGATACGTTGTCAAATTTCGCGCTCAAAAACTCGATATATAGTTGTTTCAACGTAAATTGCTTTTCAACCTAGTCACGGACTTATTCAAATGAAGTGAGGGTCTAGGGAGGAGTGTCACTGTCCGTGTAAAGTCTGAGAGGGAAAAAAATTTTGATCTAGGGTGTATACGAAAGAAGTACTCGATACGTTGTCAAATTTCGCGCTCAAAGCTCGCTATAGTGTTTCAACATAAATTGCTTTTCAACCTAGTCAAGGACTTATTCAAATCAATTGAGCGTCTAGAGAGGAGTGTCACTGTCCGAGTACAGTCTGATAGGGAAAGAAATTTTGATCTAGGGTGTATACGCAAAAGTACACGATACGTTTTCAAATTTCGCGCTCAAAAACTCGCTATAGTGTTTCAACATAAATTGCTTTTCAACCTAGTCAAGGACTTTTTCAAATGATTCCAGAGTCTAGGGAAGAGTGTCACTGCCCGAGTACAGTGTGAGAGGAAAATAATTGTTGACCTAGGTGGTATACGAAAAAAAGTACTGAATAGGTTGTCAAATTTCGCGCTCAAAATCTCGCTATAGTGTTTCAACATAAATCGCTTTTCAACCTAGTCAAGGACTTATTCAAATGAATTGAGGCTCTAGGGAGGAGTATCATTGCCTTAGTACAGTCTGAGAGAGAAAGAATTTTTGATCTAGGGTGTATACGAAAGAAGTACTCGATACGTTGTCAAACTTCGCGCTCAAAAACTCGCTATAGTGTTTCAACATAAATTGCTTTTCAACCTAGTCAAGGACTTATTCAAATCAATTGAGGGTCTAGGGAGGAGTGTAACTGCCCGAGTACAGTCTGATAGGGAAAGATTTTTTGATCTAGGATGTATACGAAAAAGTACACGATACATTGTCAAATTTCGCGCTCAAAAACTCGATATATAGTGTTTCAACGTAAATTGCTTTTCAACCTAGTCAAGGACTTATTCAAATGAATTGAGGGTCTAGGGAGGAGTGTCACTGTCCAAGTACAGTCTGAGAGGGAAAGAAATTTTGATCTAGGGTGTATGCGAAAGAAGTACTCGATACGTTGTCTAATTTCGCCGTCAAAGCTCGTTATAGTGTTTCAACATAAATTGCTTTTCAACCTAGTCAAGGACTTTTTCAAATGATTCCAGAGTCTAGGGAGGAGTGTCACTGCCCGAGTACAGTGTGAGAGGAAAATAATTGTTGACCTAGGTGGTATACGAAAAAAAAAGTACTGAATAGGTTGTCAAATTTCGCGCTCAAAATCTCGCTATAGTGTTTCAACATAAATCGCTTTTCAACCTAGTCAAGGACTTATTCAAATGAATTGAGGCTCTAGGGAGGAGTATCTTTGCCTGAGTACAGTCTGAGAGGGAAAGAATTTTTGATCAAGGGTGCATACGAAAGAAGTACTCGATACGTTGTCAAACTTCGCGCTCAAAAACTCGCTATAGTGTTTCAACATAAATTGCTTTTCAACCTAGTCAAGGACTTAGTCAAATCAATTGACGGTCTAGGGAGGAGTGTAACTGCCCGAGTACAGTCTGATAGGGAAGGATTTTTTGATCTAGGATGTATACGAAAGAAGTACTCGATACGTTGTCAAATTTCGCGCTCAAAGCTCGCTATAGTGTTTCAACATAAATTGCTTTTCAACCTAGTCAAGGACTTATTCAAATCAATTGAGGGTCTAGGGAGGAGTGTCACTGTCCGAGTACAGTCTGAGAGGGAAAGAAATTTTGATCTAGGGTGTAAACGAAAGAAGTACTCGATACGTTGTCAAATTTCGCGCTCAAAGCTCGCTATAGTGTTTCAACATAAATTGCTTTTCAACCTAGTCAAGGACTTATTCAAATCAATTGAGGGTCTAGGGAGGAGTGTAACTGCCCGAGTACAGTCTGATAGGGAAAGATTTCTTGATCTAGAGTGTATACGGAAAAGTACACGATACGTTGTCATATTTCGCGCTCAAAAACTCGATATATAGTCTTTCAACGTAAATTTTTTTTCAACCTAGTCAATGACATATTCAAATGAATTGAGGGTCTAGGGAGGAGTGTCACTGTCCGAGTACAGTCTGATAGGGAAAGAATTTTTGATCTAGGGTGTGTACGAAAAAGTACACGATACGTTGTCAAATTTCGCGCACAAAAACTCGCTATAGTGTTTCAACATAAATTGCTTTTCAACCTAGTCAAAGACTTTTTCAAATGATTCCAGAGTCTAGGGAGGAGTGCCACTGCCCGAGTGCAGTGTGAGAGGAAAATAATTGTTGACCTAGGTGGTATACGAAAAAAGGTACTGAATAGGTTGTCAAATTTCGCGCTCAAAATCTCGCTATAGTGTTTCAACATAAATCGCTTTTCAACCTAATCAAGGAGTTATTCAAATGAATTGAGGCTCTATGGAGGAGTATCATTGCCTGAGTACAGTCTGAGAGGGAAAGAATTTTTGATCTAGGGTGTATACGAAAGGAGTACTCGATACGTTGTCAAATTTCGCGCTCAAAAACTCGCTATAGTGTTTCAACATAAATTGCTTTTCAAACTAGTCAAGGACTTATTCAAATCAATTGAGGGTCTAGGGAGGAGTTTCACTGCCCGAGTACAGTCTGATAGGGAAAGAGTTTTCGATCTAGGGTGTATACGAAAGAAGTACTCGATACATTGTCAAATTTCGCGCTCAAAGCTCGCTATAGTGTTTCAACATAAATTGCTTTTCAACCTAGTCAAGGACTTATTCAAATCAATAGAGGGTCTAGGGAGGAGTGTCACTGCCCGAGTAAAGTCTTATAGGGAAAGAAATTTCGATCTAGGGTGTATACGAAAGAAGTACTCGATACGTTGTCAAATTTCGCGCTCAAAGCTCGCTATAGTGTTTCAACATAAATTGCTTTTCAACCTAGTCAAGGACTTATTCAAATCAATTGAGGGTTTAGGGAGGAGTGTAACTGCCCGAGTACAGTCTGATAGGGAAAGAATTTTTGATCTAGGGTGTATACGAAAAATTACATGATACGTTGTCAAATTTCGCGCTCAAAAACTCGCTATAGTGTTTCAACATAAATTGCTTTTCAACCTAGTCAAGGACTTATTCAAATCAATAGAGGGTCTAGGGAGGAGTGTCACTGCCCGAGTACAGTCTTATAGGGAAAGAAATTTCGATCTAGGGTGTATACGAAAGAAGTACTCGATACGTTGTCATATTTCGCGCTCAAAGCTCGCTATAGTGTTTCAACATAAATTGCTTTTCAACCTAGTCAAGGACTTATTCAAATCAATTGAGGGTCTAGGGAGGAGTGTAACTGCCCGAGTACAGTCTGATAGGGAAAGAATTTTTGATCTAGGGTGTATACGAAAAAGTACCCGATACGTTGTCAAATTTCGCGCTCAGAAACTCGCTATAGTGTTTCAACATAATTTGCATTTCAACCTAGTCAAGGAATTTTTTGAATGATTCGAGAGTCTAGGGAGGAGTGTCATTGCCCGAGTACAGTGTGAGAGGAAAATAATGGTTGACCTAGATGGTATACGAAAAAAGTACTGAATTGGTTGTCAAATTTCGCGCTCAAAAACTCGCTATGTAGTGTTTCAACATAAATTGCTTTTCAACCTAGTCAAGGACTTATTCAAATGAATTGAGAGTCTAGGGAAGAGTGTCACTGTCCAAGTACAGTCTGAAAAGGAAAGAATTTTTGACCTATGTGGTATACAAAAAAAAAGCACTCGATACGTTGTCAAATTTCGCGCTCAAAAACTCGCTATATAGTGTTTCAACATAAATTGCTTTTCAACCTAGTCAAGGACATATTCAAATGAATTGAGGTTCTAGGGAGGAGTGTCACTGTTTGAGTACAGTCTGAGAGGCAAAATTGTTTTGAGCTAGGTGGTATACGAAAAAAGTACTGGATAGGTTGTCAAATTTCGCGCTCAAAAACTCGCTATATAGTGTTTCAACATTAATTGCTTTTCAACCTAGTCAAGGAGTTATTCAAATTATATGAGGGTCTAGGGAGGAGTGTCGCTGTCCGAGTACCTTCTGAGAGGGAAAGATTTTTTGTTTTAGGGTGTAGAAGAAAAAAGTACTCGATACGTTGTCAAATTTCGCGCTCAAAAACTCGCTATATAGTGTTTCAACATAAATTGCTCAACCTAGTCAAGGAGTTATTCAAATGAACTGAAGGTCTAGGGAAGAGTGTCACTGTCCGAGTACAGTCTGAGAAGGAAAAAATTTTTGGCCTAGTTGGTATACGAAAAATTACTGAATAGGTTGTCAAATGTCGCGCTCAAAAACTCGCTACAGTGTTTCAACATAAATTGCTTTTCAACCTAGTCAAGGACATTTTCATTTGATTCGAGAGTCTAGGGAGGAGTGTCACTGCCCGAGTACAGTGTGATAGGAAAATAATTGTTGACCTAGTTGGTATACGAAAAATTACTGAATAGGTTGTCAAATGTCGCGCTCAAAAACTCGCTACAGTGTTTCAACATAAATTGCTTCTCAACCTAGTCAAGGACTTTTTCAAATGATTCCAGAGTCTAGGGAGGAATGTCACAGCCCGAGTACAGTGTGAGAGGAAAATAATGGTTGACCTAGATGGTATACGAAAAAAGTACTGAATTGCTTGTCAAATTTCGCGCTCAAAAACTCGCTATGTAGTGTTTCAACATAAATTGCTTTTCAACCTAGTCAAGGACTTATTCAAATGAATTGAGAGTCTAGGGAAGAGTGTCACTGTCCAAGTACACTCTGAAAAGGAAAGAATTTTTGATCTATGTGGTATACAAAAAAAAGCACTCGATACGTTGTCAAATTTCGCGCTCAAAAACTCGCTATATAGTGTTTCAACATAAATTGCTTTTCAACCTAGTCAAGGACATATTCAAATGAATTGAGGTTCTAGGGAGGAGTGTCACTGTTTGAGTACAGTCTGAGAGGCAAAATTTTTTTGACCTAGGTGGTATACGAAACAAGTACTGGATAGGTTGTCAAATTTCGCGCTCAAAAACTCGCTATATAGTGTTTCAACATTAATTGCTTTTCAACCTAGTCAAGGAGTTATTCAAATTATATGAGGGTCTAGGGAGGAGTGTCGCTGTCCGAGTAACTTCTGAGAGGGAAAGATTTTTTGTTTTAGGGTGTAGAAGAAAAAAGTACTCGATACGTTGTCAAATTTCGCGCTCAAAAACTCGCTATATAGTGTTTCAACATAAATTGCTCAACATAGTCAAGGAGTTATTCAAATGAACTGAAGGTCTAGGGAAGAGTGTCACTGTCCGAGTACAGTCTGAGAAGGAAAAAATTTTTGGCCTAGTTGGTATACGAAAAATTACTGAATAGGTTGTCAAATGTCGCACTCAAAAACTCGCTACAGTGTTTCAACATAAATTGCTTTTCAACCTAGTCAAGGACATTTTCATTTGATTCGAGAGTCTAGGGAGGAGTGTCACTGCCCGAGTACAGTGTGATAGGAAAATAATTGTTGACCTAGTTGGTATACGAAAAATTACTGAATAGGTTGTCAAATGTCGCGCTCAAAAACTCGCTACAGTGTTTCAACATAAAATGCTTTACAACCTAGTGAAGACTTTTTCAAATGATTTGAGGCTCTAGTGAGGAGTGTCATTGCCTGAGTACAGTCTGAGAGAGAAAG
This sequence comes from Convolutriloba macropyga, assembly GCF_964194025.1. NCBI lineage: Eukaryota > Metazoa > Xenacoelomorpha > Acoela > Convolutidae > Convolutriloba > Convolutriloba macropyga. The sequence continues at coordinate 150,629 of NC_134477.1, forward strand.
ATTTTTTGATCTAGGGTGTATACGAAAGAAGTACTCGATACGTTGTCAAATTTCGCGCTCAAAAACTCGCTATAGTGTTTCAACATAAATTGCTTTTCAACCTAGTCAAGGACTTATTCAAATCAATTCAGGGTCTAGGGAGGAGTGTTACTGCCCGATTACAGTGTGAGAGGAAAGTAATTGTTGACCTAGATGGTATACGAAAAAAGTACTGAATAGGTTGTCAAGTTTCGCGATCAAAATATCGCTATATAGTGTTTCAACAGAAATTGCTTTTTTCAACCTAGTCAAGGACTTATTCAAATGATTTGAGGCTCTAGTGAGGAGTGTCATTGCCTGAGTACAGTCTGAGATGGAAAGATTTTTTGATCTAGGATGTATACGAAAGAAGTACTCGATACGTTGTCAAATTTCGCGCTCAAAAACTCGCTATAGTGTTTCAACATAAATTGCTTTTCAACCTAGTCAAGGACTTATTCAAATCAATTGAGGGTCTAGGGTGGAGTCAAACTGCCCGAGTACAGTCTGATAGGGAAAGAATTTTTGATCTAGGGTGTATACGAAAAAGTACCCGATACGTTGTCAAATTTCGCGCTCAGAAACTCGCTATAGTGTTTCAACATAATTTGGATTTCAACCTAGTCAAGGAAATTTTTTAATGATTCGAGAGTCTAGGGAGGTGTGTCATTGCCCGAGTACAGTGTGAGAGGAAAATAATTGTTGACCTAGGTGGTATACGAAAAAGGTACTGAATAGGTTGTCAAATTTCGCGCTCAAAATCTCGCTATAGTGTTTCAACATAAATCACTTTTCAACCTAGTCAAGGACTTATTCAAAAGAATTGAGGCTCTAGGGAGGAGTATCATTGCCTGAGTACAGTCTGAGAGGGACCGAATTTTTGATCTAGGGTGTATACGAAAAAGTACACGATACGTTGTCAAATTTCGCGCTCAAAAACTCTCTATAGTGTTTCAACATAAAATGCTTTACAACCTAGTCAAGACTTTTTCAAATGATTTGAGGCTCTAGTGAGGAGTGTCATTGCCTGAGTACAGTCTGAGAGGGAAAGATTTTTTGATCTAGGGTGTATACGAAAGAAGTACTCGATACGTTGTCAAATTTCGCGCTCAAAAACTCGCTATAGTGTTTCAACATAAATTGCTTTTCAACCTAGTCAAGGACTTATTCAAATCAATTGAGGGTCTAGGGAGGAGTGTCACTGCCCGAGTACAGTGTGAGAGGAAAGTCATTGTTGACCTAGGTGGTATACGAAAAAAGTACTGAATAGGTTGTCAAGTTTCGCGATCAAAATATCGCTATATAGTGTTTCAACATAAATTGCTTTTCAACCTAGTCAAGGACTTATTCAAATGATTTGAGGCTCTTGTGAGGCGTGTCATTGCCTGAGTACAGTCTGAGATGGAAAGATTTTTTGATCTAGGGTGTATACGAAAGAAGTACTCGATACGTTGTCAAATTTCGCGCTCAAAAACTCGCTATAGTGTTTCAACATAAATTGCTTTTCAACCTAGTCAAGGACTTATTCAAATCAATTGAGGGTCTAGGGAGGAGTGTCACTGCCCGAGTACAGTGTGAGAGGAAAGTAATTGTTGACCTAGGTGGTATACGAAAAAAGTACTGAATAGGTTGTCAAGTTTCGCGATCAAAATATCGCTATATAGTGTTTCAACATAAATTGCTTTTCAACCTAGTCAAGGACTTATTCAAATGATTTGAGGCTCTAGTGAGGAGTGTCATTGCCTGAGTACAGTCTGATAGGGAAAGAATTTTTGATCTAGGGTGTATACGAAAAAGTACCCGATACGTTGTCAAATTTCGCGCTCAGAAACTCGCTGTAGTGTTTCAACATAATTTGCATTTCAACCTAGTCAAGGAATTTTTTGAATGATTCGAGAGTCTAGGGAGGTGTGTCATTGCCCGAGTACAGTGTGAGAGGAAAATATTTGTTGACCTAGGTGGTATACAAAAAAAGGTACTGAATAGGTTGTCAAATTTCGCGCTCAAAATCTCGCTATAGTGTTTCAACATAAATCGCTTTTCAACCTAGTCAAGGACTTATTCAAAAGAATTGAAGCTCTAGGGAGGAGTATCATTGCCTGAGTACAGTCTGAGAGGGACCGAATTTTTGATCTAGGGTGTATACGAAAAAGTACACGATACAATGTCAAATTTCGCGCTCAAAAACTCTCTATAGTGTTTCAAAATAAAATGCTTTACAACCTAGTCAAGACTTTTTCAAATGATTTGAGGCTCTAGTGAGGAGTGTCATTGCCTGAGTACAGTCTGAGAGGGAAAGATTTTTTGATCTAGGGTGTATACGAAAGAAGTACTCGATACGTTGTCAAATTTCGCGCTCAAAAACTCGCTATAGTGTTTCAACATAAATTGCTTTTCAACCTAGTCAAGGACTTATTCAAATCAATTGAGGGTCTAGGGAGGAGTGTCACTGCCCGAGTACAGTGTGAGAGGAAAGTAATTGTTGACCTAGGTGGTATACGAAAAAAGTACTGAATAGGTTGTCAAGTTTCGCGATCAAAATATCGCTATATAGTGTTTCAACATAAATTGCTTTTCAACCTAGTCAAGGACTTATTCAAATGATTTGAGGCTCTAGTGAGGAGTGTCATTGCCTGAGTACAGTCTGATAGGGAAAGAATTTTTGATCTAGGGTGTATACGAAAAAGTACCCGATACGTTGTCAAATTTCGCGCTCAGAAACTCGCTGTAGTGTTTCAACATAATTTGCATTTCAACCTAGTCAAGGAATTTTTTGAATGATTCGAGAGTCTAGGGAGGTGTGTCATTGCCCGAGTACAGTGTGAGAGGAAAATATTTGTTGACCTAGGTGGTATACGAAAAAAGGTACTGAATAGGTTGTCAAATTTCGCGCTCAAAATCTCGCTATAGTGTTTCAACATAAATCGCTTTTCAACCTAGTCAAGGACTTATTCAAAAGAATTGAAGCTCTAGGGAGGAGTATCATTGCCTGAGTACTGTCTGAGAGGGACCGAATTTTTGATCTAGGGTGTATACGAAAAAGTACACGATACAATGTCAAATTTCGCGCTCAAAAACTCTCTATAGTGTTTCAAAATAAAATGCTTTACAACCTAGTCAAGACTTTTTCAAATGATTTGAGGCTCTAGTGAGGAGTGTCATTGCCTGAGTACAGTCTGAGAGGGAAAGATTTTTTGATCTAGGGTGTATACGAAAGAAGTACTCGATACGTTGTGAAATTTCGCGCTCAAAAACTCGCTATAGTGTTTCAACATAAATTGCTTTTCAACCTAGTCAAGGACTTATTCAAATGGTTTGAGGCTCTAGTGAGGAGTGTCATTGCCTGAGTACAGTCTGATAGGGAAAGAATTTTTTGATCTAGGGTGTATACGAAAAAGTACCCGATACGTTGTCAAATTTCGCGCTCAGAAACTCGCTGTAGTGTTTCAACATAATTTGCATTTCAACCTAGTCAAGGAATTTTTTGAATGATTCGAGAGTCTAGGGAGGTGTGTCATTGCCCGAGTACAGTGTGAGAGGAAAATAATTGTTGACCTAGGTGGTATAGGAAAAAAGGTACTGAATAGGTTGTCAAATTTCGCGCTCAAAATCTCGCTATAGTGTTTCAACATAAATCGCTTTTCAACCTAGTCAAGGACTTATTCAAAAGAATTGAGGCTCTAGGGAGGAGTATCATTGCCTGAGTACAGTCTGAGAGGGACCGAAATTTTGATCTAGGGTGTATACGAAAAAGTACACGATACAATGTCAAATTTCGAGCTCAAAAACTCTCTATAGTGTTTCAAAATAAAATGCTTTACAACCTAGTCAAGACTTTTTCAAATGATTTGAGGCTCTAGTGAGGAGTGTCATTGCCTGAGTACAGTCTGAGAGGGAAAGATTTTTTGATCTAGGGTGTATACGAAAGAAGTACTCGATACGTTGTCAAATTTCGCGCTCAAAAACTCGCTATAGTGTTTCAACATAAATTGCTTTTCGACCTAGTCAAGGACTTATTCAAATCAATTGAGGGTCTAGGGAGGAGTGTCACTGCCCGAGTACAGTGTGAGAGGAAAGTAATTGTTGACCTAGGTGGTATACGAAAAAAGTACTGAATAGGTTGTCAAGTTTCGCGATCAAAATATCGCTATATAGTGTATCAACATAAATTGCTTTTCAACCTAGTCAAGGACTTATTCAAATGATTTGAGGCTCTAGTGAGGAGTGTCATTGCCTGAGTACAGTCTGAGAAGGAAAGATTTTTTGATCTAGGGTGTATACGAAAGAAGTACTCGATACGTTGTCAAATTTCGCGCTCAAAAACTCGCTATAGTGTTTCAACATAAATTGCTTTTCAACCTAGTCAAGGACTTATTCAAATCAATTGAGGGTCTAGGGAGGAGTGTAACTGCCCGAGTACAGTGTGAGAGGAAAGTAATTGTTGACCTAGGTGGTATACGAAAAAAGTACTGAATAGGTTGTCAAGTTTCGCGATCAAAATATCGCTATATAGTGTTTCAACATAAATTGCTTTTCAACCTAGTCAAGGACTTATTCAAATGATTTGAGGCTCTAGTGAGGAGTGTCATTGCCTGAGTACAGTCTGATAGGGAAAGAATTTTTGATCTAGGGTGTATACGAAAAAGTACCCGATACGTTGTTAAATTTCGCGCTCAGAAACTCGCTATAGTGTTTCAACATAATTTGCATTTCAACCTAGTCAAGGAATTTTTTGAATGATTCGAGAGTCTAGGGAGGAGTGTCATTGCCCGAGTACAGTGTGAGAGGAAAATAATTGTTGACCTAGGTGGTATACGAAAAAAGGTACTGAATAGGTTGTCAAATTTCGCGCTCAAAATCTCGCTATATTGTTTCAACATAAATCGCTTTTCAATCTAGTCAAGGACTTATTCAAAAGAATTGAGGCTCTAGGGAGGAGTATCATTGCCTGAGTACAGTCTGAGAGGGAACGAATTTTTGATCGAGGGTGTATGCGAAAGAAGTACTCGATACGTTGTCAATTTCGCGCTCAAAAACTCGCTATAGTGTTTCAACATAAATTGCTTTTCAGCATAGTCAAGGAATTTTTTGAATGATTCGAGAGTCTAGGGAGGAATGTCACAGCCCGAGTAAAGTGTGAGAGGAAAATAATGGTTGACCTAGATGGTATACGAAAAAAGTACTGAATAGGTTGTCAAATTTCGCGCTAAAAAACTCGCTATATAGTGTTTCAACATAAATTGCTTTTCAACCTAGTCAAGGACTTATTCAAATGATTTGAGGCTCTAGTGAGGAGTGTCATTGCCTGAGTACAGTCTGAGAAGGAAAGATTTTTTGATCTAGGGTGTATACGAAAGAAGTACTCGATACGTTGTCAAATTTCGCGCTCAAAAACTCGCTATAGTGTTTCAACATAAATTGCTTTTCAACCTAGTCAAGGACTTATTCAAATCAATTGAGGGTCTAGGGAGGAGTGTAACTGCCCGAGTACAGTGTGAGAGGAAAGTAATTGTTGACCTAGGTGGTATACGAAAAAAGTACTGAATAGGTTGTCAAGTTTCGCGATCAAAATATCGCTATATAGTGTTTCAACATAAATTGCTTTTCAACCTAGTCAAGGACTTATTCAAATGATTTGAGGCTCTAGTGAGGAGTGTCATTGCCTGAGTACAGTCTGATAGGGAAAGAATTTTTGATCTAGGGTGTATACGAAAAAGTACCCGATACGTTGTTAAATTTCGCGCTCAGAAACTCGCTATAGTGTTTCAACATAATTTGCATTTCAACCTAGTCAAGGAATTTTTTGAATGATTCGAGAGTCTAGGGAGGAGTGTCATTGCCCGAGTACAGTGTGAGAGGAAAATAATTGTTGACCTAGGTGGTATACGAAAAAAGGTACTGAATAGGTTGTCAAATTTCGCGCTCAAAATCTCGCTATATTGTTTCAACATAAATCGCTTTTCAATCTAGTCAAGGACTTATTCAAAAGAATTGAGGCTCTAGGGAGGAGTATCATTGCCTGAGTACAGTCTGAGAGGGAACGAATTTTTGATCGAGGGTGTATGCGAAAGAAGTACTCGATACGTTGTCAATTTCGCGCTCAAAAACTCGCTATAGTGTTTCAACATAAATTGCTTTTCAGCATAGTCAAGGAATTTTTTGAATGATTCGAGAGTCTAGGGAGGAATGTCACAGCCCGAGTAAAGTGTGAGAGGAAAATAATGGTTGACCTAGATGGTATACGAAAAAAGTACTGAATAGGTTGTCAAATTTCGCGCTAAAAAACTCGCTATATAGTGTTTCAACATAAATTGCTTTTCAACCTAGTCAAGGACTTATTCAAATGATTTGAGGCTCTAGTGAGGAGTGTCATTGCCTGAGTACAGTCTGAGAAGGAAAGATTTTTTGATCTAGGGTGTATACGAAAGAAGTGCTCGATACGTTGTCAAATTTCGCGCTCAAAAATTCGCTATAGTGTTTCAACATAAATTGCTTTTCAACCTAGTCAAGGACTTATTCAAATCAATTGAGGGTCTAGGGAGGAGTGTCACCGCCCGAGTACAGTGTGAGAGGAAAGTAATTGTTGACCTAGGTGGTATACGAAAAAGGTACTGAATAGGTTGTCAAGTTTCGCGATCAAAATATCGCTATATAGTGTTTCAACATAAATTGCTTTTCAACCTAGTCAAGGACTTATTCAAATGATTTGAGGCTCTAGTGAGGAGTGTCATTGCCTGAGTACAGTCTGATAGGGAAAGAATTTTTGATCTAGGGTGTATACGAAAAAGTACCCGATACGTTGTCAAATTTCGCGCTCAGAAACTCGCTATAGTGTTTCAACATAATTTGCATTTCAACCTAGTCAAGGAATTTTTTGAATGATTCGAGAGTCTAGGGAGAAGTGTCATTGCCCGAGTACAGTGTGAGAGGAAAATAATTGTTGACCTAGGTGGTATACGAAAAAAGGTACTGAATAGGTTGTCAAATTTCGCGCTCAAAATCTCGCTATATTGTTTCAACATAAATCGCTTTTCAATCTAGTCAAGGACTTATTCAAAAGAATTGAGGCTCTAGGGAGGAGTATCATTGCCTGAGTACAGTCTGAGAGGGAACGAATTTTTGATCGATGGTGTATGCGAAAGAAGTACTCGATACGTTGTCAATTTCGCGCTCAAAAACTCGCTATAGTGTTTCAACATAAATTGTTTTTCAACATAGTCAAGGACTTTTTTGAATGATTCGAGAGTCTAGGGAGGAATGTCACAGCCCGAGTAAAGTGTGAGAGGAAAATAATGGTTGACCTAGATGGTATACGAAAAAAGTACTGAATAGGTTGTCAAATTTCGCGCTAAAAAACTCGCTATATAGTGTTTCAACATAAATTGCTTTTCAACCTAGTCAAGGACTTATTCAAATGATTTGAGGCTCTAGTGAGGAGTGTCATTGCCTGAGTACAGTCTGAGAAGGAAAGATTTTTTGATCTAGGGTGTATACAAAAGAAGTGCTCGATACGTTGTCAAATTTCGCGCTCAAAAATTCGCTATAGTGTTTCAACATAAATTGCTTTTCAACCTAGTCAAGGACTTATTCAAATCAATTGAGGGTCTAGGGAGGAGTGTCACCGCCCGAGTACAGTGTGAGAGGAAAGTAATTGTTGACCTAGGTGGTATACGAAAAAAGTACTGAATAGGTTGTCAAGTTTCGCGATCAAAATATCGCTATATATTGTTTCAACATAAATTGCTTTTCAACCTAGTCAAGGACTTATTCAAATGATTTGAGGCTCTAGTGAGGAGTGTCATTGCCTGAGTACAGTCTGATAGGGAAAGAATTTTTGATCTAGGGTGTATACGAAAAAGTACCCGATACGTTGTCAAATTTCGCGCTCAGAAACTCGCTATAGTGTTTCAACATAATTTGCATTTCAACCTAGTCAAGGAATTTTTTGAATGATTCGAGAGTCTAGGGAGGAGTGTCATTGCCCGAGTACAGTGTGAGAGGAAAATAATTGTTGACCTAGGTGGTATACGAAAAAAGGTACTGAATAGGTTGTCAAATTTCGCGCTCAAAATCTCGCTATATTGTTTCAACATAAATCGCTTTTCAATCTAGTCAAGGACTTATTCAAAAGAATTGAGGCTCTAGGGAGGAGTATCATTGCCTGAGTACAGTCTGAGAGGGAACGAATTTTTGATCGAGGGTGTATGCGAAAGAAGTACTCGATACGTTGTCAATTTCGCGCTCAAAAACTCGCTATAGTGTTTCAACATAAATTGCTTTTCAACATAGTCAAGGACTTTTTTGAATGATTCGAGAGTCTAGGGAGGAATGTCACAGCCCGAGTAAAGTGTGAGAGGAAAATAATGGTTGACCTAGATGGTATACGAAAAAAGTACTGAATAGGTTGTCAAATTTCGCGCTAAAAAACTCGCTATATAGTGTTTCAACATATATTGCTTTTCAACCTAGTCAAGGACTTATTCAAATGATTTGAGGCTCTAGTGAGGAGTGTCATTGCCTGAGTACAGTCTGAGAAGGAAAAATTTTTTGATCTAGGGTGTATACGAAAGAAGTGCTCGATACATTGTCAAATTTCGCGCTCAAAAATTCGCTATAGTGTTTCAACATAAATTGCTTTTCAACCTAGTCAAGGACTTATTCAAATCAATTGAGGGTCTAGGGTGGAGTCACACTGCCCGAGTACAGTCTGATAGGGAAAGAATTTTTGATCTAGGGTGTATACGAAAAAGTACCCGATACGTTGTCAAATTTCGCGCTCAGAAACTCGCTATAGTGTTTCAACATAATTTGCATTTCAACCTAGTCAAGGAATTTTTTGAATGATTCGAGAGTCTAGGGAGGAGTGTCATTGCCCGAGTACAGTGTGAGAGGAAAATAATGGTTGACCTAGATGGTATAAGAAAAAAGTACTGAATAGGTTGTCAAATTTCGCGCTAAAAAACTCGCTATATAGTGTTTCAACATAAATTGCTTTTCAACCTAGTCAAGGACTTATTCAAATGAACTGAGAGGCTAGGGAAGAGTGTCACTATCCAAGTACAGTCTGAAAAGGAAAAAAAAAATTTGACCTATGTGGTATACAAAAAAAGTACTCGATACGTTGTCAAATTTCGCGCTCAAAAACTCGCTATATAGTGTTTTAACATAAATTGCTTTTCAACCTAGTCAAGGACATATTCAAATGAATTGAGGTTCTAGGGAGGAGTGTCACTGTTTGAGTACAGTCTGAGAGGCAAAAATTTTTTGACCTAGGTGGTATACGAAAAAAGTACTGGATAGGTTGTCAAATTTCGCGCTCAAAAACTCGCTATATGGTGTTTCAACATAAATTGCTTTTCAACCTAGTCAAGGACTTATTCAAATTATATGAGGGTCTAGGGAGGAGTGTCGCTGTCCGAGTACCTTCTGAGAGGGAAAGATTTTTTGTTTTAGGGTGTAGAAGAAAAAAGTACTCGATACGTTGTCAAATTTCGCGCTCAAAAACTCGCTATATAGTGTTTCAACATAAATTGCTTTTCAACCTAGTCAAAGACACATTCAAATGAATTGAAGGTCTAGGGAAGAGTGTCACTGTCGGAGTACAGTCTGAGAAGGAAAAAATTTTTGGCCTAGTTGGTATACGAAAAATTACTGAATAGGTTGTCAAATGTCGCGCTCAAAAACTCGCTACAGTGTTTCAACATAAACTGCCTTTCAACCTAGTCAAGGACATTTTCAAATGATTCGAGAGTCTAGGGAGGAGTGTCACTGCCCGAGTACAGTGTGATAGGAAAATAATTGTTGACCTACTTGGTATACGAATAATTACTGAATAGGTTGTCAAATGTCGCGCTCAAAAACTCGCTACAGTGTTTCAACATAAATTGCTTTTCAACCTAGTCAAGGACTTATTCAAATTAATTGAGGGTCTAGGGACGAGTGTCACTGCCCAAGTACAGTCTGGCAGGGAAAGAATTTTTGATCTAAGGTGTATACGAAAAAGTACACGATACGTTGTCAAATTTCGCGCTCAAAAACTCGATATAGTGTTTCAACATAATTTGCATTTCAACCTAGTCAAGGAATTTTTTGAATGATTCGAGAATCTAGGGAGGAGTGTCATTGCCCGAGTAGTGTGAGAGGAAATTAATTGTTGACCTAGGTGGTATACGAAAAAAGTACTGAATAGGTTGTTAAATTTCCCGCTCAAAAACTCGCTATATAGTGTTTCAACATAAACTGCTTTTCAACCTAGTCAAGGACTTATTCAAATGAATTGAGGATCTAGGGAGGAGTGTCACTGTTTAAGTACAGTCTGAGAGGCAGAAAATTTTTGACCTGCGTGGTGTACGAAAAAAGTACTGGATAGGTTGTCAAATTTCGCGCTCAAAAACTCGCTATATAGTGTTTCAACATAAATTGCATTTCAACCTAGTCGAGGACTTATTCAAATCAATCGAGGGTCTAGGGAGGAGTGTCACTGCCCGAGTACAGTGTGAGAGGAAAATAATTGTGGACCTAGGTGGTATACGAAAAAGGTACTGAATAGGTTCTCAAGTTTCGCGATCAAAATATCGCTATATAGTGTTTCAACATAAATTGCTTTTCAACCTAGTCAAGGACTTATTCAATTGATCTGAGGCTCTAGTGAGGAGTGTCAATGCCTGAGTACAGTCTGAGAGGGAAAGATTTTTTTTTGATCTAGGGTGTATACGAAAGAAGTACTCGATACGTTGTCAAATTTCGCGCTCAAAAACCCGCTATAGTGTTTCAACATCAATTGCTTTTCAACCTAGTCAAGGAATTTTTTGAATGATTCGAGAATCTAGGGAGGAGTGTCATTGCCCGAGTACAGTGTGAGAGGAAATTAATTGTTGACCTAGGTGGTATACGAAAAAAGTACTGAATAGGTTGTCAAATTTCCCGCTCAAAAACTCGCTATATAGTGTTTCAACATAAACTGCTTTTCAACCTAGTCAAGGACTTATTCAAATGAATTGAGGATCTAGGGAGGAGTGTCACTGTTTAAGTACAGTCTGAGAGGCAGAAAACTTTTGACCTACGTGGTGTACGAAAAAAGTACTGGATAGCTTGTCAAATTTTGCGCTCAAAACTCGCTATATAGTGTTTCAACATAAATTGCATTTCAACCTAGTCGAGGACTTACTCAAATGAATTGAGGGTCTGGGGAGGAGTGTCACTGTTTAAGTACAGTCTGAGAGGCAAAAAATTTTTGACCTAGGTGGTATACGAAAAAAGTACTGGATAGGTTGTCGAATTCTGCGCTCAAAAACTCGCTATATAGTGTTTCAACATAAATTGCTTTTCAACCTAGTCAAGGATTTAGTCAAATGATTTGAGGGTCTAGGGAGGAGTTTCGCTGTCCGAGTACTTTCTGAGAGGGAGAGATTTTTTGATCTAGGGTGTATAAGAAAAAAAGTACTTGATACGTTGTCAAATTTCGCGCTCAAAAACCCGCTATATAGTGTTTCAACATAAACTGCTTTTCAACCTAGTCAAGGACTTATTCAAATGAATTGAGGGTCTAGGGAGGAGTGTCACTGTTTAAGTACAGTCTGAGAGGCAGAAAATTTTTGACCTAGGTGTTGTACGAAAAAAGTACTGGATAGGTTGTCAAATTTCGCGCTCAAAAACTCGCTATATAGTGTTTCAACATAAATTGCATTTCAACCTAGTCGAGGACTTATTCAAATGAATTGAGGGTCTAGGGAGGAGTGTCACTGTTTAAGAACAGTCTGAGAGGCAGAAAATTTTTGACCTAGGTGGTGTACGAAAAAAGTACTGGATAGGTTGTCAAACTTCGCGCTCAAAAACTCGCTATATAGTGTTTCAACATAAATTGCATTTCAACCTAGTCGAGGACTTACTCAATTGAATTGAGGGTCTAGGGAGGAGTGTCACTGTTTAAGTACAGTCTGAGAGGCAAAACATTTTTGACCTAGGTTTTGTACGAAAAAAGTACTGGATAGGTTGTCAAATTTCGCGCTCAAAAACTCGCTATATAGTGTTTCAACATAAATTGCATTTCAACCTAGTCAAGGACTTACCTAAATGAATTGAGGGTCTAGGGAGGAGTGTCACTGTTTAAGTACAGTCTGAGAGGCAAAAATATTTTGACCTAGATGGTATACAAAAAAAAGTACTCGATACGTTGTCGAATTTCGCGCTCAAAAATTCGTTATATAGTGTTTCAACATAAATTGCTTTTCAACTTAGTCAAGTACCTATTCAAATGAATTGAGGTACTAGGGATGAGTTTCGTTGCCCGAGTACAGTCTGAGAGGGAAAAGTTTTTTGATCTAGGGTGTATACGAAAAAATTACCGGATACGTTGTCAAGCTTCGCGCTCAAAAACTTGCTGTATTGTTTCAACATATATTGCTTTTCAACTTAGTCAAGGACCCATTCAAATGAATTGAGGATCTAGAGAGGATTGTCACTGCCCGAGTACAGTCAGAAAGGAAAAAAATTTTTGATCTAGGGTGTATACGAAAAAAATACTCGATACCTTGTCAAATTTCGCGCTCAAAAACTTGCTATAGTGTTTCAACATAAATCGCTTTTTAACCTAGTCAAGGACTTTTTCAAATGATTCGAGAGCCTAGGGAGGAGTGTCACTGTCCGTGTACAGTGTGAGAGGAAAATAATTGTTGACCTAATTGGTATGCGAAAAAGTACTGAATAGGTTGTCAAACTTCGCGCTCAAAAATTCGCTATATAGTGTTTCAACATAAATTGCTTTTCAACCTAGTCAAGGACTTTTTCAAATGAACTGAGGGTCTAGGGAGGAGTGTCACTGTTTGAGTACAGTCTGAGAGTCAAAAAAATTTTGACCTAGGTGGTATACGAAAAAAGTACTGGATAGGTTGTCAAATTTCGCGCTCAAAAACTCGCTCTGTAGTGTTTCAACATAAATTGCTTTTCAACCTAGTCAAGGACTTATTAAGATGAATTGAGGGTCTAGGGAAGACTGTCACCGTCCAAGTTCAGTCTGGGAAGGAAAGAATTTTTGACCTAGGTGGTATACAAAAGAAAGTACTCGATACGTTGTCAAGTTTCGCGCTCAAAAACTCGCTATATAGTGTTTCAACAAAAATTGCTTTTCAACCTAGTCAAGGATCTATTCAAAAGAATTGAGGTTCTAGGGAGGAGTGTTGTTGTTCGAGTACAGTCTGCGATGGAAAAAAAAATTTTGATCCAGGGTGTATACGAAAAAAGTACTAGATACGTTGTCAAATTTCGCGCTCAAAAACTTGCTGTAGTGTTTCAACATAAATTGCTTTTCAACCTAGTCAAGGACTTATTCAAAAGAATTGAGGATCTGGGGAAGAGCGTCACTGTCCGAGTTCAGTCTGGGAAGGAAAGAATTTTTGATCTAGCGTGTATACGAAAGAAGTACTCGATACGTTGTCAAATTTCGCGCTCAAAAACTCGCTATAGTGTTTCAACATAAAGTGCTTTTCAACCTAGTCAAAGACTTATTCAAATCAATTGAGGGTCTAGGGAGGATTGTCACTGCCCGAGTACAGTCTGAGAGGGAAATAATTGTTGATCTAATTGGTATACAAAAAAGTACTGAATAGGTTGTCAAATTTCGCGCTCAAAAACTCGCTATATAGTGTTTCAACATAAATTGTTTTTCAACCTAGCCAAGGACTTATTCAAATGAACTGAGGGTCTAGGGCGGAGTGTCAGTTTTTGAGTACGATCTGAGAGGCAAAAATTTTTTGACCTACGTGGTATACGAAAAAATTACTGGATATGTTGTCAAATTTCGCGCTCAAAAACTCGCTCTCTAGTGTTTCAACATAAATTGCATTTCAACCTAGTCAATGACTTATTCAAATGATTTGAATGTCTAGGAAGGAGTGTCGCTGTCCAAGTACTTTCTGAGAGGGAAAGATTTTTTGATCTAGGGTGTATACGAAAAAAGTACTCGATACGTTGTCAAATTTCGCGCTCAAAAACTCGCTATATAGTGTTTCAACTTAAATTGCTTTTCAACCTAGTCAAGGACTTATTCAAATAAATTGAGGGTCTAGAGAGGTGTGTCACTGTTCGAGTACAGTCCGAGAAGGAAAGAATTTTTGACATAGGTGGTATACGAAAAAGTACTCGATACGTTGTCAAATTTCGTGCTCAAAAACTCGCTATAGTGTATCAACATAAATTGCTTTTCAACCTAGTCAAGGACTTATTCAAATGAACTGAGGGCCTAGAGAGGAGTGTCACTGTTCGAGTACAGTCTGAGAGGGAAAGAATTTTTAATCTAGGTGGTATGTGAAAAAAGTACTCGATACGTTGTCAAATTTCGCGCACAAAAACTCGCTATAGTGTTTCAACATAAATTGCTTTTCAACCTAGTCAAGGACCTATTCAAATGAATTGAGGGTCTAGGGAGGAATGTCACTGTCCGAGTACAGTCTGAGAGGGAAAGAATTTTTAATCTAGGTGGTATACAAAAAAGTACTCGATACGTTGTCAAATTTCGCGCTCAAAAACTCGCTATATAGTGTTTCAACTTAAATTGCTTTTCAACCTAGTCGAGGCCTTATTCAAATGAATTGAGGGTCTAGGGAGGAATGTCATTGCCCGATTACAGTCTGAGTGGGAAAAAAAATTTTGATCTAGGGTGTATACAAAGAAACTATTCGATACGTTGTCAAATTTCGCGCACAAAAACTCGCTATAGTGTTTCAACATAAATTGCTTTTCAACCTAGTCAAGGTCCTATTCAAATAAATTGAGGTTCTAGGGAGGAGTGTCATTGCCCGATTACAGTCTGAGAGGGAAAAAATTTTTGATCGAGGGTGTATACGAAAAAAAGAACTCGATACGTTGTCAAATTTCGCGCTCAAAAACTCGCTAGAGTGTTTCAACATAAATTGCTTTTCAATCTAGTCAAGGACTTATTCAATGAAATTGAGGGTCTGGGGAGGAGTGTCACTCTCCGAGTACAGGCTGAGAGAGAAACATTTTTTTGACCTAGGTGGTATACGAAAAAAGTACTCGATACGTTGTCAAATTTCGCGCTCAAAAACTCGCTATATAGTGTTTTAATATAAATTGCTTTTCAACCTAGTAAGGACCTATTCAAAGGAATTTAGGTTCTAGGGAGGAGTGTCATTGCCCGAGTACAGCCTGAGAGGGAAAGAACTTTTGATCTAGGGTGTATACGAAAAAAGTACTCGATACGTTGTCAAATTTCGCACTCAAAAACTCGTTATATAGTGTTTCAACATAAATTGCTTTTTAACCTAGTCAAGGACTTATTCAAATGAATTGAGGGTCTAGAGAGGAGTGTCACTGTTCGAGTACAGTCTGAGAAGGAAAGAATTTTTGAAATAGGTGGTTTACAAAAAAAGTACTCGATAGGTTGTCAAATTTCTCGCTCAAAAACTCGCTATATAGTGTTTCAACAGTAATTGCTTTTGTCAAGGACCTATTCAAATTGCTTTTGTCAAGGACCTATTCAAATGAATTGAGGTTCTATAGAGGAGTGTCATTGCCCGAGTACAGTCTGAGAGGGAAAGAATTTTTGATCTAGGGTGTATACGAAAAAAGTACTCGATTCGTTGTCAAATTTCGCGCACAAAAACTCGCTACAGTGTTTCAACATAAATTGCTTTTCAACCTAGTCAAGGACCTATTCAAATGAATTGAGGCTCTAGGGAGGAGTGTCATTGCCCGATTACAGTCTGAGAGGGAAAAAATTTTTGATCCAGGGTGTATACGAAAAAAGAACTCGATACGTTGTCAAATTTCGCGCTCAAAAACTCGCTAGAGTGTTTCAACATAAATTGCTTTTCAATCTAGTCAAGGACTTATTCAATGAAATTGAGGTTCTAGGGAGGAGTGTCATTGCCCGATTACAGTCTGAGAGGGAAAGAACTTTTGATCTAGGGTGTATACGAAAAAAGTACTCGATACGTTGTCAAATTTCGCACTCAAAAACTCGTTATATAGTGTTTCAACATAAATTGCTTTTCAACCTAGTCAAGGACTTATTCAATTGAATTGAGGGTCTAGAGGGGAGTGTCACTGTTCGAGTACAGTCTGAGAAGGAAAGAATTTTTGACATAGGTGGTTTACAAAAAAAGTACTCGATAGGTTGTCAAATTTCTCGCTCAAAAACTCGCTATATAGTGTTTCAACATTAATTGCTTTTGTCAAGGACCTATTCAAATCGCTTTTGTCAAGGACCTATTCAAATGTATTGAGGTTCTATGGAGGAGTGTCATTGCCTGAGTACAGTCTGAGAGGGAAAGAATTTTTGATCTAGGGTGTATACGTAAAAAGTACTCGATACGTTGTCAAATTCCGCGCCCAAAAACTCGCTATAGTGTTTCAACATAAATTGCTTTTCAACCTAGTCAAGGACCTATTCAAATGAATTGAGGTTCTAGGGAGGAGTGTCATTGCCCGATTACAGTCTGAGAGGGAAAAAATTTTTGATCTAGGGTGTATACGAAAAAAGAACTCGATACGTTGTCAAATTTCGCGCTCAAAAACTCGCTAGAGTGTTTCAACATAAATTGCTTTTCAATCTAGTCAAGGACTTATTCAATGAAATTGAGGGTCTAGGGAGGAGTCTCACTCTCCGAGTACAGGCTGAGAGGGAAATATTTTTTGACCTAGGTGGTATACGAAAAAAATACTCGATACGTTTTCAAATTTCGCACTCAAAAACTCGTTATATAGTGTTTCAAAATAAATTGCTTTTCAACCTAGTCAAGGACTTATTCAAATGAATTGAGGGTCTAGAGAGGAGTGTCACTGTTCGAGTACAGTCTGAGAAGGAAAGAATTTTTGACACAGGTGGTTTACAAAAAAAGTACTCGATAGGTTGTCAAATTTCTCGCTCAAAAACTCGCTATATAGTGTTTCAACATTAATTGCTTTTGTCAAGGACCTATTCAAATTGCTTTTGTCAAGGACCTATTCAAATGAATTGAGGTTCTATGGAGGAGTGTCATTGCCCGAGTACAGTCTGAGAGGGAAAGAATTTTTGATCTAGGGTGTATACGAAAAAAGTACTCGATACGTTGTCAAATTTCGCGCTCAATAACTTGCTATAGTGTTTCAACATGAATTGCTTTTCAACCCAGTTAAGGACCTATTCAAATGAATTGAGGTTCTAGGGAGGAGTGTCGTTGTCCGAGTACAGCCTGAGAGGGAAAAGTTTTTGATCTAGGGTGTATACGAAAAAAGTACTCGATACGTTGTCATATTTCGCGCTCAAAAACTCGCTATAGTGCTTCAACACAAATTGTTTTTCAATCTAGTCAAGGACTTATTCAAATGAATTGAGGGTCTAGAGAGGAGTGTCACTGTTCGAGTACAGTCTGAGAAGGAAAGAATTTTTGACATAGGTGGTTTACAAAAAAAGTACTCGATAGGTTGTCAAATTTCTCGCTCAAAAACTCGCTATATAGTGTTTCAACATTAATTGCTTTTGTCAAGGACCTATTCAAATTGCTTTTGTCAAGGACCTATTCAAATGAATTGAGGTTCTATGGAGGAGTGTCATTGCCCGAGTACAGTCTGAGAGGGAAAGAATTTTTGATCTAGGGTGTATACGAAAAAAGTACTCGATACGTTGTCAAATTTCGCGCTCAATAACTTGCTATAGTGTTTCAACATGAATTGCTTTTCAACCCAGTTAAGGACCTATTCAAATGAATTGAGGTTCTAGGGAGGAGTGTCATTGCCCGATTACAGTCTGAGAGGGAAAAAATTTTTGATCTAGGGTGTATACGAAAAAAGAACTCGATACGTTGTCAAATTTCGCGCTCAAAAACTCGCTAGAGTGTTTCAACATAAATTGCTTTTCAATCTAGTCAAGGACTTATTCAATGAAATTGAGGGTCTAGGGAGGAGTCTCACTCTCCGAGTACAGGCTGAGAGGGAAATATTTTTTGACCTAGGTGGTATACGAAAAAAATACTCGATACGTTTTCAAATTTCGCACTCAAAAACTCGTTATATAGTGTTTCAAAATAAATTGCTTTTCAACCTAGTCAAGGACTTATTCAAATGAATTGAGGGTCTAGAGAGGAGTGTCACTGTTCGAGTACAGTCTGAGAAGGAAAGAATTTTTGACACAGGTGGTTTACAAAAAAAGTACTCGATAGGTTGTCAAATTTCTCGCTCAAAAACTCGCTATATAGTGTTTCAACATTAATTGCTTTTGTCAAGGACCTATTCAAATTGCTTTTGTCAAGGACCTATTCAAATGAATTGAGGTTCTATGGAGGAGTGTCATTGCCCGAGTACAGTCTGAGAGGGAAAGAATTTTTGATCTAGGGTGTATACGAAAAAAGTACTCGATACGTTGTCAAATTTCGCGCTCAATAACTTGCTATAGTGTTTCAACATGAATTGCTTTTCAACCCAGTTAAGGACCTATTCAAATGAATTGAGGTTCTAGGGAGGAGTGTCGTTGTCCGAGTACAGCCTGAGAGGGAAAAGTTTTTGATCTAGGGTGTATACGAAAAAAGTACTCGATACGTTGTCATATTTCGCGCTCAAAAACTCGCTATAGTGCTTCAACACAAATTGTTTTTCAATCTAGTCAAGGACTTATTCAAATGAATTGAGGGTCTAGAGAGGAGTGTCACTGTTCGAGTACAGTCTGAGAAGGAAAGAATTTTTGACATAGGTGGTTTACAAAAAAAGTACTCGATACGTTGTCAAATTTCTCGCTCAAAAACTCGCTATATAGTGTTTCAACATTAATTGCTTTTGTCAAGGACCTATTCAAATTGCTTTTGTCAAGGACCTTTTCAAATGAATTGAGGTTCTATGGAGGAGTGTCATTGCCCGAGTACAGTCTGAGAGGGAAAAGTTTTTGATCTAGGGTGTATACGAAAAAAGTACTTGATACGTTGTCAAATTTCGCGCTCAAAAACTCGCTATAGTGTTTCAACATAAATTGTTTTTCAATCTAGTCAAGGACTTATTCAAATGAATTGAGGGTCTAGAGAGGAGTGTCACTGTTCGAGTACAGTTTGAGAAGGAAAGAATTTTTGACATAGGTGGTTTACAAAAAAAGTTCTCGATACGTTGTCAAATTTCTCGCTCAAAAACTCGCTATATAGTGTTTCAACATTAATTGCTTTTGTCAAGGACCTATTCAAATTGCTTTTGTCAACGACCTTTTCAAATGAATTGAGGTTCTATGGAGGAGTGTCATTGCCCGAGTACAGTCTGAGAGGGAAAGAATTTTTGATCTGGGGTGTATACGAAAAAAGTACTCGATACGTTGTCAAATTTCGCGCTCAAAAACTTGCTATAGTGTTTCAACATGAATTGCTTTTCAACCTAGTCAAAGACCTATTCAAATGAATTGAGGTTCTATGGAGGAGTGTCATTGCCCGAGTACAGTCTGAGAGGGAAAGAATTTTTGATCTAGGGTGTATACGAAAAAAGAACTCGATACGTTGTCAAATTTCGCGCTCAAAAACTTGCTATAGTGTTTCAACATGAATTGCTTTTCAACCTAGTCAAGGACTTATTCAAATGAATTGAGGGTATAGGGAGGAGTGTCACTGTGCGAGTACAGTCTGAGAGGGAAAGAGTTTTTGACCTAGGTTGTATACGAAAAAAGTACTCGATACGTTGTCAAATTTCGCGCTCAAAAACTCGCTATATAGTGTTTCACATAAATTGCTTTTCAACCTAGTCAAAGACTTATTCAAATGAATTGAGGGTCCAGGGAGGAGTTGCACTGTCCGAATAAAGTCTGAGAGGGAAATAATTTAGGTGGTATATGAAAAAAGTACTCGATACGTTGTCAAATTTCGCGCTCAAAAACTAAAACTCGCTATAGTGTTTCAACATGAATTGCTTTTCAACCTAGTCAAAGACCTATTCAAATGAATTGAGGTTCTATGGAGGAGTGTCATTGCCCGAGTACAGTCTGAG
The DNA here is from genome assembly GCF_964194025.1 of Convolutriloba macropyga. Lineage (NCBI taxonomy): Eukaryota > Metazoa > Xenacoelomorpha > Acoela > Convolutidae > Convolutriloba > Convolutriloba macropyga. Next base: position 170,594 of record NC_134477.1, read on the forward strand.
AGGGAAAGAATTTTTGATCTAGGGTGTATACGAAAAAAGAACTCGATACGTTGTCAAATTTCGCGCTCAAAAACTTGCTATAGTGTTTCAACATGAATTGCTTTTCAACCTAGTCAAGGACTTATTCAAATGAATTGAGGGTATAGGGAGGAGTGTCACTGTGCGAGTACAGTCTGAGAGGGAAAGAGTTTTTGACCTAAGTTGTATACGAAAAAAGTACTCGATACGTTGTCAAATTTCGCGCTCAAAAACTCGCTATATAGTGTTTCACATAAATTGCTTTTCAACCTAGTCAAAGACTTATTCAAATGAATTGAGGGTCCAGGGAGGAGTGGCACTGTCCGAATAAAGTCTGAGAGGGAAATAATTTAGGTGGTATATGAAAAAAGTACTCGATACGTTGTCAAATTTCGCGCTCAAAAACTAAAACTCGCTATAGTGTTTTAACATAAATTGCTTTTCAACCTAGTCAAGGACCTATTCATTTGAATTGAGGTTCTAGGGAGGAGTGTCGATGTCCGAGTACAGTCTGAGAGGGAAAAGTTTTCGATCTAGGGTGTAAAAGAAAAAAAGTACTCGATACGTTGTCAAATTTTGCGCTCAAAATCTCGCTATAGTGTTTCAACATAAATTGTTTTTCAACCTAGTCAAGGACTTATTCAAACGAATTGAGGGTCTAGGGAGGAGTGTCACTCTCCGAGTACAGTTTGAGAAGAAAACAATTTTCGACCTAGGTGGTATACGAAAAAACTACTCGATACGTTGTCAAATTTCGTGCTCAAAAACTCGCTATATAGTGTTTTAACATAAATTGCTTTTCAACCTAGCAAGGACCTATTCAAATGAATTGAGATTCTAGGGAGGAGTGTCATTGCCCGAGTACAGTCTGAGAGGGAAAGAACTTTTGATCTTGGGTGTACACGAAAAAAGTACTCGATACGTTGTCAAATTTCGCGCTCAAAAACTCGCTATATAGTGTTTCACATAAATTGCTTTTCAACCTAGTCAAAGACTTATTCAAATGAATTGAGGGTCCAGGGAGGAGTGGCACTGTCCGAGTACAGTCTGAGAGGGAAAGAATTTTTAATCTAGGTGGTATATGAAAAAAGTACTCGATACGTTGTCAAATTTCGAGCTCAAAAACTAAAACTCGCTATAGTGTTTTAACATAAATTGCTTTTCAACCTAGTCAAGGACCTATTCAAATGAATTGAGGTTCTAGGGAGGAGTGTTGTTGTCCGAGTACAGTCTGAGAGGGAAAAGTTTTCGATCTAGGGTGTAAAAGAAAAAAAGTACTCGATACGTTGTCAAGTTTTGCGCTCAAAAACTCGCTATAGTGTTTCAACATAAATTGTTTTTCAATCTAGTCAAGGACTTATTCAAACGAATTGAGGGTCTAGGGAGGAGTTTCACTCTCCGAGTACAGTTTGAGAAGAAAACAATTTTCGACCTAGAAGGTATACGAAAAAACTACTCGATACGTTGTCAAATTTCGCGCTCAAAAACTCGCTATATAGTGTTTTAACATAAATTGCTTTTCAACCTAGCAAGGACCTATTCAAATGAATTGAGATTCTAGGGAGGAGTGTCATTGCCCGAGTACAGTCTGAGAGGGAAAGAACTTTTGATCTTTGGTGTACACGAAAAAAGTACTCGATACGTTGTCAACTTTCGCACTCAAAAACTCGCTATATAGTGTTTTAACATAAATTGCTTTTCAACCTAGTCAAGGACTTATTCAAATAAATTGAGGGTCTAGGGAGGAGTGTCACTGTCCGAGTACCGTCTGAGAGGGAAAGAATTTTCGATCTAGGTGGCATACGAAAAAAGTGCTCGATACGTTGTCAAATTTCGCGCTCAAAAACTCGCTATAGTGTTTCAACATATATTGCTTTTCAACCTAGTCAAAGACCTACTCAAATGAATTGAGTTTCGAAGGAGGAATGTCACTGTCCGAGTAGAGTCTGAGAGGGAAAAAATTTTTGACCAAGGGTGTATACGAAAAAAGTACTCGATACGTTGTCAAATTTCGCGCTCAAAAACTCGATATATAGTGTTTCAAAATAATTTGCTTTTCAACCTAGTCAAGGACTTATTCAAATGAATTGAGGGTCTAGGGAGGAGTGTCACTGTCCGAGTACAGTCTGAGAGGTAAAGAATTTTTGTTCTAGGGTGAATAAAAAAAGTACTCAGACTGTACTCGGACAGTGACAATCCTCCCTAGACTCTCATTTCATTTGAATTTCTCTCTAAGTTTATTTTTTCGGGCTTTTGACGGTCAGGACCTGTTAGTTAGCATTAGTAGGCGTCTTAAATTGCAAAAAACGGAAGATTTTGTGTTTTTGGGTCCAGTGTTATATAGTTCAGAAAACCAAACCAGCGGTAAACTGGGACCACCCAGCCCCGGGTATCAGGGGGCACCGCCAAGTGTAAACTGGAAAAGCCCACCACGGGTCAAATTGGGACCACTCAGCCCGGGTATCAGGGGTCTTTTTTTAGTTGCTAGGGCTAGGTTAATTTATGATCTTTTGTGCAAATTTTTTGAAGCTTTTATTTCTCTAATATTTAAAATCTTTTTGGGTTTCAAAGATGAATTCCAAAGTTCTTGTATTCGGGGACTCGCATGTGAGCCGCATGGCGGCTCCAAGCGTTGTTGTGGATTTCTTTGAAGTTCCTGGGTTAAACGCATACGATTGGTCGAACTATTTGAACATTTCGTGCGATTACTCGACTATTATCTTTGAGTTTGGAGGCAACGATATCTCGCAACACCCCCGTCGGTTATTGGATCCTTTAGAAAGAAAGCATTGGAGACACGCCTGTAATAATCAAGAATGCTATGGATTGGTGCAGAGAAACAGGTCGAAGAGGATTTCTGATGCCCATTATAACAAGCGAATCAGCTTCTACAGCAATTCATATGCTCAGCTGTCGCCTAAGAAAAGCATTTCGGCAATTCATGATGCCCGAGTTGCCAGAAGTGCTTCTCTCCAATGATAATGTGCACGTTTCAGTAGAAAGTTATAATATTCTCCGGGAATATGTTGAACAAAATGCGGCGAATCTTTAAGTTACTCTGTCAAATCTATGACTGCTGTTTTTTTATTTATTGAATTGATACATTTGACAATTTTGACTTTTTGTGCTCAAACTTTGTTTTTTTTTGGTTTGTTTCAAAATTAACTTTTTTATACTGAATATACGTTTACATCATTTTTGTTTTGCTGTTTAGTTCTCCAACAAGGCTTCAGTAATTGTTAAACGTAATATTTTGTTAGCTATATTAAAAGTTGACATTGTAGAGTCTGTCTTCGAAATTTCGTTATTTTTAAAAAGGTATAGATAGAGTTAAAAGTCGAAATCCGAAATTCAACTGTTTAACTTCATTAATTTCAATAAACTTAGAGAAGCAGTCAATTGATATAGGCTAAGGTTAATGTTTTGGAAGCCGACATCCGATTGTGGAGTCTGCTTTCAAATTTCTCTTATAAGGTAGGTAAAATTATCAAAGAGTAGTTGTTTTGATAACAAAATACTTGTGGAACGTTAATAAATGTGTTAATCTCTTTCTGAAGTAATCACTTGATATCGTCTCAGGTCAATGTTTTGAAAGCCGACATCCGATTGTGGAGTCTGCTTTCAAATTTCTGTGATTAGGTAGGCAGGTAAAATGATGTAAAAGCAGTTTTGTTTTGATTCACAAAACACTGGTGGAACGTTAATAAATGTGTTAATCACTTCTGGAAGTAATCACTTAATATAGTCTGAGGTCAATGTTTTGAAAGCCGACATCCGATTGTGGAGTCTGCTTTCAAATTTTTGTTATTAGGTAGGTAGGTAAAATGATGAAAAAGCAGTTTTGTTTTGATTCACGAAATACTGGTGGAACGTAAATAAATGTATTAATCTCTTTTGGAAGTAATCACTTCATATAGTCTTATGTCAATGTTTTGAAAGCCGACATCCAATTGTGGAGTCTGCTTTCAAATTTCGGTTGTTAGGTAGGTAGGTAAAATGATGTAAAAGCAGTTTTGTTTTGATTCACAAAACACTAGTGGAACGTTAATAAATGTGCTTATCTGTTTTGGAATCAATCACTTGATAAAGACTTAGGTCAATTTTACAAGCGTGATCATGGAGAAATTTGATCGAGAGATTGGATGAAAAGTTTTCTCGGGTTTTTAGACAAACAATGCAAAGTTCTAATGAAATGAGTGAAGAAACTTCTTCCCGAAAGCTGAAAGTTAGTGATACCAAGACTTTCATAAAAATGATCGAAGTCTCAGACCCTACAGGATTTGGTAGAGAATTGGCAAAAATAATTTTTGGGACGGACGCAAATTGTCTCTTGGTAGACTTCACGGTTGGCCAAGGCTCTATATCGAACTGCAAGGCTGGCGTCCATTTTTGCCTTGAAAGTTTGTTTGAAACAGTTGTGAGAGATAGGTTCCCAGACGATACGGGGTATTGTTTGTCTAGAGCATTTGATGCCGCAAATTACGTTGGCCGAGACTGTAAAAGGCAATTATTGGTTCAAACATTTGGACAGAACAGATTCATTTGATAGTTGATGCGCTACGTCTGTACGAAAAAAATCATTAGTAGCGAGTTTTTCCCTAAATGTGACTCTTGAGGAATTTGTTTTGATAATAGCTTCCAGCCGATTGAGGAGGAAAAATTATGAGAAAGTTGTTCTGAGAAAGTAACATCTGCTAATGTGATAAATTGATTTGTATATGGAGTTGCAGCTTTTGTTATCTGCTCCTTCTTGACCTTAATTTTTTGAAATAAAAGAACTTACCACTGTTCTTTAGCTTTGACTGGTTTTAAGATGACGACTGCAGTTTAAATGTATATACGTGACGTGACTTCATGTTGGTAATTGTAAACCGTATAACAGCAGTTATTTAACTTCAGGAAAATGTCAAGATATTATCGACGAAAAACTCATAAGCTTTACAAGAATAGTAGGCTCCTGATGGCTGCTAGACATACCCAACTCTGGAATTGCTCAATAAGAGAGGCAAACGGATTGTAATCGATTCCGTATTCAACCTTGCGACGTTGTGTTCAGAGGTCGGATAAAATAAGCTTGGAAAATTCCATCCGTAAACACGGTAAAGCTCCGACAATGACCAAAGAGCAAGAAGCCGATTTTCTGTCAAATATGTGTTTTCAAAATTGGACTTTTAAACAATTCAGACAGTTGGCTTTTCAGCAAAGCCAAGTTTTAAGGTTGAAAGTTCCCACAAATTGGAAGAGAAACAAGGCGGCGGGAATTGGTAGGGCAAATAGATTCCTGAAACGCTATCCTGCGGCCGGTTTGTTCATTAGGAAAAAGAAAAATTTTACTTGAATGAAACAAAATGTCCTGATTGTCGGGTTGTAGTGCCAAAGAAGATGGTTTCCCGTATTTGCAGTCAATGCGATGGGGGAGTGTGTTTGAACTGCTTTGATGAACATAGTTGTGGGAATGTTTTAGACCTTACTCCTTGACTGGTTCTGAACAATAAAGTTATCTGCGTTTCGTCGTATATGGTTGATTTCATTTAAGCGATTGTACTGTTTGGCATTCACACTTGTTTTCGACTTACAAAGTATAAGAATTGGTTACTTTCTGAATTTAGACTTTTGACTTTTGAGTGCAACTTTTGGTGAGGCTTACTTTTATTTTTGAACATGTTCGACGAATTCGAGAAGCCAAAATCCAATTGTGGAGTTCGCTTTTTTAAGTTTTTGTTCCTACTAACTATTGAATAGTTTTAGTCAACCTTTCCGCTACATAGAAATTGAAGCGATTTAATTCAAGGTGAAGTAACTTTTTTGATTTTCATTTGGACAATGGAGCGAGTTCTTCTTAATAAAGCTCAAGAATTGAGATGGAATTTGTAATTGATGGAGAATCTGCACCCTTTGTAATAACTTTCAACAGTTTTTCCTGGCCAAGAGAAACGACATTAAGTGAAAAAATGCAACTGGAAAGCAATCCAACAAAGAGTAAAATAATTCTGCTTCTTGGAAATCAGAGGATGGTGTGCTCACTCGCTGCTGTTGTTAAGAAAAAGGATTTGGAAACTGCTTTGGAATACATAAATGAAGAAAATACAAAGGAATTGAGCAATTTCAACGTCAGCAGCATTTTGTTGCCCTCTCAGAAAGATTCTGCGATGCTTTATTGGAAAGTTTTCTCGATCATCGTTCTTGTCGCTGTTTGCTTCTTAATTTCTCTCTTTGTTAAAACTGAGAGCCGAATGTGGCATCCAGTTCAATGACTCTACGATTTTATATAGCAGCGCTTCTCACATATGACATTAAAATGTGTCAGGAACACCTAAAATTTTCAATATTATTCAGAACATAAATACTTTTATTCCTTTTTGTGAACGTTTGTTTTTGTTGATTGAATTATGCATGTTTTCTTAGCTACATCCCCTCGTATTGAATATGACATCTTTGTATTGTAGTACAATTTCACGAAATAATAGACATTTAATTGATCCCAACTTTTTGGTTAATGTTTTGATCTATTTACTTCTTCGTTATTTTCTCAATAATGACTGTTGAGTTAGTTCATATTTTATTTTTCTGCTAACCGATATGTTCTGTCGTCGTCGCTAATTGTGACCAAGATATTGACTATTTAAGATTTGCAGAAATGCCTAAATTATCAAGATGCCAACTTGATACAAGCTCTGAGTCAGAGAGCAAAATTTTGGAACAATGTGACCAGAGCCTTTCGCAGCTCCTTGATGAGGAGGCCGTAGAAGCTATTCAGTCAAACAAGAGGCAATCTGAGCTCTTACCCACTCCTAGTTCCTCAAAATTTGTGAAAAAGATTTCAACGCCTTTCAATATACGCGATGGCTCAGTTGAGGATCTGGAAAGCCGTCCAGACCAAATCATCGCGGCCCAGAGATGTAATCTGAAGAAAATCCGCCAGAAGGCAAAAGCGGACAATGCTGAGTTCCTTAGTATTGTACGAAGTGAGACAAGTGAAGACCAGGTGGTGATGAACAATGAAGAGTCACCCCCTGCTTTCTTACAAGGTGAAGATTTGATGAAAATGGTAGCCGGACATGATCCAGGTCACTTTGGACGCGAATTGGTGAAAAAGATATTTGGGGTAGGATGCAACAGCTTGCTGGTCAACTACATGTTTGGACATGAACGATCAAAGACCAATGCTAGGGATAGAGTAGACATGTCACTCGAGAGGACTTTTGAAACCGTTGTACGGCAGAAGTACCCACGCAAAGCTGAATACTGCTTGAGGATTGCTCGTGGTGCTGCTAATCAGCTGGGCCTTGATTATCGAAAAACAAGCTGCACTGAAGGCTTTGTCTCAGAACAATACCTTTTAGGAACGAAAATCAATCTTTTGCTGTACAATAAGCCTTATGGGGCTGTTCTGTTCATTATTCTATAAAAATTTTGTGTGGTCGATCTTCATATTCCTACTACTCAAATGCGACGAAGAACTCAAGCCAATTGTGGCTGAGATTCTAGCATTCTTCTCTTTCCAATTTTGATGCAATTGTTTAGTTCATACAATTTTTTTGTTCATCTGTTATTGATTTGTTTGTGCACCATTTTGCTCTTTAATTGGGAAACAGAATTACCACTAGTTTTGTTGCGGTTAATAATTAACTGATTTAGTTGATGTGTGGTTCAGTTCTCAAGTGAATTCAATTATTACGTTGGTCTTCTGCAGATTTTTTTGCTCAAGCAATAGGCTGTGATCTAGAGAAAAAGGAAAGGAAAGTTTTCATAAATGTTTGAAGGCACCCATCCAATTGTGGAGTCTGCTTTCAAAGTTGCTTTTTTATTAAATACTACTAGTTTTGGTTGAGCTGCAAATTTCTACGAAAATCCTATCATTTGAAATCGGGTATCGGTTGATTATAAATTGTGAATTCATAGCGTTGCTTGTGATTTGATTGGTTTTCTTTGCAGCCAATGTGTTCAATAAGAACCCGATATGGTGACAGAATTTAAGTTTTTCATCAGGCAATGGAAAGATCAGAAATTATCAAATTTTTCTAGATTCATTATGCAAAGGTTGCCAAGAGTGAACAAAGGTGTGTCTTCACAAAATTATGAAGAATTTGACGATGCTCTCATTAAAAGAGCACGCGATTTAAGTTGGCTTTTTGTTAAAAAGGGAGATACAAAACACATTGTAATCGGCTAAAATAGTGTTATGTGGCCTAAGGTAATGACGACACGTCAAAAGGTGAACCTGGAGACTAAACAACCGAAGACCAAAGTATTGCTCTCGTACGAATTAAGGACATTGAGTGCTCCTTGAGTGCTGTCGTGCCAAACTCTGTCCTAAACAACGCAATGCAGTTTGTACACGCCAAGATGTTAGAAGGAGAAGGGCAATTGAGCGATGTCAGTTACCATGGAAATGCAATCAGTCCCTCACCTGCACGGTTTGAGGTTAAGCGAAAACATGCAGGTGGTAACAAAGCTAAGAAGGCGAAAAAGTCCTTAAAGTTTGCCGAAGTTACTTGTGTGTCAGAGGAGCCGTCGGTAAGTTTGAATAGTTCATACGTAGAGGAAACAAGTCAAAATCATGAAAATTCTAGTGATGTCTCACCGATATCCGAGCGTTTCGTGGCAACAGTTGAGAGAAAGTTTGGAGAGCTTGTTGCGCTGCATGAAGAGCATGCTCGAAAATTGACAAAAGAAAAAAACAGTTTTCGCTTGCGCTTTACCGAGTTGATGAAGAGAAGCAAAGGAGAGACTTTGGTCTCAAAACCTTTGGAGAAATCGGAGCCCCTAATGTTTGGGGATTTCGATCTAATGATGCTGACTCCAGTTGGTGGGCCTCAAACATTTGGTCGTTTGTTGGCTGCAACGCTTTTCGGGGCTGAGGGCAAGTTTGAATTAATGACGTCAAGATTGGGTATAAAAGTTAGCAAGAATAATTGCCCTGAGCCTGCTGAAAGAAAAAAAGAAGAGCTTTTCAAGGAGTGAGTTGCTCGATTTTACCCGCAAGAGAGTGAGAAAGCGATTCGATTTGCGATGCGGGGAATAAACCAGTACAGCACAGACATGAGGATGAGGTTTGCTAAAAGGGATGAGAACAACGAACACGATCAATTTTAATAGAATTGAACATGCCGCTTTCATTAAAACGGCCTTACATCTTTTCAACTTCTCGGATACGAAATTAGTTGTCTTTCTAATTCTAAAGTTCTACCTAAATAGTTAAACGCTGTGTTCTTGATTAAACAATGCCTCCCAATATGCATGAAAATAATCAGCCGAAATAGGCCTTATTTCTATTCATCTTTACGAATACGAATTAGGTTTTGTATAATTCTAAAGTTATCTGGAGAGATGATAATTTTATTCTTTATTAAGCAATTTGCCTCCACATTGCATAAAAACTAAGAGCCGAAAACGGCCTTACTTCCTTTTTAATTCACGAACACAATTGGTTGTCTCCGTTTTCGTCTCAACTTATCTTCATCGTTAAAAATTTTCTTTATTAAACAATTGTCTCCTCCTTGCATGAAAACTAAGAGCCAAAAGCGGCCTTACTTCTTTTCAACTTCTCGAATAAGAATAATGCTGTCTTTATATACTTCCGAAGTTATCTACGTCGTGAGGGACTGTATGCCGTTCATTTCACATCGACTTGAGTCATTGGAAGTTCTGTAAAACGTTCGTTGTATCCTATGAAGAAACTATTTGAGGTGCTTTCTCATTTTACTCTCTGAAACACTGACTTTGCGTTGAAACTCTGAATTGATTTTCAGGTTAACGCTGAGCCTCTTATCTTGTTGAAATAGTTTTGTGTTCTTTTAGCAGTTATCTGTTGTACTCTATTGTTGTCATTGATTAAATAATTGCTGTTTGCTCTTCTAATATTTCAACGAAATTGATGTTGTTCTCAGAAAATTTTTCAGCTGCTACCTAGGTCGTTGGAGTTTTTATTTTTAGTTGGTTGAATACACTTCATAAAAATTGTAACGAATTTTTAAGGTGTACTTTTATATCTGAGAGACCTTTAATTATGGCAAAACTTGCTTCTTTTTAAACCTAATTGTAAATAGAGGTTTTTGATTTTCACTCTGTACAATTTCCACTGATATTAAAATATGACATTTAAATGTTGCGTTGGTTTTGATGTACCCCTAAGAAAGTTTGTTCACCACTAAGAGTCCTTTTAGCAGCTGTCGGTCAGTCTTTTAGTAATAGTCTGGTTTCAGTTGTTTTATGATGACTAATGAAAGAACATGTTCCTTCCCTATATGACAAACACAACAACTGTGGACTTAAAAAAATTGAAAGCCGATTGTGGCTAATCTGTTGTAGTTGGAGCGTGCACGCATTTTCAAAATAAAGTCATCGATTGTTTCTGTAAATTTGTTCAAAAAGCTTAAATGTTTAAATCATCGGTTAGTTTTATACAGTCGAACAATTGACGAGTAGTTTGAATCAAACTCTTTCTTTTGTATTAGCGCTGTCTTACATTTTCGCTTGCAAGTCATTAGTCATGAAAGGCGGTTGTGCAGTTGGCCCGATGGTTAAGAAACCGTTCAATCTTTCAGAGTTTGAGAGCGCTTGCAGCCCAAGAAGCTGCTACAAATTTGGTTTCGATTTGTTAGTGCGCTGTTATGAAGAGGCTCAGCTTGAAGATTTTTTTAATGCAAAAGATAGTTACGGTGGTTATGGTCTGTTCTTTGGTAAGGCATCTCCAATGATTTTTACCAAGAAACGAGATTTTCTACAGCCTAATCTCGTTGCCTTATTAGAACACATAAAAGATAGAGATATGGAGCTTTTTGAACCCGTTTCAGTATTTGGGTCAACAGATATTTGCAAAAAAATCGGATAATGGTGGGACCAGTTCCATTTGCGAACCACTCATGTAATCCGAATGCAGAATATTTTTTGGTGAAGGGAATTGTGGTTGTCAGTGTCCTTATAAATAAGATCATGCTGAGCGGCCTTTATTTTTTTCAGAACAACAGAAAACATTAATAAAAGCGAACATTGAAAAGCGGTTTGTACATTCTTTTGCAAGGCGAAGTAGAGATCAGCCTCTTCCGAAAAAGGCAAAGACCAGCGAAATGCGCCAATTTGATTCAAGTAGCTCTGGTAGTGCTAATGACAACGGCTGCAGCAGCGAAGATTTCGAAAATGAGGAATCTAATGAATGGTGTAATTTGGTTCCTGTAGATAAAGCGTCCGGAGTAAATGATACAACAGATTTTGCACCAGAACCAGAAGTCATTTTCCGTGAAAATACAAATGTTGTTGATTCCATTACAGATGAGTCCTCTGATGACATTTCCTCTGACCAGTTTTTGCGTGTTACTGAGAAAAACTTGGAGACCGCAATCAACTTGATAACTTCAAAACACGGAACTTCCGACGCCGAGGCAAAAGACTGGCTAATTCTTATGAAGACAGCTTTCCCTGATGCACCGGTGCCTAGTTTTAGAAAGCTGAAAAACAAGCACCATCATTTGAACGCTCAGTCCGAAGTTGCTACTAAGCCATGCGGCTTGGGCAACTATCTAAAATTAGATTTCATGAGTGAAATTTTTAAAAAAATCGCAGAATCGAACATCAAAGAGTTAGAAAACTATTCATCTTCGCGTCAACTTGATGAAGATGTCAATCTGAAACCTTGCTTCGATTTCGAAACGAAAACACTGAAACTTTCGCTTATAACGAATTCTGATGGTGTACGATTCGTCAAATCTACTCCCAAACAGCTGTGGCCCGTCTGGATTGCATTAGCAAATCTTTCACCCGTTCTCCGATGTTCTTTTTGCAATATCGTTCTTGCTTCATTGTGGTATGGGCATGGCAAACCAAATTGGGATAAAATTTTTGGCGACCTTTCTTCTGAACTCTCAAAAGGCTTTAGTAACTATTACAAAAATAGCTGCTTTAAAGTTAGGGCTGAAGTGATTTTGTTAGTTTCTGATCTGCCAGCTACTGCTTCAATGCTCAACATGCATCACCATTCAGCAACGTATGGTTGCACACTTTGTTTGGTTTAAACTGAAACTCTCGATAGAACTAGATATTACTCTCATAGAAGTTTTGCAATGCGAACTCCTCAAGTGCACCAGTCGCATCTAAGGATGATAAGAGAGAACAGCTTGACATCTTACATGGGTTTTAAAGATCCCAGTGCTCTTTTCAAAATAATTCCGAACTTACCGTTAACAGCGCCAAGTGATCTAATGCATCAGGTCTATATAGATGTTACAAAAGTTCTACTGAGAGTTAATTTTGATATAACAATGAAAGTTGATCTGGAAGGTCTCAAGGTTTTGGTAAGCCGGTTGAGGCTACCGTCTGAGTTTAAGCGAGCTGTTCTCTCGACCAGCTGGAGTTCTTCAAGGCCAACGAATTGAAAGCTTGGCTATTTTATATGGGACCTGCCCTGTTCAATGAGGCAATAAACGAAAGACTATACAATTTTCTCATGCTCAGCTATGGTATACGATTGCTAATGACCTCAAAGAAACTTGTAAGGGACGCCAGTGCCCATATTGACGAGTTTTTACTCCGTACAAAAATGATTATAGCGAGTCTGTTTTCTCAGCCAATGTACACGCCCTTTCAAATTCAGCACGGCAGGTGACAAATTTTGGACCGCTTTGGACAACCTCTGGTATGATGTTTGAGTCGGCTAACATTTTTTTAAGTTCCACGAACGGTTAATCATTTACAACTATTAGTTGAGCGTTATCTTAAAAATAAAGAATCGAGACTCGAAATGATTCTCAAGGATCCGCTGACCTCTTTTTGTGAGAAGATGAAAGGGTCCAGCTTATACAAAAGAAACATTTTGCCTACAATACTTGCACCTGAGGAGCTTCGTAAACCGGAACGCGTTTTTTAGCAAAACAGACATTTCAAGTCGTTGGAAATCAGGTGTCATCCCAACAAAAAGGTTTGTTATGTTGCGGTATGTTTCCATGGGGATTTATTGTGCGGCAAAGTTCGAGCATTTTTCAGTGCGGACAACAAGGATTTTTTGTCGATGGAAGTTTAAAATACCTTGACTTCCACTACTTCATCTTTGGGTTCCGATTATGGATTGCTCTCCTATCTTATTGTGGAAGAAATTGGAAAATTTGTGACTGTGAATGAAAAGCTTGTTACGGAAAAACTTTTTCGAATAGACTGTTCAAACTCCGTTTATCTAACTCCTTTCATCAATGCATTTGAACATGATTAGCTATTGTATCTTCTTTGTTTCTTCAAGCTGACGTTAAGAATTTAAATTGTTGAGATTGGAATCAGCAAAATTTTGCGTTCATTCGGTCATTTTACCTGAGTTTGTAATTTGTTTGAGTTCAGATAAAACGCTCTCTAGCTTATTCGAAATTGTTTCGACAAGTGTTCTGCTTAATTGGATATGAAAGAAGTTTTGTTGGTTTTTTTCCAGTTTGCTTAGAAGAATTTGGTCTGCTTTTTCTTCAAAAATACAGCATTTTTTCCGTAAATTTCTCTCCAAGTTTTTTTTCGGGCTTTTGACTGTCAAGACCTGTTACTTAGCACAAGTAGACGTCTCATATTGCACAAAGAACGGAAGATTTGGTGTTTTGGTTCCAGTCTGAGATAGCTTTACTTTTTGTCTCAAAAACTCCTCCATTTTCCGAGGTATAGTGTATGTCAGATGTTTTTGTTTTTTCTGTTATTTTTGTACTTCACTGAACTGTACCAACTGTACCAAATGCGAAATATATAAAGTTTTCCGTCCGACTGTGAACATTGCAGAAAAAAAAGGTTTTTGAAGAAATTGGTTTTTAGCGACAATTCGACCTCATTTTTACATTTATACAACCACCTAGAACAACATTTGTCGATTTTTGAATGCTTGTTGGTTTGTCTCACTTTGAGAATATATATAGGCACGGTTTTTTGGATATAAAGTTGTTTTGTCAGTTTTGTCTTTGTTTCCTCAGAAGAATTTGGTCTACTTTTTCTTCAAAAGTATAGCATTTTTTTCGTAAATTTCTCTAAGTTGATTTTTTTTGGGCTTCTGACGCTCAGGACCTATTGGTTAACACAAGTAGACGTCTTATATTGCACAAGAACGGAAGATTTAGTATTGTTGGCTCCAGTTAGAGATATATTTACCTTTTGTCTAAAAAAATACTCTAAAAGTCTTCCATTTTCCGAGTTATAAAATATGTCAGATACTTTTTGTTTTTTTTCTTCTTCTGTACTTCGCTGGACTGTACCAACTGTAACTGTTGCAAAATTTATAAAATTTCCGTGCGAATGAGAAAATTGCAAAAAATTTTTTTGAAGAAATTAGTTTTTAGCAAAAATTCGACCTCGTATTTACTTTTATACAACCACCTAGAACAACATTTGTCGATTTTTCAATGCTTGTTGATTTGTCTCTTTCTGAGAATATATATATATATATATATATATATATAGGCACGGTTGTTTTGGATATAAAGTGGTTTTGTTAGTTTTTTCTTGATTTCCTCAGAAGAATTTGGTCTACTTTTTCTTCAAAAATATAGCTTTTTATCGTAAGTTTCTCTAAGTTGATTTTTTTCGGCCTCTGACGGTGAGGACCTATTGGTTAACACAAGTAGACGTCTTGTATTGCACAAAGAACGGAAAGTTTGGTTTTGTTGGGTACAGTCTGAGATATCTTTACTTTTTGTCTCAAAAAAATCCTCTAAAAGTGTTCCATTTTCCGAGGTATAAAATATGTCAGATATTTTTTTGTTTTTTTTTCTTTTTCTGTACTTCGCTCAACTGTACCAACTGTAACAATTGCAAAATATCTAAAATTTCCGTCCCAATGTCAAAATTGCAAAAAAGTTTTTTGAAGAAATTAGTTTGTAGCGAAAATTCGACCTCGTATTTACTTTTATTAAACCACCTAGAACAACATTTGTCTATTTTTCAATGCTTGTTGATTTGTCTCTTTCTGAGAATATATATATATATATATATATATATATATATATATATATATTTATATATATATATATATATATATATATATATATATATATAGGCACGGCTGTTTTGGATATAAAGTGGTTTCGTTAGTTTTTTCTTGGTTTCCTCAGAAGAATTTGGTCTACTTTTTCTTCAAAAATATAGCTTTTTTTCGTAAATTTCTCTAAGTTGATTTTTTTGGGCCTCTGACGTTGAGGACCTATTGGTTAACACAAGTAGACGTCTTATATTGCACAAAGAACGGAAAGTTTGGTATTGTTGGGTACAGTCTGAGATATCTTTACTTTTTGTCTAAAAAAAATCCTCTTAAAACTCTTAAAAGTCTTCCATTGTCCTAGTTAGTGTGTCAGATATTTGTTTTTTCTCTTGTTTTTGTATTTTGCTGAACTGTGCCAACAGTACCAAATGCAAAATATATAAAAATTGCGTCCCAATGTGAAAATGGCAAAAAAGTTGGAACTTTGAAGAAATCGATTTTTAGCGAAATTTCGACCTCGTTTTTCCTTTTATACAGCCACCTAGAACAACATTTGTCGATTTTGCAATGCTTGTTGATTTGCCTCACTTTCAGAATGTATATAGGCACGATTGTTTTGTATCTTAAGTGGTTTTGTTAGTTTTTTCTTGGTTTCCTCAGAAGAATTTGACATACTTTTTTCTTCAAAAATATAGCATTTTTTCGTAAATTTCTCTAAGTTCATTTTTTGGGCTTTTGACGGTCAGGACCTATTGGTTAACACAAGTAGAGGTCTTATATTTCACAAAGAACGGAAGATTTGGTATTGTTGGGTCCAGTTAGAGATATCTTTACTTTTTGTCTAAAAAAATCCTCTAAAAAGTCTTCCATTTTCCGAGGTATAGTATATGTCAAATATTTTTGTTTTTTTTTCTTTTTTTGTACTTCGCTGGACTGTATTAACTGTACCAATTGCAACATATATAAAAATTGCGTCCGAGTGTGAAAATTGCAAAAAAAGTTGGAATTTTTGAAGAAATCGGTTTTTAGCGAAAATTTGAAAATTTTGTCGAAAATGCGAAACATCGAGCGAAAAAGCGTGTGTTATGAGAGCGGTTAGTATTCTTTTGAGTAAGTGTTTCTTTCAGCAGATTTTCGTCATAATGTCTTTAGGTTTGTATGCATTTGTATTTTTATGGTCCCTTTTGAGTGAAGGAAAAAACTGGCTTTACTCACGAGCTTAGATCATAACTTGTTTAGAAGTTTAATTGATGTCTCCCACAATGGTGCTTATCGTTTCCTTAGAGTATTTTCCCTGAACGATCTTCCCGTTATCATACAAAGATCATATATGATTTCCTGGTTATCATACAAAAGCATATATGATTTCCTGGTAATCATAATTTGATCATAAATGATTCCCCTGTAGTCATACATCGGTCATAAATCGTTTCCCACTATTCATAAAAGTGTCATAGTCCTCTTAGCTTTTTATGATAACTGTTTGTCGAAAAAGGGTCATATATGATATCCCGGTAATCATACAAAATCATTGATGATTTCCTAGCAATCATACAAGGAGCCTTAACTTTTTATGGTATCCTGGTTGTCGAACAAGGGTCATATATGGTGTCCCGGTAATCATACAAAATCATTAGTGGTTTCCTAGCAATCATACAAGGAGCGTACTAAGAAATAGCGTATGATTTGTATGACATCATATATGATCCTTTTATGACTACTAAGAATTAACAACCCGGGATCATGTGCATGTATGATAGTTTGATAGGATTTCTATAGCATTCAAAAGTTTCCCTCTAGTTTTTAACAACCTGAGAAAATTTTTGCGAAAGCAGTGTATGTAGAATCTCCGACCCCTTCTCCGTATTAATCAATAGCTAAAAACAAAAATGTCTAGGAACGACGACTAGGAAAAACAAGAGAAATAAAATTAGTTTCTCTCTCATTCTGATTGTGGAACAAAAGCTTGTGAGTGCTAAGCTAAGATTAAAAAGGTATGCAGACATCGAATTTCAAATATAACAAGGAGGCTGGGTCATGTGCGTTTGCACATACTGTTCCGTCCCCTCTGAGCCACATCCGTTTTGACTGAATTATCTACCAAAGTAGATACACAACTTTCAAAAAATTTAAAAAATTGTTCGAAAAAACTTACATGTAAATAAAAATTGCTTCAACATCAAACTACTCTGCATTGATAACTTTTAAAAAACTACTATACAAGGCATATATCCGAACAAAATATATGCAAACCACGACAATTAACTACGACAAAAACTTAATAATAAATTTTTTCTAAAAAACATAAAAACACAGTAAAATATAGCAGCAGATAAAACTTGAAATAACCCGATAAAACTGTACTTAATTTGAAAGGAAATGGGATCTGAGTATAGACCGTGTGTTGTTGAATACTTCTGAGCGCATTTTTGTACTCTTTGTAATTTAATTGCTCTTTATTGTTTGTGTGTTGTTTCACGCGGTCTCCATATCAATTAGCGTCAATCTCATGGGACAAAAACTGGTTGGAGAGGTTGTATTATGATCAGCACTATGATTCTGATGACTTCCGGCTAGAAGTTGCTTTGCTGACATTTCTGTGTGATTTTAACAGGCAGCAATTAAACAATCATTATGTAAGTCATTAATGTCAGAGAACTTTACACAGCAAGTAATTATGCGAAAAGCAAAGATCTGCTGCGTTTGCAGGTGATTCCGGTTTGTATTACTGATTGTAGAAGCCCAACTTGGAGCACCACAGTTCAGGACGCTACCACCGTTAGCTTTATGTTGCTGAGTGTCTCTTTTGTGAGACCCCAGTCGCTACCAGCGATCTTTTTCAGTATATCATCAAGCTTTTGTAATTTCTCTTGGGTGGTTCTTTTATGTTCTCCAAAATTTTAGCCTCCTCCCTCCAGGTTGGGAACATAGTTGCACTTGATCTTTCAGCTGATAACCTAAATTTTTGTGATTCAAGCCAATTGTGTATTGTATTTAGGTATGGAGTGTTCATGTCACGTAATTATTTAACCTGCTGGTGAGAGGTAGTTAAACTGCTCAGATGTATTTGAAGTGTTGAGATATAGTTGAAGTTTTGAGATGTAGTTAAATTGGTGAGATGTAGTTGAAGTGTTGAGATGTATTTAAAATGGTGAGATGTAGTTAAAGTGCTGAAATGTAGTTGAAGTGTTGAGATGTAGTTAAAGTGGTGAGATGTAGTTAAAGTGCTGAGATGTAGTTGAAGTGTTGAGATGTAGTTAAAGTGGTGAGATGTAGTTGAAGTGTTGAGTTGTAGTTAAAGTGCTGAGATGTAGTCGAAGTGTTGAGATGTAGTTAAAGTGGTGAGATGTAGTTGAAGTGTTGAGATGTAGATGAATTGTTGAGATGTAGTTAAAGTGTTGAGATGTAGTTAAAGTGGTGAGATGTAGTTGAAGTGTTGAGAGGTAGTTGAAGTGTTGAGATGCAGTTAAAGTATTGAGATGTAGTTAAAGTGGTGAGATGTAGTTGAAGTGTTGAGATGTAGATGAATTGTTGAGATGTAGTTAAAGTGGTGAGATGTAGTTGAAGTGTTGAGATGTAGTTGACGTGTTGAGATGTAGTTAAAGTATTGAGATGTAGTTAAAGTGGTGAGATGTAGTTAAATTGATGAGATGCAGTTGAAGTGTTGAGATGTAGTTAAATTGATGAGATGCAGTTGAAGTGTTGATATGTAGTTAAACTGGTGAGATGTAGTTGAAGTGTTGAGATGTAGTTAAATTGGTGAGATGTAGTTGAAGTGTTGAGATGTAATTAAATAGTGAGATGTAGTTGAAGTGTTGAAATGCAGTTAAATTGGTGAGATGTAGTTGAAGTGTTGAGATGTAGTTAAAGTGGTGAGATGTATTTAAAGTGGTGAGATGTATTTAAAGTGGTGAGATGTATTGAAAGTGGTGAGATGTATTTAGAGTAGCCACTGTACTTCATTTTTGATCTCTGGTAGTAACTCTCCTCCTGCCGTCTGTTCAAACTATTTGCAAGTTTTCAGAGAAAAAAAACGTTTTTTTTATTCAATGTACAGTGGCAGCGAAATATTGGCTTTTGGTTTCACTTTAAGCTATTCAATTTCTTTACGTCTTTCTAATTTCACTGGAAGTTGAGTTTTAGGTCTCAACGAAGAGACGTAGACAATGTTAGGCAAATCATTTATATATCGCCTCGATGTTTATTGACGGCGAGCTTAACTCTCTTGTAGCTCTCTTATACTTTTGTTAAAGTGTCTATAAACATACTTAGCAAGGCAAGACATGATTATAAACTACTAAGTGGGGATTCAGAGTGGGATATTGGTAATTGGACCACTAAGCTGGGGTTGCTATAAAGACCCTAAAGCTTTCCTGACCAGCTGTGTGTGAAACGTCAAGAATCCTTCGAGCCGTCTTGTTACATAGTTCTTTGCTGTTCAGAGGAAAGACAATTTTTTCTTGTACTACAAAAGTCGGGATACCCTCTGAAAAGCAAAGCACTATGTAACAAGACGGCTCGAAGGATTCTGACGTTGCACATGGTGAGATGTAGTAGAAGGGTGACAAAATTGAAGCATCAACAATTGCGTGCCACCTAAGTGTCCCTAAGTGTCACCTAAGGGTCAGGATATCTTTAGGGTCTTTGTCATTATAGCAACCCCAGCTTAGTGGTCCGATTACAAATATCCACACTCAGAAAGCAAAATGAAAATTAAGAATTTCCCCTCCCCAACAATGGGTGGTCCGGGGCCCTCTCGGCACTAAGACTTCATAAAGCATTTCGTATTGCTCAAATCTATCAATAAAACAAAAATACTAAACATCCGCTGACAAAAAGGAAAAAGAACAGACAGACAGTCCTAGAACACAAATAATTTATGGCGAAAGTTTCAAACTAACAGCTTCCCTTCCTCAACAACAGCTAAAATTGAAGCATCAACAATTGCGTGCCACCTAAGTGTCCCTGAGCCTCGAAAGCAGCGGAAGGAATTCTCGAACAGCATAGTTGTCCACTTTTCGCGCTGGGAGCTTCGATGCCAATTGTTTCAGCGCATTTTAGGCTGGTGGGCCAGCTCCACCGGTGCATTTGAAGACAAGTAGAAAAATATTGCTTCCTCAATATCAATTACTCTTACTTCAGATTTATTCTTTTTTATAGATATGTAATATTTGTAGGCTTCGCTACTGCTTTCAGGACATTTTAGGGGGTTGAGAACGTTTACATTAGGAGCGTTTAGTTGGACCTGGATTCCCGAAGTCCGCCAGCCTTGATATGTAATCTTGCATCATCAGTTTTCGTTGATTTAAGAGCGAAGATTTCACCCTGCAACGGTTGAAGATGAAGTTTCATCTCGTTATCATCACAGTTATCACTTACCAAATCCGCAAACGAATAGCGAAGTTCATTATGTCTCATATGGTTGTATTCTCCTCTTGGACAGCAGAGCGCATGTGCCACAGTAAAGATTTCACTGCATGCAAATATTGACGATAATTTTCCTGTGTCCCTATTATAGCGAAGGACAATGTCATCACAAAACTGGCCATCGTTAGGTCAAAGTGATTTTGCTTTAATTGGATAGCGTTCAACCAGCTTGATAGTCCTTTTTTAACTAACTAAAGATTACTAAGACAAGTGAGCGAATCTCGTCTTTCTTCAATTCGCTCTTAATTATTGTCTTCTCCATTTGATATCAATCCCTTTCTGAGTATATGTTAGAGTATAGTTCTGGGAAGCCTAAGGCAATTAGAGCTCAGAGCCGAGGGCGCTTGCTTAGACCTCAATATACACTGAATTATTTAGACCTCAATTTCACTGTTCAAAACTCAAAGAGAGATTTCAATTAAAAGTTATATTAATCCTTTATATTATTCCTTTTTCTCTCCTATATTAATCCTCCTATATTATTCTTTTTTCTTTATGCTCTTCTTGCTCGCCAAACATAACCAGTTCCGTTCCAAATGGGAATCGTTGTCGAAAGCATTATCTCATTAGCTCCTTTCTGAGTTTTTTTTTTGACGTTTGATCTTGAATAAAAGTTTTTCTAGGAGAAGTATTTTTATTAGCATTGTCTTTCAGACAGCTGCCTTGCAGATACGAATAGTATTTACTTGAACATTGAATAAGTATCCGTTCGTTTTCTTCGTTCGGCTCATCGCTTTTCTTTTTTTCGTTGAGATGGATCAAGGGTGATGCTAAGGCGTTTTAGGTTGCTTTTTGCACCGAGTCAGATCGAACATATTCTTGCAAGGCAGAGCTACTTCTTTGGCCGGTAGCTTTTTCCACCGAAACCTCTGGGAATTGTTTTTCCATCAATCTAGATGCAGCGGTTGCTCAAAGAGAATGTTCAGTCCACAATTGAGTTGTATCCCAGCTGGCTTCAGAGGCTATTCTTTAGTTATGCCAAGTTACATTTTTCCAACAGGTGAATTCTGATACCGTTTTTTAATGTTAAAGTTTGAATTCGGTCTTCAATAAAATTATTGGAACCAGCCCAAGTTATTTTGATGTTTTTTATAAGAGAAACCTGGCAGAATCTACAGACAAATTTGTGATTTTGGACAGACTTGTGCTTGTAATCTTTCATGCCGCCTTTGGCGTGTGCTTGTATTCTTTCATGCCACCTTGATATTTCTTTGAATTCGTTTCACCATACACGATCAGTTCTTGTCGTTCATTCCCTCAACTTTTATTTGTGCTTCAACGCCTGCACTGAGATTCATATGTTCCTGATAGAGATCGAAGAGCAAAGAACTTTCCAACGAGGAAGTAAACGTAATGCAGAAATGTTCTTGGATCATCGATTTCCAAATTATTTCTCTAGAACAGGTCAATTTCCATGTCTTCATTAACTCTGTTGGCCTGTATTTTTGGTTTTTGAAAACCGTCCAAAGTTCTGTGTTTCAGTGTTTCGTCCAGATAACGACGACATCTCTCGAAGTCCCTGTCTGAACACATATTGTAATCCAACTTGAGTTCCTTTGCGTACATGTTGATTATATATAACATTTAATTTAAATTTTTCGGTGGAAAAAGCGAAGCATCACGTTTGCGAATATCTAAGAAAAATTTTGCAAGGTAACCATTTATTAGGGGCCTGAAACTTGTTAGCAGGCTCTTCAAAATGCACTCTGGTTGGCGCTGGTTGGCTCTTGTGCAGCGAATCAATCCATTAATTGAATAATCGTTCAACCCGAAAGAAAAATTTTTTCTGAATTCCCTTTTATTATTTGAGGAGCGAATGGATCGCAGAGGTCGTCAGCGGCTCTGTTTGTATCACATTCATTGTCACTCTTTATGGTTTCTGAAGACAGCAATTTTTAAAAATAATTTCTTAATATTGACTCAATTATAGACCACAAAAAAGAATCTGCCGAATTTGTTATATTTTGTGACCGTTTCCTGTTTTCAGTGATCCTCCTTAGTTATCTTTGAAAAGTGTATGCTTTAACTCATGAGAAAAAATTGGGTTTCTATTAAAAATTTTGAACAAACATGCCTTAAGTCTTCCAAGAATTTTTTCCAAGAAGTTTGCTTAGTTGATTGCTGATCTTATACATTTTTTAGGTAGAACTTTTCGAGACAAGTGTGAAACGTGAGCGAAAAGCTGATTAAGTTCAAAGCCTAGCGTGATATGAAACGTGAAACCTTGAAAAAAATGGGACGCTTGAACAAGTATGAAATAATGACTTCTTGCTCGATCAACTTTCAAAATTAGTGATCGAATCTAACTTTATTAATGATTTTCCCTAGCAGAAAAATTGAGGTCTAAGTTATTTCTTCATCTAATTGCCTAATTGCTGCTTTAGGTTAGGACAGAAAAACAGATAACGCACACAGAAGCTGAACTGATTGTTCGATTTCCTGAAAACGTGAAATAGTGTTAACCACTTTTTTTCACAAGCTATAATGTGCAAACGTTGAAATCAACACCAAAGGAGCCATAAGTGTTGTAGAAAATAATATTTTTCAAGAGTCTACACATCGGATTCCACCAATATTCTTTTTGAAAGGAGAGTACGGTTGTAGTCTCATTGAAGCAGAAAAAACACTGCGAGCTCAGAAAACAGTCGACAAGCAGGAAGGGGAGAAGTCCGAAAAAAAGAAGTTGAGAGTAGCGAAAACTGAAAACTTCTTTAAGCTAAACAGGACTTTTTTCAACCTGGTTTCCAACGTCTACAAAAAACTCGCAATGACAATGCACAAATAAACTACTGGCACCTCAAAAAATTCAACTACAACCAGGAAAACAAGTGTACATGGCACTTTATGTGGTTGCAGAAACTGTAATCCCATGAGAAAAATCAGTCAAAGTTCAACTGGACCAGCAAACTAGGTACAAATGTTTAAATCTAATTTTGCATCATCAGTTGTCGTTATTTTACGAGCAAAAAATTTCTCTTGCATTGGTTGAAGATGAGGTTCAATATCGTTGTGATCCCAGATATCAGTTGCCAAATTCGGAAAAGAATTGCGAAGTTCGTTATGTGTCATGAGGGTGTGTTCTGCTTTTGGACAGCGGAGGGCATGTGCCACAGCAAAGTTTTCACTGCATGCGAATAATGACGGCATTTTTATTGTGTCCCTACTATAGCGAAGGACAATTCCATCACGAAACTGGCCTGCGTTCGAAATGTAACAAACTGAATTTCAAAAAACTTCCTGTGTCCAAATGAATCATAAAAAAATGAAAATTGCACGAAATGAAAAGGATTTGGGAATCATTGTATCAGACACTCTAAACTGGAATGAAAATGCAAACAGGCGTCACTCCAAAGCACTACGAGCACTGTGGTCACTTAAGAGAAATCTGTCATCGTCCACTCACATGAAATCCCGGCTCAACGCTTACATCGGCAACATTGTTACCATAATCATGTTTGGTTATATAAGTAAAACAGACCTGAAGCTATTTGAGAAACTGCAAAAAGAGAAATCGAAATGGATATGCTGGTCTGAACCTGATTCGCTCTACGTTGAACTCCAAAGACTTTTATTGTAGTGCTCAATTATGGATGGATGGTACGATATCAAAATTAGCAATTTCATCAACATCAAGGCAAACGAGAGAACAATACAAAGCACGAACAACGATATTCTAAGACAGAAGAACAGACTAATTAAAACCGATGAAAAAACTTTGGCGCAGAGTGGCAATTCTTTTAAAAATGGTATCGAAATCAGTCAACCTGCAAGAACCAAACAAGAGGAAAGCTAGAATCACGGAGACCTACTGGAATTTCTTTCACAAGCACTACAATGAGCATAAATTATGCACATGGAAAATACTCTGTTTTTGTAGAAAGTGCAGCCCGCACAACATAGTCATTGTCCACTGAAAATACATAAGGGTACTAAAAACACCCCCGATTTAGGCCGCAAACCTGACCTACAACTACTACATAGCTTTCAAGCAGCTCGATAGTCCTTTTCACTATCTAACACAAGTTAGCCCATCTCGTTCTTCAATTCGCTCATAATTCGTGTTTTTTTTTCAATTTGATGTCAATCCCTTTCTCATTTCATGAATGATCTGTTTTTGCTTTAGTATTGTGGAGGGATAGGGATAAGAAATTTGAAAGTTGACAGATGGTGCGAATTCATTAAAACGTGAAAACGTTGAAACCAAAATCAAAGAAGCC
Source organism: Convolutriloba macropyga (assembly GCF_964194025.1). Classification (NCBI taxonomy): domain Eukaryota; kingdom Metazoa; phylum Xenacoelomorpha; order Acoela; family Convolutidae; genus Convolutriloba; species Convolutriloba macropyga. Next base: position 195,188 of record NC_134477.1, read on the forward strand.
AAAATGTTATAGAACTATTTTTTAAAAAAAGAATTAAAATATTAAACATCAGCTGAAAAAATTTTAAAACAACAGACAGACAGTACTAGAAAAACAAACAACGAGTGGCGAAATTATATAAGTTAAACTAGGAATTTCCCTTCTTCAACATGAGCTCCTATTGAACCATCAGCAATTGCGCGCCGCCTAAGTTTCCCTGAGCTTCGAAAGCAGCGGATAGAACTCTCCAACAGCATAGCGGTTCTCTTTTTGCGCAGGGAGCTTTGATTCTAGTTATTTCAGCGCTTTTTAGCCTGGTGGGCCAGCTCCACCAGTGCTTTCGAAGACAAGTAGAAAAAAGTTGCTTTCTCAATATCAATTACTTCTTAGTTCGTATTCAGTCTTTTTAATAGATTTATGATATTTTTAGGCTTTGATGCTGCTTTCTGCTGTCTGAAGGTTGGGAAGGTTAAAGTTTCTGGTTGAGAACTTTAACGTCAAAGAAGGCTCAGCTGAATCTGGATACCCGAAGTTCGCAGGCCCTGATATCTAATCTTGTATCATCAATTGTCTTTGATTTAGGAGCAAAAGTTTCATCCTGCAACGGCTGAAGATGAAGTTTCATCTTGTCGTCATCACAGAGATCAGTTACCAAATCCACAAAGGAATTGCGAAGTTCATTATGTCTCATGTGGTTGTATCCTCTTCTTGGACAGCGAAGGGCATGTGTCTCAGTGAAGTCTTCACAGCATGCGAATAATGGCGGCATTTTCCCTGTTCTCTACTATAGCAAAGGACAACGCCATCACGAAACTGGCCTTCGTTAGGTCATTTTGGTTTTGCTTCAATTGCATTGCGTTAAAACAGTGTGATAGTCCTTTTTTAATAGCTAAGAAAAGGGAGCTGATTCTCGTTCTTCTTCAATTCGCCCATAATTCGTGTCTTTTTTTCGATTTAATATCAATCCCTTGTTAAATTCCTGTATGATTTTTCGCTTTTGGATTGGGGCAGATAAAGAGATAGGAAACATGAAACGCGACTGATCCTTCGAATTCTTTAAAACGTGAAAACGTTGAAACCAACATCGTAGAAGCCCATTATTTATTCCACGTACAATTTGTTTGTTCTTGCTCTAAATTAAGGCAATTAAAAGTTCAACTGATCGCCCAATTTCTTTAAAAAATAAACTGGACGAATTTTTTCACGAGATATAAGGTGCAAAAAATGAAATGAACAAGAAAAAGGCTAAAAAATCTTAGGAAACTATTTCTTTTAGCAAGAGTCAAACCATCTGATTCTTGTACACTCCCTTTTGAAAGAAGAGTACCATTGTAGTCTCAAAAACGCAGAAAATAAACATTGCGAGCTCGGAATACAGTTGAGCAGCATGAAGCAGGAATTCCAATTACAGAAGTCTAGAGTATTGAAAACTGATAACTTGTTTTAGCGAACAATGATCCTTTTCAACCTGGTTTCCAGCGTCTACAAAAAATTCCCGATTGCAATGAACAAATCAATTCCGACAAAACTGCAATGGCACTTCATTGAATTGAAATGCACCCAAGAAAAAATGCAGAAGGAGATTTCTATGCAGATGCGGAAACTGCATCCTCATGAGATAAATCACTCGAACTTAAACTGGAGCAACAAACTAGATGGATGGGTTGATATCCAGTAAAGCATTATCAGTTGTCGTTGATCAGAGAGCAAAGATTTCATTTTGCATCGGCTGAAGGTGAGGTACCATCTCGACGTCATAACAGATATCAGTTACCAATTTCGCAAAAAAATTGCAAAGTCCATAATGCCTCATGTGGGAGTACCCACATTTTGGACAGCGAAGGACATGTGCCACAGGGAAGTTTTCACAGCATGCGATTAATGACAGAGATTTTCCTGTGTCCCTACTATGGCGAAGGGCAAAGCCATCACGAAACTTGTCTTCGTTAGGTCAAAGTTATATTGCTTCAATTGCATAGCGTTCAAATAGCTTGACAGTCTTTTTCCACTAGTTAAGACAAGTGGGCGCATCTAGTTTTTCAACACACTCTTAATTATTGTTTTTTTCAATTTGATATCAATCCCTTTCTCATTAATTACTCCACGTACAATTTGTTTGTTGTTGCTCTACATTAAGGGACTTAAAAGTTCAACTGATCGTCCAAATTCTTTAAAAAATAAATTGCATGAATTTTTTCACAAGATATAAGGTACAAGAAATGAAACGAACACGAAAAAGACTTAAAAATCTTAGGAAACTATTTCTTTTAGCAAGGGTCAAAACATCTGATTCTTCTACTATTCCTTTTGAAAGAAGAGTACGATTGTAGTCTCGAAAACGCAGAAAAAAAAACATTGCGAGCTCGGAATACAGTTGAGCAGCAGGAAGCGGGAATTCCAAATACAGAAGTCTAGAGTATTGAAAACTGATAACTTCTTTTAGCGAACAATTATTCCTTACAATCTGGTTTCCAGCGGCTACAAAACCCCGATTTTTCGATTGCAATGAACAATTAAATTCCGAAAAAACAATACTGACTTTTCATTCAATGGAAATACAATCATGAAAACAACGCAGAAGGAGATTTCTATGCAGATGCGGAAACTGTAATGCCATGAGTAAATTCAGTCAAACTGAAATTCAATTAACGAACTAGGTGGATAGGTTTTCTAGTCTTGCATCATCAATTTGTTGCTGATTTAGGAGCAAATATTTCTTCACGAATCAAGTGAAGATGAATCAACTCAACGTCATCACAGATATCGGTCACCAAAATTGCAAAGGAATCGCGAAGTTCATATCCCATGCGGGTCTAACCCACCTTTTCGAGAGCGGCGGGCATGTGCCACAGTGACGTTTTCACAGCAAGCGAATAAAGACAGCCTTTTTCCTGCGTGCCTACAATAGCGAAAGGCAATGGCAAACTTGCCCTCGTTAAGTCAAATTGATATCGCTTCAATTGCTTAGCGTTCAAACAGCTTGATAGTCCTTTTTCACCAGTTCAGACAAGTGGGCCCTCTAGTTCTTCAACTCACTTTTAATTATTTTCAATTTCAATTTGATCTCAATCCCTTTCTCATTATCTATTTCATGTACGACTTTTTTGTGTTGTTGCTTTAGGATAGGAGCAGAGATAGGAATAATGGCCTTGAAAATTGAACTGAACGTCGGAAACATACGAAACGTGAAATACTGTAAACCATTTTTTTGGTAAAATATAAGATATAAACGTTGAAACGAATACCGAGCAGGCTAAACATGCTGTAGAGAATTTTTCTTTCTACAAGGGTCTACACATCTGATTCTTCTACTTTACCTTTTGAAAAGAGAGGACAGTTGTAGTGTCGATAACTCAAAAAACACTTCGAACTCGGAATACATTTGACAAGTAGGAAGCAGAGAATTGCCAATACAGAAGTCGACGTTATCATAAACTGATTTCTTTAATCGAACAAGGATCCTTTTTAATCTGGTTTCCAATTTGTACGAAAAATTCGCGATTGCATGGAACAAAGCAACTCCGACAAAACTATACTGTTACTTCACTGAATTGAAATACAACCAACAGAAAAATTCAAAAAAGTGAATTCTATGTAGATGCGGAAGCTGTAATCCCATGAGTAAAATCAGTCAAACATTAAATGGATTAACGAACTAGGTGGAAAGGTTTTCTAGTCTTATATCATCAGTTTGTTGCTGATTTAGGAGCAAAAATTTCTTCATGAATCGACTGAAGATGGGTTTCCACCTCGACATCATCACATATGTCAGTTGCCAAAATCGCAAAAGAATCGCGAAGTTCATATCTTATGCGGGTGTAATCCACCTTTTGACAGCATATGGTTTGTGGCACAGTGACATTTTCCCAGCAGGCGAATATTAACGGCATTTTTCCTGTGTCCCTACTATAGCGAAGGCCAATGCCATCACGAAACTCACTTTCGTTAGGTCGAAGTGATATCGCTTCAATTGCATAGCGTTCAAACAGCTTGATAGTCATTTTAACTAGTTAAGACAAGTGGGCGCTTCCAGTTTTTCCACTCACTCTCAATTATTGTCTTTTTCATTTTGATCTCAATCCCTTTCTCATTATTTACATCATGTACAATTTGTTTGTGTTGTTGCTTTAGGATTGGGGCAGAGATAGGGACAATGGCGTTGAAAAATAAACTGATCGTCTAACATTTTCGAAACGCGAAATAGTGGTAACTAATTTTTTTACAAGATATGAGATGAAAACGTTCAAACGAATACCAAACAGGCTAAAACTGCTGTAGAATTTTTTTCATTTTACAAGGGTCTACACATCTGACCTTCTACTATACCGATTGAGAAGAGAGTACAATTACAGTATCAATAACTCAAAAAACACTGCGAACTAGGAAAACAGTTGACAAGTAGGATGCGGAAAATTCCGAAGACAGAAGTTGACGTTATCATAAGCTGACAACTTCTTTAAGCGAACAAGGATCCGTTTCAATCTGGCTTCCAACGTCTACAAAAAATTTGCGATTGCAAGGAACAAATCAACTCCAACAAAACTATTCTGGCACTTCACTGAATTGAAATACAACCAAGAAATCATTGCAAAAGGAGATTTCCATGCAGATGCGGAAACTGTAATCCCGAAGGTAAAATCAGTTAAACTTAAACTGGATTAACAAACTAGGTGGAAAGGTTTTTCTTGTCTTGCATCATCAATTTGTTGCCGATTTAGGAGCAAAGATTTCTTCATGAATCAACTGAAGATGGGTTTCCAACTCAATGTCATCACAGATATCGGTCACCGAAATTGCAAAGGAATCGCGAAGTTCATATCCCATTCAGGTCTAACCCCCCTTTTCGTGAGCGGCGGGCATGTGCCACAGTGAGGTTTTCACAGCAAGCGAATAAAGACAGCGTTTTTCCTGTGTGCCTACTATAGCGAAGGGCAATGCCATCACAAAGCTCGCCTTCCTTAGGTCAAAGTGATATCGCTTCAATTGCATAGCGTTCAAAGAGCTTGATAGTCGTTTTAAGTAGTTTAGACAAGTGCGCGCTTCCAGTTTTTCCACTCAGTCTCATTTATTGTCTTTTTCAATTTGATCTCAATCCCTTTCTCATTATTTATTTCATGTACAATTTGTTTGTGTTGTTGCTTTAGGATTGGCGCAGAGATAGGGACAATGGCGTTGAAAATTAAACTGAAGGTCCAAAATTTTCGAAACGTGAAATAGTGCAAACTAATTTTTTTTACAAGATATGAGATGCAAACGTTCAAACGAATATCAAACAAGATAAATGTGCTGTAGAAATTTTTTCTTTTTACAAGGATCTACACATCTGATTCTGCTACTATACCTTTTGAAAAGAGAGTACAATTGCAGTCTCAATAAATCAAAAAACACTGCGAACTAGGAACATAGTTGACAAGTAGGATGCGGTGAATTCCAAAGACAGAAGTTGACGTTATCATAAACTGACAAATTCTTTAAGCGAACAAGGATCCGTTCCAACCTGGCCTCCAAAGTCTAAAAAAATTTGCGATTGCAAGGAACAAATCAACTCCAACAAATCTAAACTGGCACTTCACTGAATTGAAATACAACCAAGAGAAAAATGCAAAAAGTGAATTCTATGTAGATGCGGATGCTGTAATCCCGTAAGTAAAATCAGTCAAACTTAAACTGGATTCAACGAACTTGGTGGAAAGGTTTTTTTTCTTGCATCATCAATTTGTTGCAGATATAGGAGCAAAAATTTCTTCATAAATCAACTGAAGATGAATCAACTCAACGTCATCACAGATATCGGTCACCGAAATTGCAAAGGACTCGCGAAGTTCATATCCCATGCGGGTCTAACCTACCTTTTCGTGAGCGGCGGGCATGTGCCCCAGTGAGGTTTTCACAGCAAGCGAATAAAGACTGCAGTTTTCCTGTGTGCCTACTATAGTGAAGGGCAATGGCAAACTTGCCCTCGTTAGGTCAAATTGATATCGCTTCAATTGCTTAGCGTTCAAACAGCTTGATAGTCCTTTTTCACCAGTTCAGACAAGTGGGCCCTCTAGTTCTTCAACTATCTTTTAATCATTGCAAATTTCAATTTGATCTCAATCCCTTTCTCATGATCTATTTCATGTACGAATTTTTCTGTGTTGTTGCTTTAGGATAGGAGCAGAGATAGGAACAATGGCCTAGAAAATTGAACTGAACATTGGAAATATACAAAACGTGAAATAGTTAAAGCCAATTTTTTTTAGAAAACATAAGATGCAAACGTTGAAACGAATACCGAGCAGGCTAAACATGCTGTAGAGAATTTTTCTTTCTACAAGGGTCTACACATCTGATTCTTCTACTATACCTTTTGAAAAGAGAAGACAGTTGTAGTCTCAATAACTCAAAAAACACTGCGAACTCGGAAAACATTTGACAAGTAAGAAGCGGAGAATTGCCAAGACAGAAGTTGACGTTATCCTAAACTGACTTCTTTAATCGAACAAGAATCCTTTTCATTCTGGTTTCCAACTTCTACGAAAAATTCACGACTACAAGGAACAAAGCAACTCCGACAAAACTATACTGGCTCTTCACTGAATTGAAATACAACCAAGAAAAAAATGCAAAAAGTGAATTCTATGTAGATGCGGATGCTGTAACCCCATGAGTAAAATCAGTCAAACCTTAACTGGATTAACGAACTAGGTGGTAAGGTTTTCTAGTCTTGTATCATCAGTTTGTTGCTGATTTAGGAGCAAAAATTTCTTCATGAATCGACTGAAGATGGGCTTCCAACTCGACACCATCACATATATCAGTTACCAAAATCGCATAAGAATCGCGAAGTTCATATCTTTTGCGGGTGTAATCCACCTTTTGACAGCGAATGGCTTGTGGCACAGTGACATTGTCAAAGCATGCGAGGATCTTTTCCGTTTGTGCCCCCCAGCTTAGCGGGTGCATATTATTTGCAGCCCCCAGATGCACGTGCAATAATTTTACATAATGATTTACTATGTAATGACACGTGCTCTGTAACTGGGGGGAGCATAACGTACTGGGGGGGCACAAACGGAAAAGATCCGCATGCGAATATTAGCGACATTTTGTCGGTGTCCCTACTATAGCGAAGGGCAATGCCATCACAAAACTCGCCTTCCTTAGGTCAAAGTGATATCGCTTCAATTGCATAGCGTTCAAACAGCTTGATAGTCCTTTTAAGTAGTTTAGACAAGTGCGCGCTTCCAGTTTTTCCACTCAGTCTCAATTTTTGTCTTTTTCAATTTGATCTCAATCCCTTTTTCATTAATTATTTCATGTACAAATTGTTTGTGTTGTTGCTTAAAGATTGGCGCAGAGATAGGGAAAATGGCGTTGAAAATTAATCTGAACGTCCAAAATTTTCGAAACATGAAATAGTGCAAACTAATTTTTTTTACAAGATATGAGATGCAAACGTTCAAACGAATACCAAACAGGATAAATGTGCTGTAGAAATTTTTTCGTTTTACAAGGGTCTACACATCTGATTCTGCTACTATACCTTTTGAAAAGTGAGTACAATTGCAGTCTCAATAAATCAAAAAACACTGCGAACTAGGAACACAGTTGACAAGTAGGATGCGGAGAATTCCAAAGACAGAAGTTGGCGTTATCATCAACTGACAAATTCTTTCATTGAACAAGGATCCGTTTAAATCTGGTGTCCAACGTCTACAAAAAATTGGCGATTGCAAGGAACAAATCAACTCCAACAAAACTAAACTGGCACTTCACTGAATTGAAATACAACCAAGAAATCATTGCAAAAGGAGATTTCTATGCAGATGCGGAAACTAAAATCTCGTAAGTAAAATTAGTCAAACTTAAACTGGATTCAACGAACTAGGTGGAAAAGATTTTTGTCTTGCATCATCAATTTGTTGCTGATTTAGGAGCAAAGATTTCTTCGTGAATCGACTGATGATGGGTTTCCCACTCGACGTCATCACAAATATCAGTTACCGGATTTGCAAAGGAATCGCGGAGTTCATATCTTACGCAGGTGTAATCAACCTTTTCTATAGCAGAGGGCATAAGCCACAGTGACATTTTCAAAGCAAGCGAAAAAAGACGGTATTTTTCCTCTGTCCCTAATATAGCGAAAGGCAATGCCATCACAAAACTCGCCTCCGTTAGGTCAAAGTGAAATCGCTTCAATTGCATAGCGTTCAAACAGCTTGATAGTCCTTTTTCAATAGTAAGGACATCTTTTTCAATCTGGTTTCCAACGTCTACAAAAAATGGCGATTGCAAGGAACAAATCAACTTTGTCAAAACTATACCTGCACTTCACTGAATTGAAATGGAAACCTGAAAACAATGCACAAGGAGATTTCTGTGCAGATGCGGAAACCGTAATCCCATGAGTAAAATCTGTGAAAACTAAGCTGGACTAAGGAACTAGGTGGACAGGCTTTCTTGTCTTGCATCATAAATTTATTGCTCATTTAGGAGCAAAGATTTCTTCGTGAATAAGCTGAAGATGGGTTTCCACCTCGACATCATCACATATATCAGTTACCAAAATCGCATAAGAATTGCGAAGTTCATATCTTATGCGGGTGTAATCCACCTTTTGACAGCGAATGGCTTGTGGCACAGTGACATTGTCAAAGCATGCGAGGATCTTTTCCGTTTGTGCCCCCCAGCTTAGCGGGTGCATATTATTTGCAACCCCCAGATGCACGTGCAATAATTTTACATAATGATTTACTATGTAATGACACGTGCTCTGTAACTGGGGGGAGCATAACGTACTGGGGGGGCACAAACGGAAAAGTTCCGCATGCGAATATTAACGACTTTTTTTCGGTGTCCCTACCATAGCGAAGGGCAATGCCATCACAAAACTCGCCTTCCTTAGGTCAAAGTGATATCGCTTCAATTGCATAGCGTTCAAACAGCTTGATAGTCCTTTTAAGTAGTTTAGACAAGTGCGCGCTTCCAGTTTTTCCACTCAGTCTCAATTTTTGTCTTTTTCAATTTGATCTCAATCCCTTTTTCATTAATTATTTCATGTACAAATTGTTTGTGTTGTTGCTTAAAGATTGGCGCAGAGATAGGGAAAATGGCGTTGAAAATTAATCTGAACGTCCAAAATTTTCGAAACATGAAATAGTGCAAACTAATTTTTTTTACAAGATATGAGATGCAAACGTTCAAACGAATACCAAACAGGATAAATATGTGCTGTAGAAATTTTTTCGTTTTACAAGGGTCTACACATCTGATTCTGCTACTATACCTTTTGAAAAGTGAGTACAATTGCAGTCTCAATAAATCAAAAAACACTGCGAACTAGGAACACAGTTGACAAGTAGGATGCGGAGAATTCCAAAGACAGAAGTTGGCGTTATCATAAACTGACAACTTCTTTCAGCGAACAAGGATCCGTTTAAATCTGGTGTCCAACGTCTACAAAAAATTGGCGATTGCAAGGAACAAATCGACTCCAACAAAACTAAACTGGCACTTCACTGAATTGAAATACAACTATGAAATCATTGCAAAAGGAGATTTCTATGCAGATGCGGAAACTAAAATCCCGTAAGTAAAATTAGTCAAACTTAAACTGGATTCAACGAACTAGGTGGAAAAGATTTTTGTCTTGCATCATCAATTTGTTGCTGATTTAGGAGCAAAGATTTCTTCATGAATCGACTGATGATGGGTTTCCCACTCGACGTCCTCACAAATATCAGTTACCGGATTTGCAAAGTAATCGCGGAGTTCATATCTTACGCAGGTGTAATCAACCTTTTCTATAGCAGAGGGCATAAGCCACAGTGACGTTTTCAAAGCAAGCGAAAAAAGACGGTATTTTTCCTCTGTCCCTAATATAGCGAAAGGCAATGCCATCACAAAACTCGCCTCCGTTAGGTCAAAGTGAAATCGCTTCAATTGCATAGCGTTCAAACAGCTTGATAGTCCTTTTTCAATAGTTAGGACATCTTTTTCAATCTGGTTTCCAACGTCTACAAAAAATGGCGATTGCAAGGAACAAATCAACTTTGTCAAAACTATACCTGCACTTCACTGAATTGAAATAGAAACAAGAAAACAATGCACAAGGAGATTTCTGTGCAGATGCGGAAACCGTAATCTCATGAGTAAAATCTGTGAAAACTAAGCTGGACTAAGGAACTAGGTGGACAGGCTTTCTTGTCTTGCATCATAAATTTATTGCTCATTTAGGAGCAAAGATTTCTTCGTGAATAAGCTGAAGATGGGTTTCCAACTCGACATCATCATATATATCAGTTACCAAAATCGCATAAGAATTGCGAAGTTCATATCTTATGCGGGTGTAATCCACCTTTTGACAGCCAATGGCTTGTGGCACAGTGACATTTTCAAAGCATGCGAATATTAACGGCATTTTTCCTGTGTCCCTACTATAACGAAGGGCAGTGCCATTACAAAACTCGCCTTCGTTAGGTCAAAATGATATCGCTTCAACTGCATATCGTTCAAACAGCTTGATAGTCTTTTTTCACTAGTTAAAACAAGTGGGCGCATCTAGTTCTTCAACTCACTTTTTACTATTGTCGTATTTAATTTGATCTCAATCCCTTTCTCCTTACTTATTTCATTCATTTTTGTGTTGTTACTTTAGAATAGGAGTACAGACAAGGATAATGGCTTTCAAAATTGAACTTAACGTCCGAACTATCCGAAACGTCAAATAGTGCTAACCAATTTATTTTACATGATATAAGAAGCAAACGTTGAAACAAATACCAAAAAAGATAACTATGCTGTAGAAATTATTTCTTTTTACAAGTGTCCACACATCTGATTCTTCTACTATACCTCTTGGAAAGAGAGTACGATTGTAATCTGAACAACTCAAAAAACACTGCAAACTTGGAAAACAGTTGACAAGTAGGAAGTGGAGAATTCCAAATACAGAAGTCGACACTATATTAAAATTACAACTTCCTTAAGCGAACAAGGATCCTTTTCAATCTGGTTTCCAACGTCTAAAAAAATGGCGATTGCAAGGAACAAATCAACTGCGTCAAAACTAAACCTCCACTTCACTGAATTGAAATAGAACCAAGAAAGCAATACACAAGGTGATTTCTCTGCAGATGCGGAAATTGTAATCCCATGAGCAAAATCTGTCACAATTAAGCTGGACTAAGGAAGTAGGTGGACAGGCTTTCTTGTCTTGCATCATAAATTTATTGCTGGTTTAGGAGCAATTATTTCTTCATGAATCCACTGAAGAAGAATTTTCATCTCGACGTCATCACAGATATCAGTTACCGAAATTGCAAAGGAATCGCGAAGTTCAAATCTTATGCGGAAGTAATCCAACTTTTCGAGAGCGGTGGGCATGTGCCACAGTGACGTTCTCACAGCAAGCGAATAAAGACAGAATTTTTTCTCTGTTCCTAGTTTAGCGAAGGGCAATGCCCTCACGAAACTCTTCTTCGTTAGGTCGAAGTGATATCGCTTCAATTGCATAGCGTTCAAACAGCTTGATAGTCCTTTTTCACTAGTTAGGAAAAGTGGCGCATCTAGTTCTTCAACTCAATCTAAACTATTGTCCTCTTCAATTAGATCTCAATCCCTTTCTCATAATTTATGTCATTCATGTATGATTTGTTTGTGTTGTATTATTAGGATAGGAGCCGAGATAGGGATAATGGCCTCGAAAATTGAGCTCAACGTCCGAATTATCCGAAACGTCAAATAGTGCTAACCAAATAATTTTACATGATAGGAGATGCAAACGTTGAAACAAATACCAAAAAGGCTAAATATGCTGTAGAAATTATTTCTTTTAACAAGGGTCCACACATCTGATTCTTCCAATTTACTTTTTGGAAAGAGAGTACAATTGAAATCTGAATAACTCAAAAAACACTGCGAGCTTGGAAAACAGTTGACAAGTAGGAAGCGTAGAATTCCAAATACAGAAGTCGATACAAGCATAAACTGACAACTTCTTTAAGAGAACAGGGATCCTTTTCAATCTGTTTTCCAACGTCTACAAAAAGTTCGCGATTGCAAGGAACAAATCAACTTCGCCAAAAATATACTGACATTTCACTGAATTGAAATAAAACCAAGAAAACAATGCACATAGAGATTTCTATTCAGATGCGGAAATTGCAATCCCATAAAATCAGTCAAAATTCAGCTGCATTAACGAACTAGGTGGACAGGCTTTCTTGTCTTGCATCTTCAATTTTTTGCTGGATTAGGAGCAAAGATTTCTTCATGATTCAACTGAAGATAGATTTCTAACTCGACGTCATCAGAGATATCAGTTACCTAAATCGCAAAGGAATCGCGAAGCTCATCTCTTATGCGGGTCTAATCCATTTTTTCGAGGTCGGAGGGCATGGGCCGCAGCGACGTTTTCACAGAAAGTGGATAAAGACAGCTTTTTTCCTGTGTCCCTGCTATAGCGAAGGGCAATGCCATCACGAAACTCGACTTCCTTAGGTCAAAATGATATCGCTTCAATTGCATAGCGTTCAAACAGCTTGGTAGTCCTTTTTCACTATTTAAGACAAGTTAGCGCATCTAGTAACTCTTCAACTTGCTCTTAATTATTGTAATTTTGATTTGATATCATTACCTATCTCTGTTATTAGTTCATCTGCTTTGATTTTGCTTTAGGATAGGGGCTAAGATTGGCAAAACGGACATAAAATAAGACTGAACGTCCGAAATAACCGAAACGTGAACTAGTGCTAACCAATTTTTTGTCACAAGATATAAGTTGCAAACTCTGAAACGAATACCAAGCAGGCTAAAGATGCTGTAGAATTTATTTCGTTTTACAAGGGTCTCCACATCTGATTCTTCGACTATATTTTTTGAAAAGAGCACGATTGTAGTCTCAATAACACAAAAAACACTGCGAACTCGGAAAACAAAAGACACGTAGGAAGCGGAGAATTCAAAATACAGAAGTCGGCACTATCACAAACTGACAACTTCTTAAGCGAACGAGGATCCTTGTTGCCAATGCAAATGCGTTCAAGCGAGAGGAAATAACATGTGCGTTCGCACAGATTGTTCTATAGCCCATTTCGCCGAGCGGTTAAGACCTCTGGCCCGCGCCCCAGAGGTCGCTGGTTCGAATCCCGTAAAAGTCAGAACTTTTTGCCCCCATAAAATTTTGTGTATGGTTTTTAGGTTAAACTTAATAGGTTTTTGACCTCTTTTCGACCTTCAACTAGAGATCAAAGATACGTTTGGCGGACGACCTTCTGGTTGTCTAATGCAGTAAAAAACATGCGGTTTTCTCTCGTATAGAGAGCTTATGGTTTTTTTTGTGTGTTATCATATGTAATGTTATCGTCTTGTACGTTCGAGATACGCTTGTTACACATGTTTCTATACGTAAATAGATCATGAAAATTTCTTCGTGTGTTTGTCTATGTCCCGATACATAGTAAAGCCTTACAAATTGAGTCTTGAATTTTATATACTTTTTCTTTCAAGAAATATTCAAACTTATTACTCGATACGAGAACGAGGCACAACATTTGGTCCACCGACAGTGATAACGAACCAGAATCATTTCACAGCCGATTTCCGGACTCCACAAAGAGAGAGAAGTGTGGTTTTGGTCACCAACGCTAGGAGTGAAACTGATGACCGAAGCACATTGAGCGAGGCTTCTGGAAAACCAAAAGTGAATGTACTGAGGATTTCAAGGGCGAAACGTCAGAAAAACTGTAAGATCGAAACATTTTAAATGAAAAAACTGGGATACGACAGAAATTGATGATATAGCGTCAAAATAGACGAAAAAACCCGACAACTGACAAAAAACTGGTTTTAGTCGAAAAACTTGAACATCATATTTGGGCATTAATTTGATATTAGCCAAACGTGTCTGAGGGGTGGGAACTTGAAAAACCAGCTTTCAAAAAAATTCGATAAATTTATCGAATTTTTTTGCAATTTTTAGGTCGAAAATTTGAAAAATCAAAAATTTGGTCGAAATTTTGAGAAACTGGTAAATTATTGCTCAGTATAGTTGGGGTAACACTATAATACAGGTATTCAACAAAAAATTTGAATTTTGACCAAATTTTTGAAAATTGTCGATTTTACCAATTTTTGAAAAAAAATCTCAAAAAACATCAAAAAACAGGAAAGGTTCGTAGTTTTTTGTCCCCATACAGTAAATACACGTTGATGTGAGCATATGGTATTCATTTTGGGTGCTAGTTCGTTGTTCCACGCCATAAATATTCCACCAAAAAACAGTCAAAATCGGTATACAAGCACTGTATTTTCACTTCCCGGTTTAAGCTTGAATCCTTTCGCTGTTAACTATAGAAAAACGGTACAATATCAGTTGGATAACGTTTTCCGGCACAAAAGTGATATAATCATCTGGCACGACGCCATAAAGAATTTGTTAACATCGCATAGAACGAATAACTACCGCGAACTTGCGTTGCCGGAACTTGCTACCGTATTAGAACATTATCAAGACCGTTTGAAAGCAATTGTTTATTGTCCGCGTAACGGCGCACCAAACATCTTTGGTTTTCTTAAGCAAACAAGCATAGTGACTCTTCATGTGATCACTGATTTAGTATCGAAGCGCAAGCAAAAGGACCAGAACTTGATTAAAGAGTACTATCAATTGCATCAGAAAAATCATCTTGAATTAAAGTCACTTACATTAGTATTAAATCAATCAGAATTCACTTCGTTGCTTGCTTAAGAAAACTCGCCATAGTAAGCTCAATAAGCGACGCCGTAGAGCGAAAAAGAATAAAAAACTCGCCGCTGAAGCCGCAGCGGCGTCGATTTCTAACTAGGTTTACTTCTTTCTGGTTTTGTGACCTCAGTTTAGCTTACAGGGGTTATTAAGCTAGTTAGTTGTGATACCTAGTCGTTCCGCCGTGTCTCGTCTTCGTTGCGCGTCGTCCGTGCGTTTAACCGCTCGCTTTTCGCGTCCGCTCATCCAGAGCTTGCTTTCGTTCCTTTTCCCGCCTTTGCGTTTCCGTTTCCGCCGGTCGCACTTAAATCGTTCGGCTTCTTCACCTCGTTTCGCACGTTGCATGTTTCACTCGCCGTCCCCCGTTTTCTGGGTCTCAAAAGCTTTTGAGTTATTGTGTCCCCGGTTCTAACTACAGGGGTTACGAGACTCAAGAGTGTTTTGAGACTCAGCCGTCCGCTGCGCTCGGTTACGTCTCGACCGCCGTGCGTTTCCAGCACCATTTTTCGATACCGTACTACTTGTCCGCCTTTACACCCCGTGCTTCGTTCGTGCTCCACGACTTGGCCTGACTTCATTAGTGTTAACCCCTTTTGTATTTTTGTTTCAATTGTGTACGTTCAAGCGTTGAGACCATTATCCCCAAATCCTTTCAAAAGTAAACCCGTAATAAATCAGCATGTCAAAATCTATTGGAGAGCGAGTTCTTAAGTTTCTTGACGCAAGAACGAAAAATGAGAGAGAGCTTTGCACAGCCTATGGGAGTATCGATGACGCAATTCAGGAACGCGCCAGACGCGTAAAAGTAGAGAGGCTAGTAACTAGGTGCAAAGTTCTCTTAATGAGTGCCATCTCTAAAAATGATCAATTACTAGCACTCGCCGCGAAAACTGAGCAGGCAGAGAAAAATAAAGCAGAAGTTGAGGAATGGCTAGAAACTGTTAACAAAAGGCATGATGATTACATGAAAACCGCTCGAAAATACATAGACTCAGTCCTAGATACTGATAGTTCTAGCAAGTTGTCTCACCATTCCAAAAAGACTTCCACATGCAGAACAGCATCAAATGCTTCCACACTGCGTAGAAAAGAACTACTTTTGGCTAAACTCAGACGCGAGGAAATAGAAGAGGAGAACAAAGCCGCAGCGCGAATTTCCGAAAGAGAATATGATTTTGAGATGGCTCTAAGGGAGCGAGATTTGGCCGAAATGAAACATGACATGGAACTCTTCGCTAAGAAACGCCAAAATGATCTTGATAAAATGCAGGAAGAAAACCGTAAACGACTCATTGAGGCAAAAATGCAAGAAATTGATCTCATGGATACTGAATCGTTGTTTAGCTAGAGTAAGGCAGACAAAGAATCAAGACGTGGTAGCTACCATTCAATGAAGAATGACGACCTTGTAAATGAATGGCTTGAGTCTGCTGACAATGAAAACACGCTCACTGCTCCAGATAAGACAGTTCAAACGAATTCCGGTCAAAATCAGGAGCACCGAACGAAATCAGGTCACAACAAGGAACCGTCATCAGATCCAGCCCAGACTGCAGACCGTGATAGTCAATTACCGCCTCTCATTCAGCAATCTTCCTTTGACGTTAACGAAACTGGCATAGAAAACGGAAAAGCTTCATTCCCGTTCCCCCGATCGAACGAACCGAGAGAGAGTTCACTTGCTGGCGAACTTGTTGATCGAGCGCCTGAAAGCGGCCGATTGCCTAATGTTGAATATCCAATCAACTTGAACACAAACACAAACCATTTGACAGATCCCTTGATTAACACATCAACGCATGTTTGGAACACATACGCAGAGCAAGAAGCCGCATACTATCGTAGTTTACTGGCTTATTCACAAAACTTTTTCGTGCCACCAGCGAACAACGTCGTCGATAGTAGCACAGTAACTGTGCCCTCGACTGCTGATTTGTTGAACACAGCACCCGTTCTGAATTTAACAACACCGATTTACACTTCTTATCCAAGACAAAATGCTGCGCAATCCGTACATAACTTAACGCAGAACATGTCGTCCAATATACCTAGTGGGGATATCATATCCCGAAACCGTCCTCAAGTATCAGTGCCCTCTTCAGTCATTATGTCCCAAACTTAGCCTCATGGAAGTTGGCCAGTGTAAACCCGTCTACCGCTACCGTAAATTGTCCCCCAAATTTGTCTCAAAGCACATCCGTAAATGTGAACAGTGTACCGGTTTCGGCCGCCACAGTTGGCGGTACAACATACTACCAAAATCCGATCTCGAGCACGAGTGTATCTGCGCAGGTACTTTCTCCAGCGTCCGCCCCGGGCTACGCGATGCCGACACTCCCGTATTACCCGTTTCCTCCTCCAATGATTAACCCCGCAATGCATCAAGTACCGAGTACGGTTACAATGAAAGACCTAGCTGAACTTCTTACTCTCAACAAGAAGGATCTCCTACCAAATTGGAACCTAGCTAAGTTTAATGGTAATCCCTTGCAGTGGCATGAATGGTACGGCCAATTTAAGAGCGCTATTGATTCGCAGGCCCTAAGTGATGACATCAAGTTGACATATTTGAAAGCTCTCGTGGTAGGTAAAGCCAAAGATGCCATTGCAGAATTCGCTTATTGTGGAAAAATGTATAGAGATGCACTGAAAAAACTTGAGCGAAAGTTCGGACAACCCCAAACAGTTGTCACTGCTCACCTTGACAAATTGGCAAACTACCCTTCAATTAAGATGCACAGCTCTGATCAAATCATCCATTTTTCCACAACTGTCTCTAGTCTTGTTGGCGTCTTCAGATCTTTGTCCTATGATGCAGATCTTCAGAGTTCATCACTCTTGAATCAGGCAGTTCAGAAATTGCCACCAAATTTGAAGGAATCATGGTCACTGCACACTGTGAAAAAAGACTTGATTGGCCCTACAATGTTGGATTTCAACGATTGGTTGAAAGAAAGAGCGGAGGGTCATGATCGCATGAAAACCACTTCTTTCAGAAGCAAACCAGAAGACACCAACAGCAATGGTGCAGTAAAGAACAAAGTGTCTTCGAAAGTATTCGCATCCAACTCGAAGTCATATAGTGTTAATAGGCAGTCTCAAAGTTCAAAGAATGATCACGAACCTTGCGTACTTTGTAAATCACAACATCCGATATGGCGATGTCAGACTTTTAAGGAAAAAACTCCGACGCAGCGTGCTAAAATAGCCGCAGAGAACCAACTCTGCTTTTCGTGCTTGAATGGTAAGCATTCGTTTCGTACGTGTCCGAATCAGTGCAAATGTAATCGCGAAGGCTGTTGCAGTACCCATAACATCTTGCTGCATGGTGCTGAGTGGATTTTCCCAGCAAGCGGCCGAAACAAATCTGCTGATGCATCACAACCAAAAGTCAACACAACAAAAACGTCACAACAACCGCTGTAGATGATGCAAGTACTCACGGAACAAGCAGCACATCAGGACTCACATCGATCACTGATGTCAAGGGTCTTTTGCAGGTCCTCGAAGTCGATCTAGAGGGACAGTCACAGAAGTGCGCACGAGCACTTGTTCTCTGCGATACAGCATGCAGTCACTCCTGGATCTCCAGTGAACTCGCGAAACGTCTCCATTTGAGAGGAACACCGTTCAATTTGACGGTGAACGGTATCAATGCGCAAGAGACAATCAACACTGAAGCTGTTCAGGTTAAAGTGACCCCAATTGTTGAGAATACCTGTTCTCCGTTTGAGTTGTTGCCGTACGTGAAAGAAAACCTTCGCGTTGGGTCTGACAAAATTGATATCGTTACCCTGCAAGATAAATATCCTCATTTGAGTGTGTTACCTCCAAAGAGTTATGATTACGCGAACGTAGAGATGATACTTGGTCAAGACGCGTACCACGCCATCCGCCCGCTCGAGTATTTCGAAACCGACTCGAAATCCTCACCCGTTGCCGTTCGTTTACCGTTAGGATGGGTACTAAGTGGTCCAATGCCGTCAGCGTCCGGTCTAATCTCGACAAGTTTTAAAGCGGTAGTTGAACATGACTCTGAGTTGGCGACACAAATCAAGTCGTGGTATGACATGGAATCATACGGGGCTGTTAAGCAAGTGGATCCGTGCTCAGCGTCCGACCGTCGAAATTCTCGATCAGTCAACCGTACACGAGAAAGGTCGTTATTTCGTTGGTATGTTGTGGTCCTCCGATGAAGTCAAACTTCCCAACAATTATTTTTCTGCATTGGTCCAGCTGAAGTCCTTAGAGAAGAGACTTAGTAAAGATCCCGACCTACGCGAACGCTACGCACAAACAATACGAGAAGATTTGAGTAAAAAGTATGTTGTTAAAGTGCAAACCGGTGAGGAAACTGAACATCAACCCGGCAGGAAATGGTATTTGCCGCATCATCCGGTCATGAACCCAAACAAACCTGGTAAGGTGCGAAGGGTCCTCAATGGTGCCTCCAAGTTTCAAGGAGTTTCTTTGAACAAAGTGTTGCTAACTGGTCCAGATCTTCTACAGAAATTGATTCACACGCTGATCAGATTCTGTCAGCATCAAATTGCTGTATCCGCTGACATTGAGGGAATGTTCCTGCAGGTAGGTGTGTTGCCATCTGATCAACCAGCTCTCCGTTTTTTGTGGCGGGAGGACCCCTCAAAGACCGTTGAGGTGTATCAGTACACTCGACACATCTTCGGCGCAAAAGACTCACCGACTTGCACAAATTACGCGTTGCAGCGAACAGCACGAGATCATGAAAAAGAGTATCCAGACGCAGCAAAGGCCGTTCATGAAAAATTCTATATGGATGATTACCTGGACTCAATGGAATCTCCTGATGAGGCGCTCAAGCGGTCACGAGAATTGGTCAAATTACTTAGTAAGGGTGGTTTCAAACTAACTAAGTTCATTAGTAACGTGCCAGGTTTACTAGAAGAGCTTTAAGATCAATCAGCTGAGTCTGTTCCGAAAGTCATTGGTGCATCAATGGAAGAGTCATCCTTCCATGTTTTGGGATTAAAAAGGGATCATACCAAAGACACTCTAGTAGTAAGTCGCGGCACTTCTTGTGATTGCAGTAAAGCTGTCACGCAAAGGTTGGTTTTGAGTTTAGTAGCCAAAGTATTCGATCCCATTGGCTTAGTTGCTCCTTTTACCGTCACAGCACGACTTCTCCTGAAAAATGTCTGGCGTTTACATGGTCAGAGCTGGGATAAAAGACTCCCCAATGAAATGATTGATCAATTCTCCTCCTGGAGTTCTGAGTTACCAACGCTGGCTTTGTTAACCATACCTCGCTGCTATTTTTCCGGTCCTTTTGAACACCTCGAATTGCACGTATTCGGAGATAGTTCTCAGGAAGTTTTCAGCGCAGTTGCGTTCTTGCGTGCACTTGTCAGTCCACCATCTGAAAATAAACGTACGGAACTTGCATTCGTGATTGGAAAAGCGCGTGTCGCCCCAATCAAGACACTCACCGTGCCGAAGCTTGAGCTACAGGCAGCTTTGCTTGCAGCCCGATTGAGAGAAGAAGTATGCAAAGCACTTACCGTACCTGTTCAAAACACGTTTATGTGGACAGACAGCACTACTGTCCTCCAATGGTTGAACTCACTGGACAAGCAACCGATATTTGTCGCAAACCGCGTCTCGGAGATTCTTGAAGGGACAAGTGTTGATCAATGGCATCATGTTGCATCTCATGCTAATCCAGCCAACGCAGGTACCAGAGGAATGTCTTCTGAAGCGCTCCAAAAAAGCAGTTGGTTGCATGGTCCCCAGTTTCTCCGAACGTCCGATTTCCCGTTCCAGCCGAATACCTATGTAGTCAAAAACATCAAATTGAAGAGTCATTCAACTGAAGCATCCTCTTCAGAGAAGACTTCCACTTTGATAACCGACGTTTTCAAAAGTGACTTTAGCCTTCCGTTCCGTAAGTTCAGTTCGTATCCTAAACTGCTTAGGATTCTTGCGTATTGCATGCGATTACTTCCTCGTCATCTCGCCTATCGGTCTTCTGGAAAGGAAATAGTTGATCCGGAAAAACTTAGCGCTGCAGAACAAAAGCTGCAGTTAATTTTTCAGTCTGAATCATTCCCCATTGAGCGACAACAGCTTGCTCAAGAAAAACAAGTTAACACGAAAAGCCGTATTGCCGTTTACTCGCCGTTAATTGGACCTGGTGGCCTACTACGGTCCACCGGTCGCATTAAACGACTCGCCGAAATTGACTTTGACTTGAAGAATCCAATAATACTTGATGGACGCCATCCATTAGTTCTGTTGTTCCTACGCCACACGCATCTGAAACATCACCATGAAGGTGTTGATTATCTCCGTGCACTTATCCAACAAAGATTTGCGGTCCTGAAACTTCGTTCAACACTCCGTTCTATTCGCTTCAGTTGCGTTCTTTGCCGAAAAAAAATGCAACACCCGTCCAGCCGATGATGGCTGATCTTCCGTCTGAACGACTTGGGTTTCAGAGTCCGCCTTTCACCAACGTGGGGTCTAGATTACTTTGGACCTTTTTACGTAACGATACGCCGCTCATCTGAGAAAAGATGGGGCTTCTTGTTCACATGTCTCACGACTCGTGCCGTGCATGTTGAGATAGCGCACTCGATGGATGCAAACACCTGTGTGATGGGTATCGAGCGATTCATCGCACACCGTGGAATGCCATCAGTAATCTGGTCAGATAATAGGACGAACTTTGTCGGTGCAGAAAAGGACCTATTGGCATGTCTGCTCAATTGGGATGCAAAATTGATAGCTTCAAAACTCGCACAGAAGGGAATCAAATGGAAATTTAATCCGCCTGCGTCGCCGCATCACGGAGGCGTCTGGGAAAGGCTTGTGCGTAGTTTCAAGCGAACTTTGTACGCCATACTCGACAACCGCCGACTTACTGATGAAATACTTCATACGACTTTCTGTTTAGTCGAACAGACGCTGAATAACCGCCCGCTGACGCCGGTTAGTTCCGACGCTAACGGCTTCGACGCCTTGACGCCGAACCACTTCCTCCTTGGAAATCGCAGTTCCTGTTTGCCTTCACTCGCTCCGGTTGATGACTTTAACCATCGTAAGAGGTATGCTAGAGCGCAAGCTTACGCGAATGAGATTTGGAAGCGTTGGTTAAAAGAGTACGTCCCTGCGTTGAACCGCCGCCCCAAATGGAGAACTCAACCAACCGGAATGCTGAAAACTGGCGACTTAGTCTGGATAGTCGATGACGACAGCCCAAGGGGCCACTATCCACTCGCTAGAATTTCGAGTATGCGTTACATTAACGATGGAATCGCGCGATCTGCCGAAGTGCAAACGCCAAACGGCACCCTATCCCGCCCCGTAATTAATCTAATGCCTGTCTTAGAATCATCACTTTTGGGGCCGGAGGATGTTGCCAATGTTACTCGATGCGAGAACGAGGCACAACAATCCTTTTCAATCTGTTTTCCAACCTCTACAAAAAAATTGCGATTGCAAAGAACAAATCAACCCGCACAAAATTATACTGGCACTACATGGAATTGAAATACAACCAAGAAAACAATGCACAAGTAAATTTCTATGCAGATGCGGAAAAGGTAATCCCATAAGTAAACTCAGTCAAACTTGTACTAGATTATCGAACTAGGTGGATAGGCTTTCTTGTCTTGCTTCATCAATTTGTTGCTGCTTTAGACGCAAAGATTTCCTCATGAATCAACTGAAGATAGTTTTCTAACTCGGCGTCATCACAGATATCAGTTACCTAAATTGCAAAGGAATCGCGAAGCTCATAGCTTATGCGGTTCTAATCCACTTTTTCGAGAGCGGAGTGCATGGGCACATCTAGTTCTTCTTCAACTCACTCTTGGTTATTGTTTGTTCGATTTTATATCAATCCCTTTCTCATTATTTACTTCAATGGTTTGTGGTATTGATTTAGGATAGCGGCAGAGATAGGGATAAAGGACTTGAAAACTGAATTGAACGTCCGAATTATCCGAAACGTGAAATAGTGCTAATCATAACCCTTTTTTCACAATATATATTATGCAAACGTTGAAACGAACACCAAAAGGCTAAATACGCTGTAGAAATTGTTTCCTTTTACAGGGGTTTACACATCTGACTCTTCAACTATACCTTTTGAAAAGAGAGCACGATTGTAGTCTCAATAAATCAAAAAACACTGCAAAGTCGGAAAACAGTAGACACGTAGGAAGCGGAGCATTTCAAATACAGAAGTCGGCACTATCATACACTGACAACTTCTTTAAGCAAACAAGGATCCTTTTCAATCTGTTTTCCAACATCTACAAAAAATTTGCGATTCCTAGGAACAAATCAACTCCGACAAAACCATCCTGGCATATCTCTGAATTGAAATAGAACCAAGAAAACAATGCACAATGAGATTTCTATGCAGATGCGGAAAATGTGATCCCATGTGTAAAATCAGTCAAACTTAAACTGGATTAACGAACCAGGTGGATAGATTTTCTTTTCTTGCATCATCAAATTGTTGATGATTTAGGAGCAGGGAATTCTTCATGAATCAACTGAAGATGGGTTTCCAACTCGATATCATCACAGATATCAGTTACCGAAATCGCAAAGATGTCTTCATGAATCAGCTGAAGATGGGTTAGCAACTCCACGTCATCAAAGATATCAGTTACAGAAATTGCAAAGGAATTTCAAATCTCATATCCTATGCGGGTGTAGTCCACCTTTTCGATAGCGTAGGGTATGTGCCACAATGCCGTTTTCACATCAAGCGGATAAAGAGGGCTTTTTCCCTGTGTCCCTGCTATAGCGAAAAGCAATGCCATCACAAAACTTGACTTCTTTATGTCAAAGTGATATCGCTTCATTTGCATAGCATTCAAACACCTTGATAGTCTTTTTTCACTTTTTAAGACCAGCGAGCGAATCTAGTTCTTCTTCAACTGACTCTTAATTATTGTCTTTTCCATTTGATATCAATCCCTTTCTCCTTATTTATTTCATGTAAAAAATGTTTGTGGTGTTGATTTAGGATAGCGGCAGAGATAGGGATAATGGACTTGAAAGTTGAACTGAACGTCCGAATTATCCGAAACGTGAGATAGTGCTAATCATAACCAACTTTTTTCAGAAGATTTAATGTGAAAACGTTGAAACGAACACCAGAGGCTAAAAACGCTGTAGAAATTTTTTCTTTTTACAGGGGTCTTCACATCTGATTTTTTTTTACTATACCTTTTGAAAAGAGCACGAGTGTAGTCTCGAAGACTCGAAAAGCACTGCGAACTCCGAAAACAGTAGACACGTAGGAAGCGGAAAATTCCAAATACAGAAGTTGGCACCATCATAAACTAACAACTCCTTTAAGCGAATGAGGCTCCTTTAAATCTGTTTTCCAACGTCTACAAAAAATTTCCAATTGCAAGGAACAGATGAACTCCGACAAAACTATGCTTGAACTTCGCTGAATTGAAATACAATCAAGAAAACAATGCACAAGGATATTTCTATGTAGATGAGGAAACTGTAATCCCGTGAGGAAAATTAGTCAAACCTAAACTGGATTAAAGAACTAGGTAGATAGGTTTTGTTGTGTTGCGTCATCAATTTGTGGCTGATTTAGGAGCAAAGATTTCTTCATAAATCAAATGAAGATAGTTTTCTAACTCGACGTCATCACAGATATGAGTTACCGAAATCGCAAAGGAATTGCGAAGCTCATATCTTATGCAGGTCTTATCCACCTTTTCGAGAGCGGAGGGCATGGGCCACTGTGACGTATTCACAGCCAGCGGATAAAGACGGCTTTTCGCCTGTGTCTTTGCTATAGCGAAGGGCAATGCCATCACGAAACTCGCCTTCCCTAGGTCAAAGTGATAACGCTTCATTTCCGTAGGGTTAAAACAGCTTGATAGTCTCTTTTCACTTTTCACTCTTGATTTTTGTCTTTTCGATTTGATATCAATCCCTTTCTCATTACTTTTTTCATGTATAAATTGTTTGCGGTGTTGATTTAGGATAGCGGCAGAGATAGGGATAATGGACTTAAAAGTTGAACTGAACGTCCGAATTATTTACCAAACGAGAACTAGTGCTAATCATAACCAATTTTTTTCAAAATATATAATGTGCAAACGTTGAAACGAACACCAGAGGCTAAAAACGCTGCAGAAATTATTTCTTTTTACAGGGTTCTACACATCTGATTCTTTTACTATACCTTTTGAAAAGAGCAGGATTGTAGTCTCAAAAACTCAAAAAGCACTGCGAACTTGGAAAGAAGTAGACACGTAGGAAGCGAAGAATTTCAAATACAGAAGTCGGCACTATCATACACTGACAACTTCTTTAAGCGAACAAGGATCCTTTTCAATCTGTTTTCCAACGTGTACAAAAAATTTTCGATTGAAAGGAACAAATCAACTCGCACAAAACTATACTGGCACTTCACTGAATTGAAATACAACCAAGAAAACAATGCACAAAGAGATTTCTATGCAGATGCGAACCTGTAATCCTATGAAAAAAATCAGTCAAACTTATATTGGATTAACGATTTAGGTGGTTAGGCTTTCTTGTCTTGCGTCATCAATTCGTTGCTGCTTTAGGAGCAAAGATTTCTTCATGAATCAACTGAAGACCGGTTTCCAACTCGACGTCATCACGGATATCAGTTAACGAAATTACAACGGATTCGCGAAGTCCATATCTTTTGCAGATGTAATCCTCCTTTTCGACAGCGGAGGGCATGTGCCACAGTTACGTGTTTACAGTATTCGAATATTGACAGCATTTGTCCTGTGTCCCTACTGTAGCGAAGGGCAATGCCATCACGCCTTCGTTAGGTCAAAGTTATATTGCTTCAATTGCTCAATTGCATAGCGTTCAAACAACTTGGTAGTCCTTTTTCACTAGTAGAGACAAAAGGGCGCATCTAGTTCTTTAACTCGCCTTTAATTTTTGTCTTTTTCTATTTTATCTCAACCTTTTCTCTTTTTTTACTTCATGTAAGATTTGTTGGTGTTTTTGTTTTATGGTAGGGGCAGAGATAGGGATTTTGGCATTGAAAACTGAACTGAACGTCCGAATTATCCAAAAAGTGAAAGAGTGCTTACCAATTTTTTTCACAAGATATAAGATGCAAACGTTGAAACGAACACCAAACAGGCTAAAAATGCTGTAGAATTTTTTTACAAGGGTCTACACATCCAATTTTTCTACTATACTTTTTGAAAAGAGAGTACGATTGTAGTTTCAAAAACTCAAAAAAAACATTGCAAACTCGGAAAACAGTCGACAATTAGGAAGCGGAGAGTTCCAAATACAGAAGTCGGCACTATCATAAACTGACACTTTCTTTAAGCGAACAAGGATCCTCTTCAATCTGGTTTCCAACGTCCACAAAAATTTCGCGATTGCAAGGAACAAATCAACTCCGACAAAATTATACTGGCACTTCACTGAATTGAAATACAACCAAGAAAACAATGCACAAGGAGATTTCTTTGTAGATGCGGAAACTGTAATCCATGAGTAAAATCACTCAAACTTAAACTGTATTATCGAACTAGGTGGATAGGTTTTTTATTCTTGCATCATCAATTTTTTGCTGATTTAGGGGCAAAGATTTCTTCGTGAGTCAACTGTAGATGGGTTTCCAACTCAACGTCATCACAGATATCAGTTATCGAAGCCGCAAAGGAATCGCGAAGTTCATATCTTATGCGGGTGTAATCTACCTTTTCGGCAGCGGAGGTCATGTGCCACAGTGGCGTTTTCACAGCATGCGAATAATAACAGCAATTTTCCTGTGTCCCTACTATGGCGAAATGCAATGCCATCAGGGAACTCGCCTTCGTTAGGTCAGCGTTATATTGCTTCAATTGCAAAGCGTTCAAATAGCTTGATAGTCTTTTTCCACTAGTTAAGACAAGTGCTCGCATCTAGTTCATCAACTCACTCTTAATTATTATCTTTTGCAATTTGGTCTCAATCCCTTTCTCATTTTTTAATTCAAGTACGATTTGTTTGTGTTGTTGTTTTAGGATAGGGGCAGAGATAGGGATAATGGCCTTGAAAGTTAATCTAAAAGCCGATTTATCCGAAACGTCATATAGTGCTACCAATTTTTTTCACAAGATTTAAGATGCAGAAGTTGAAAAGAATATCAAACAGGCTAAATATGCTGTAGAAAATTTTTCTCTTTAGAAGGGTGTACACATCTGATTCTTGTACTATACCTTTTGAAAAGAGAATGCGATTGTAGTCTCAATAACTCAAAAAAAACACAGCGAACTCGGAAAGCAGTTGACAAATACGAAGCGGATTTTTCCAATTAAAGAAGTCGACACTATCATAAACTGGCAATTTTTTTCAGCGGAAAAGGATCCTTTTAAACCCGGTTAACAACGTCTACAAAAAAATTGCCATATCAAGGAAGAAATCAGCTCCGATAAAACTACACTGGCACTTCACTGAATTGAAATACAACCAAGGAAACAATGCACAAGGAGATTTCTATGCAGTTGCGGAAACTGTAAACTCAGTCAAAATTAAACTGGAATAACGAACTGGGTTGACAGGTTTCCTTGTCTTGCATCATCAATTTGTTGATGATTTAGGTGCATAGATTTTTTCACGAATCAACTGAAGATGGGTTTCCACCTCGACGTCATCACAGATATCTGTTACCGAAAATGCAAAGGAATCGTGAAGCTGATATCTTATGCGGTTGTAATCCACTTCTTCGACAGCGGAGGACATGTGCCACAGTGACGTTTTCACATCATGCGAATAATGAAGGCCTTTTCTTGTGTCCCTACTATAGCGAAGGACAATTCCATCACAAAACTTGCCCTCGTTAGGTCGGAGTGATATCTCTTCAATTGCATAGCGTTCAAACAGCTTGATAGTCCTCTTTCACAAGTTAAGACAGGTGGGAGCAAATCATCTAGTTCTTCAATTCACTCATAATTATTATCCTTTTCAATTTGATCTCTATCCCTTTCTCTTTGTTTATTTTATGTACGATTTTTTTCTGTTGTTGCTTTAGGATAGTGGCAGAGATGGGGACAATGGTCTAAAAAATTAAACTGAACGTCCAACATTTTCGAAACGCGAAATAGTGGTAACCAATTTTTTTTTACAAGATATAAGATGAGAACGTTGAAACGAATACAAAACAGGCTAATTAAGCTGTAGATTTTTTTTCTTTTTACAAGGGTCTTCATATCTGATTCTTCTACTATAACTTTTGAAAAAAGAGTAAGATTGTATCCTCAATATATCAAAAAACACTGCGAACTCGGAAAACAGTTGGCAAGTAGGAAGCGGAGAATTTCAAATACAGAATTCGACACTATCATAAACCGACAACTTCTTCTAGCGAACAGTTCTGACGCGCTCATTTTGCCCAAATAAAAACAATTTGAAAAGTTTTAGAAAACAATCATCAAATCCAAATGATGACAGTTTCGTCAGTGAAATATTAAAGTTCACGCAGTCAAAGGCTTTGGAGAAGTCTAGATATACATCTACCTGTTCTAAGTTGTTGTCAAAATTAGCGTAAATTTCATCAAGATATGCAAGTAATTGAGTAATAGTCGAATGCCCGCGTCTGAATCCAGGCTGCTTAGAGTTTAATTTATATCGTAATTTGGATTACAAAAAATCGAAAACATTTCGTTCAAAAAGTAAAGACAATCCAGGAAGAATGGAGATAGGCCTATAAATTTCAAAATTGTTCCTGGACTCCTTCTTGTGTATTGGGGTTACAAAAGCACATTTCCAAAACTGAGGCCACTCACACGTTTCCATTATGTGTGAGAATAACTGATGAATGTGAACCGCTGAAAATTCAGCACATGACCTCCAAACAAAATGTGGTACATCTTCACAGGTCAAAAAGGATCCCGGTGGTATATTTTTCATTTCCAAGCAAATTTTTGTTGTTTCTATGACAATGTCGGAATAAAAAATGTCGGAATTGCCCCAATAGCGCTGAATACGTTGTACAATTTATTTCTCTTTACTAGGGTCTACAAATCTGATTCTTCTACTATAACCTTTGAAAGGAGAGTATAATTGTAGTGTCAATAACTAAAAAAAGCCCTGCGAACTCGGAAAACAGTTGATAAGCAAGAAACGGAGAAATCCAAAAACAGAAGTCGAAATTCGCGAAAACTGACAACTCCTTCAAATGAACAAGGATCCTTTTCAACATCGTTTCCAACGCCTACAAAAATTTGCCATTGCAAAGAACCATTTAACTCCAACAAAATTATACTGGCACTTCACTGAATTGAAAAACATCCAAGAAAGCAAGGCAGGGAGATTTATTTGCAGATGCGGAAACTGTAATCCCACGAGTAAAATCAGTTCAAATTTAAACCGAAACAGCAAACTATATGGATAGGATGATTTCTAGTATTGCATCATTGGTTGTCGGTGATTTAGGAGCAAAGATTTCTTCATGAGTCGACTGAAGATGGATTTCCAACTCGAAGTCATCACAGATATCAGTTACTAAGTTTTCTAAGGAATGGCGAAGTTCAGAATACTTTATGTGCGTGCAACCTCCTTTAGCACAGCGGAGGGCATGTGCCACAGTGAAGTTTTCACAGCATGCTAATAATGACGACATTTTTTCTATCTAGTTTTCTTTTTCAATTTACTCTTAATTAATGTATTTTTGATTTGATATCAATCCCTTTCTCATTATTTCATTTGATTTGTTGTTGCTGTAGGATATTCGCAGAGATAGGGATAATGGACTTGAAATTTGAACTGACCGTCCAAAATATCCGAAACTTGAAATATTCCTAACCAATTTTTTGCAAAATATAAGATGCAAACGTTGAAACGAATACCGAGCAGGCTAAATATGATGTAGAATTTTTTTCTTCTTACAAGGGTCTACACATCTGATCCTTCCACTATACTTTTTGAATAGAGAGGACAATTTTAGTCTCAATAACTCAAAAAACACTTCAAACTCGGAATACATTTGACAAGTAGGAAGCGGAGAATTGCCAATACAGAAGTCGACGTTATCATAAACTGAAAACTTCTTTAATCGAACAAGGATCCTTTTCAATCTGGTTTCCAACTTCTACAAAAAATTCGCGATTGCAAGGAACAAATCAACTCCGACAAATCTACATACATACTCGCACTCCACTGAATTGAAATACAACCAAGAGAAAAATGCAACAAGAGATTTCTATGCAGATGAGGAAACCGGAACTAGTGCTAACCAATTTTTTTTGAAAATTTTTTTTACAAGATATATGGTGCAAACGTTGAAACGAACACCAAAGAGGCGAAATATGCTGTAGAAGTTGTTTGTTTTTACAAGGGTCTACACATTTGTTTCTTCTACTACACCTTTTGAAAGGAGAGTACGATTGTAGTCTCAATAAGTTAAAAAAATCCTGTGAGCTCGGAAAACATTTGACAAGTAGAAAGCGGAGAATTCCATATTCAGATGTCGAGACTCCCAAAAACAGACAACTTCTTCAAAATGAACCAGGATCCTTTTCAACCTGGTTTCAAACGTCTACAAAACAATTCGGGATTGCAAGGAACAAATTAACTCCGACAAAATTTGTAAAGAGATTTCTATGCAGATGCGGCTTCTTCACTACTATAGCTCCGGGCAAAACCTCTCAAAAATTGCTTTTAGTTAAGTCAGAAAGATGTCGCTTTGATGGCATAGCGTTCGACCAGCTTGACGTTCCTTTTTCACTAGTTAAGACAAGTGAGCGCATCTAGTTCTTCTTCAACTCACTTTTAATTATTGTCTTTTCGATTTGATATCAAACCCTTTCTCAGTTATTATTTAATCTCATTGGTTGTTGCTTTAGGATAGGGGCAGAGATAGAGATAATGGACGTAAAAGTTAAACTGATTGTTCGAATTATCCGAAAACTGAACTAGCGCAAACCATTTTTTTACATAACATAAGGTGCAAACGTTGAAACGAACAAGAAATAGGCTAAATATACTGTGGAAGTTATTCCTTTTTACAAGGGTCTACACAGTTGATTCTTCTAGATTACATTTTGAAAGGATAGTACAATTGGGGTCACAATAACTCAAAAAACCTGCGAACTCGGAAAACAGTTGACAAGCAGGAAGCTGAGAATTCCAAAATCAGAAGTCGAGAAGTCGAAAACTGACAACCCTTTCAAACAGACCAGGATCCTTTTCAACCTGGTTTCCAACGTCTACAAAACAAGCCGCGATTGCAATGAACAAACCAAATCCGATAAAACTATTCTGGCACCTCATTGAATTCAGCTACAAATAAGAAAACAATACACATGGAGAGTTCTATGCAGATGCGGCAGTGGGTCACTACTATAGCTAAGGGCAAAACCGTCACGAAAATTTTTTTTAATTAGGTCAAAAAGATATCGCGTCGGCGGCATAGCGTTCAACCAGCTTGACGGTCCTTTTTCAATAGGTTAGACAATTGAGCGTATCTAGTTCTTCTTCAACTCACTCTTAGATATTTTCTTTTCGATTTGATATCAAACCCTTTCTCAGTTATTTTTTAATCTTATTGGTTGT
The DNA here is from genome assembly GCF_964194025.1 of Convolutriloba macropyga. Taxonomy (NCBI): domain Eukaryota; kingdom Metazoa; phylum Xenacoelomorpha; order Acoela; family Convolutidae; genus Convolutriloba; species Convolutriloba macropyga. Next base: position 226,458 of record NC_134477.1, read on the forward strand.
TGCTTTAGGATAGTTGCAGAGATAGAGATAATGGAAATAAAAGTTAAACTGAATGTTCGAATTATCCGAAACCTGAACTAGCGCTAACAATTTTTTTTACATAATATAAGGTGCAAAAGTTGAAACGAACAAGAAAGAGGCTAAATATACTGTAGAAGTTATTGCTTTTTACAAGGATCAACACATTTGATTTTTCTACTATACCTTTTGAAAGGAGACTACGATTACAGTCTCAATGACTTGAAAAAAAAACCGCGAACTCGGAAAACAGTTGACAAGCAGGAAGCAGAGAATTTTGAATTCAGAAGTCGAGACACGAGACAACTGACAACTCTTTCAAACAAACCAGGATCTTTTTCAACCTGGTTTGAACGTCTACAAAACAATTAGCGATTGCAATGAACAAATCAAATCTGATAAAACTGTACTGGCACTTCATTGAATTAGGCTACAGCTAAGAAAACAATGCACATGGAGATTTCTATGCAGATGCGGCATCTTCAGTGGGTCCCTACTATAGCTCAGGGCAAAACCGTCACGAAAATTGCTTTTAGTTAGGTCAAAAAGATATCGCTACGATGGCTTAACGTTCAACTAGCTTGACGGTCCTTTTTCACTAGTTAAGACAAGTGAGCGCATCTAGTTCTTCTTCAACTCACTTTTAATTATTGTCTTTTCGATTTGATATCAAACCCTTTCTCAGTTATTATTTAATCTCCTTGGTTGTTGCTTTAGGATAGGGGCAGAGATAGAGATAATGGACGTAAAAATTAAACTGAATGTTCGAATTATCCGAAACCTGAACTAGCGCTAACCGTTTTTTTACATAATATAAGGTGCAAATGTTGAAACGAACAAGAAATAGGCTAAATATACTGTAGAAGTTATTCCTTTTTACAAGGGTCTACACAGCTGATTCTTCTAGATTACATTTTGAAAGGATAGTACAATTGTGTTCACAATAACTCAAAAAACCTGCGAACTCGGAAAACAGTTGACAAGCAGGAAGCTGAGAATTCCAAATTCCGAAGTCGAGAAGTCGAAAACTGACAACCCTTTCAAACAGACCAGGATCCTTTTCAACCTGGTTTCCAACGTCTACAAAACAAGTCGCGATTTCAATGAACAAATCAAATCCGATAAAACTATTCTGGCACCTCATTGAATTCAGCTACAAATAAGAAAACAATGCACATGGAGATTTCTATGCAGATGCGGCAGTGGGTCACTACTATAGCTAAGGGCAAAACTGTCACGAAAATTGTTTTTAATTAGGTCAAAAGGATATCGCGTCGGCGGCATAGCGTTCAACCAGCTTGGCGTTCTTTTTTCAATAGGTTAGACAAGTGAGCGTATCTAGTTCTTCTTCAACTCACTCTTAGATATTGTCTTTTCGATTTGATATCAAACCCTTTCTCAGTTATTTTTTAATCTGATTGGTTGTTGCTCTAGGATAGTTGCAGAGATAGAGATAATGGAATTAAAAATTAAACTGAATGTTCGAATTATCCGAAACCTGAACTAGCGCTAACAATTTTTTTTACATAATATAAGGTGCAAACGTTGAAACGAACAAGAAAGGGGCTAAATATACTGTAGAAGTTATTCCTTTTTACAGGGGTCTACACAATTGATTCTTCTACTATACCTTTTGAAAGGAGAGTACGATTGCAGTCTCAATGACTTGAAACAAAACCCGCGAACTCGGAAAACAGTTGACAAGCAGGAAGCAGAGAATTTTGAATTCAGAAGTCGAGACACGAGAAAACTGACAACTCTTTCAAACAAACCAGGATCCTTTTCAACCTGGTTTCAACGTCTACAAAACAATTAGCGATTGTAATGAACAAATCAAAACTGATAAAACTGTACTGGCACTTCATTGAATTAAGCTACAACTAAGAAAACAATGCACATGGAGATTTCTATGCAGATGCGGCATCTTCAGTGGGTCCCTACTATAGCTCAGGGCAAAACCGTCACGAAAATTGCTTTTAGTTAGGTCAAAAAGATATCGCTACGATGGCTTAGCGTTCAACCAGCTTGACGGTTCTTTTTCACTAGTTTAGACAAGTGAGTGTATCCAGTTCTTCTTCAACTAACTCTTATTTATTGTCTTTTTGATTTGATATCAATCCCTTTCTCAGTTATTATTTCATCTGATTTAATGCAAAAGATAAAAGGTGCAAACGTTGAAACGAAAACCAAAGAAGCTGAATATGCTTGTGATACCTCTTGCTTTGGGAAGTATGCAAATGAGCTACAGGTACGAAGTAGATTATTGGAATCGGATTAGAGGCGCTAGTCCACAGTTTTTACTAAACGTCGGAATACCGCTTTTATTTCTATTCTGCAATACTGATACAGATGAAGCTCTATCATGAGGACGTGGAATGCTATCTCGAATCCAGATAGAACTATTCTGACTGAAAACTGAAGAGATTGACAACATCTGAATTTCAGGAATTAAGTTAGGCGAATGAATGTTAACAAATATAATAGTGGGAACAAACTGAATACCCGACTTTATAGACGGCGCTTAAGTTTTAGTGACGTGAATACAATATTGATGACTTCTAACTACACGAGGACAACTTAAATAATTAAGCACAGATAATGAAAGTCTGGTACAACCGTAGCACATATCCACCACTTCAGCAAAATTTTAAACTGCACATGTATAAAATTTTGTAATACTATTAACATGTGTACTGGTTACTATAAAAATATTTTTTAATATTCACTTGAACAATAACTGATGAACAGATTTAGTGCACGGGAATTGTAATAACAATTCAACTTAAACATTAAGGGTTATGTAAATGAAGCTCCATTCGATTCGTATTTAAATGATTAGTGCACAGTATTAGTTTTTTCCAGTGGAGATTAGATGTGATATAAACCAATTAAATTTTACCGTTAGATTTTACCAATAAACTTAAACCGAAAGCAGAAGTTATTGCTCAAAGGTAGCGCTATTTCTGTATCATTTAATTCAACACCTGACAAAGACACAAAATATTGTGGCAATATGAACAGCTAACAAAATGAAATTATCCATTAGAATTAGGTTATTCAGTTTTTCGAATTGAAATTGAACATTAATAAGTCTTATTTTGGTTGAATGTCAAAAGTTTCTGAAACTTTGAATTTGATTTTCGGCGTCAAATACAACCATGCCTATCTCACTCTCTCATAATCCTCATAATTGTACTCGTCTGGGGACCAAGATCCAATAGGTTGAGGTGCTGGAGGGCTTACGACCGGCATTTCGAAAGAAGTCACTGCTGCTGGAGATAGCAAAGCTTCTTCTTGAATCACCGTCTTGATTACTGGATTAATTTGTTTCGGTCTCTTTGGTGCTGGGACGGAATCGATATCACTGACGGTGCATACTGAGCTCTTGAAACCGAAATAGTCGGGTGCTTTTCTTGCACTTTTCGAATTTGAAGAGGTGGGAGTTGTTGACAAGAGAAGTGACTGACGACGCAGCAACTGACCAGGCATTGGACGTATTAGGAGTTGCTGAAGATTGCCGTGAGCGGCTTTTCCCTGCTTCAGGCTTCTTAGGCTTCCAAGAGGACATTGCTTTACAGATGTTGCTATTTGCAGAGGAAATGCTGGATGCATTTTCAGTTGTTGTTGGGCGTTGTCAAATCTTAATTGCACCCCGGTACTTCTTTTTGAGTTCCTTGAGTGCTGAGCTATTTTCTCCTCCTTTGTTTTGTCATAAGGGAGGGGCCTTCTCTGTGCATATTGCCAAAGTTTGGTTTTCCTTTCTGTTCGTGTTCCAAACATAGCAATGTCACTGTATCCAACTTTGACCTCAGGAACGCAAAGTTCTTTAATAGCAGTTGTTTTGGGCGGTGTCCTGACCACTGTGCTGCCTGGGGCCAGTGTCTCCCAAAGCCCCCTCAGATCCCATTTAGAGCGTTTGGACAATTTTCTATCTAGCTACAGTTCGAGGAATAGGGTTAGTCAATTTACGGTCAAGATAAATCTAGAGATTGATTTGTTTTTGTCACCATTGTACCTCCTGCCTGCATCTTCTTGGACTTTTGACATAGCCTCCTCGATTAGAATGTCGCTGCGGTCGCCCGTCAACCAGCTATTATCGTCTACATATTCTTCCACTGGGACTGTATCAGCGTCTAAATCTTGGTAGAGAATATTTTCATATGACAAAATAGATGAATTTGGTATCGTGCTAATGTTACTTAATGGTGTTTTTGGCTTTTTTCCAAAGTGTGCTTGAAGAAGTGTTTCGTTTGTCGTCTTTTGTTTACCTTTGCCTAATTGATATACTATTGACTTTATTGCTTCTTTAATTGTGAATGTATTGTTTCTATTATCTAATTTCGTGCAGCTTAGACGCCTTCTAATTGTTTGTATCAAACGCTCCACTAATCCAATAACTCTATGGTCATTACCAGGAGCAGTGATAATGTTAAGATTATGTTGTTTACATAAATTCTTTACTTTATATCCGATTAAATATCCTGCTTGATCTAATCTAATATTTCGGAACACCGTGTGTTTGAATATATTCATCTAGAAATTTAATTACATTGGGTCCATTAGCTTTAGCAAAAATTTCTACTGTAGGGTATTTAGAAGAACGGTCATTACATGCGAGGAAATGTATATCTTGATCGTTTTCGTTTGTAATGGAACCTCCGAAATCAATTTGTATTTCTTCGTTAGGTTCGGAACAATTTAATAAAGGTTTCCATTTTGACGCTGGAACGACAGCCAGAATGCATATTGTCTGAGTGTAATTGTACCCCAACTGCCGGGTTGTGTGAGGTGGAGAGACTCAAGTACTGCGTCTTGTATTGAGTGGGGAATTGCTACGCATTCATCAACGCAGACGCAAATGAACATGCAGATCCCTCCAGTAAGAGTAGAGGTATGGGTTGACTTCCATGCATCTCTGGGCATCATTCTGGAGAATGCAGTCTCTCATCTCCTAAAACTGCATCCTTGCTTGTCAACACTGCTAGGAAGCCTTTAATGAATAATTGTGTCAAATTACTCTCAAAGACTTCCTCCTTTGAGAAGTCAACATTTAGAGCGGTTTGTCCGTCATTGGATGAGCGGGTTGAATTGACTGCCGAATTCGGCGTTGATTGGAAAGTTACTCTACTGGTTGCGGGTGTTGGTGGAGTTTGAGGATTAGTCTTTGGGCTGCTCATGTTTGAATTGTTATTCAAGTGGAATTGTGCTGCGTTTTCAGTATTATCAAGAAGCAACTGAATTGTATGGCGATTTAAGGCAGAAAGCAAATTGGAATGATTTGTTGAGTGAGTATTTCAGGCACGTGTGGAATGTGTGTGATTGACGCCGCTAAAGTGCTGTGATTGGTAGTTTTGTGGTGTGGTATTTACATAAATTTCTGCAATCGCGTCACGAATGCGGGTAACTGTTGCTACCGCGAATTCCTCATCATAATTGTAATTTTTCTGGTTGATTTGGTCGGCGGGGAAATTAAACTACCAGCCCCAATTTTTTGCCTGGTATGTGTTCGATGTTAAAATCAAATGGTTAAGAGTCGATCCGCCCAACGGGTTAAACGACTATTATAGGACTTGTTAGACCGGTGTTCTCTCATTATTGAAAGGTTTGCTCCATGATCTGTAATGATAATGAATGATTCTCCGAATAAATAATATTTAAAATATTCTACGGATCAACGGATCACAAAACCTCTAATACTTTTAATTCATTAATACTGTAACGGTCCGCGTATGAGTTTAGGAAACCAGACTCATAAATGTATGCCAACCTGTCGTGAACGCTTTTCTAATGCTGCTCCTAATCCTGCTCTAGATGCATTGGATTTGATCCGGGTTTTCAAATGTGGATTAAAATGCGTGTTTTCTGTTGCGTTTGCCAAATTATTTTTAATCGATTGGAAAGGAGTTTCGAGTTCATCATTCCAAACAAATTTTGTGTTCTTTTTAAGCAAAGGTCTAAGTGGATGACATAATTAAGAAAGATTAGGTATAAACTGCCTGAGATAATGAACAGAGCCTAAAGATGATCGTAATTGTTTCAAATTGTTAGCTGCTGTTAAATTTGAAATTGCTGCTGTTTTAATTTCAAGTGGTTCGATTCCAGATTGAGTAAATTTATGGCCTAACTATTCTATTTTGGTTTTAGCGAAGTGACATTTAGGTAAAATTATTCTCAAATTATCTTAGTCAAATTTTTTTAGACACTTTTTAACTAACTTTAGATGATCTTGTTTAGAACCGGGGCTGACAATTTTAATATCATCTAGAAAACAATAGGCATTATCTAGGCCGACTATTGTATGGTCCATTACTTTTTGGAATGCTGCTGTCATGTCAGTTAATCCGTAAAATCCTGTAATGAAGCGGTATGTACCAGTACCCTCGCCACTAACGATGTTTAAGTTGCAATGCCTAGCCGTTTCCGGGTCTAAATTATGTTGGCTGGACGCGTACTTCAAATCCGGAGTTGAAAAATATGCTGTTTCGTGAGATGCGTTTGCATTTAAATTTTGTTGTTTTTGTCAATTAAGTTGTCTAAATTTGGCATCTGATATTTATTTTTATGAACAGATTTATATGAAATTTTTAAGTCTAGGGCCAACTTAACTTTTTTCTCTTTTTACCGTGATAACTATTGGTGATATGAAAGTTTTATCAGAACAACTATTTAACTTTATGATGTGTTTTTCATCGGGTATTTTTTTTAATTTCTTCATTAATTAAAGGTTGAAGATCAATTGGGACCCTACGTCTTTTTGGTGTGTAGGTGTAAAGACTTTATGAAACATAGATTTAACTGAATGTTTGATTGATTTACCAATTCTTGAGATTAGACCTGGAAAATCAAATGCTATCTGTTTCTTGATTAAACATAGATTTTGGTCAACATTTGAGACTTGTTTGATTTGGCTAAGTGAGAGACCAAGTTGTGAAAAGAGATCTCGTCCAATTATTGGTCCATGGCCATCTTCCACAATTGTGACATTAACATCTGTTGCTACCCAATCGTTACATTTGACTGAAGTCTTGATTACTCCGATAGTTTTAATTAATTCATTAGAGAAAGTTTTGAGTTCAAGCATTTCTAGTGATTGTACCCAAAAGCTCTCTTGACAATCCGACACTATTGCGTTCGCAAGACTTTTGTTAATGATGGTGCAAACGCTTCCCGAATCCACTAAAGCTTTTTTACTGGTATTCCGGGTGCAAATGTTTACATTCATTGGCTCTACTTCTCTAAGGTTGTCAATGGAGATTGTTGCAACACAATTATCATCAAATTTGTCATAATCAGAATTGAAGTTTTCATCGTAGATACTGTTTTTGAAGCAATCTATCAATATGATTAACCTGCTCTCAAACGGATGCTGAACTCGAAAATGGAATCATTAACATTGTTGACTCTAGGCTTCGGCTTAAATGGTTGTTTAGGCTTTCTACATATTTTTGCAAAATGATTTGCAATTCCACAGTTTTTGAAATTTTTTCCGCTTGCAGGACAATTTTGTGGATGAGTGGCCGACCACCCATAGCCACAACTAGGACAAATTGTAGGTTTGACGAAATTGCTCGTTGAGGGTTGAGATCGGTTCCATGAACTTTGTATGTTGTTGATGATTGTTGTCGTGACTTCATTTGTAGTCTGGTGAATAGCGGTTCCAGATACCTTCAACTGATTCGGTATGCCCATCTCAATACTCATTGCCACTTCCAAATCCTTTTTAGCCGATATCGTTTCTTTTAGTAATTCTCTCTGAATCTCACTGTCTTGCATATTTGCTATGAAGACGTCCCGAATGATGGATTCCTCGTGACTGCCTAGATCGCAATTCAAAGACATTTCCCGGAGACAACCGTAGAACTTTTCGACTGGTTGTCCCTTTCTTTGTTTCCTCGTTAGGAATGTATAACGGTCGAAAGTTATATTGTACTGCTTTGTGTATAACTGATCTAAACTCTCCCCAAGATCCTTTGTAGATATCCGATCAATATGAAGAGTTGGTTCATGGGAACAATTATTCGACGTATTTCCATCCCGAGACTAACATGAGTCGGCGAGACCGCTTTGTTGTCACAAACTTCCACGGCATACGGCCGCACAATGTTCCTGCGAGTTCAATTTTCTGACATCTGATAAGCCATGCATTCTTGAGTTGTTCATTCCGAGTTTTGCTATCTGTTTCACTTTCCGTCGTGCAGTTTTCTACGTTTTCTTCGTAGATGGGTTCGGCAGGAAAGGTGACTTTGTCTGGTGGAGCTTCACGGAGAGTATTGATCGAAATAACCTCTTTAGCAAGGATGGCCAGCTTCAACATTATCTGCCAACGTTCCCATCGCAACTGTGGTTCTAAAGTCGGTTTTTCCCAAAAGGGTTCAATTCCAAGAACGACACGTTCTTTGACTACCGACTGCGCCATGTGATACCTCTTGCTTTGGGAGGTACGCAATTGAGCTACGGGTACGTAGTAGATTATTGGAATCGGATTCGAGTTGGAAATCCACAGCATTTCCTAAACGTCGGAAAACCGCTTTCCTTTCTATTCTGCAATAGTGCTACAGATGCAGCTCTATTATGATGACGTTGAATTCTATCTCGAATCCAGATAGAACTATTCTGACTGTAAAACTGGAGAGATTGAGAACAACTCAATTTCATGAATTAAGTTAAGCGAATGAATGTTAATAAATATAAAAGTGAGAACAAGCTCAATACCTGATCTAATAGTCTGCGGTAAAGTTTTAGTGACGTTAATATAGTATTGGCGACTTCTGACTACACAAGGACAATTCAAATCAATTAAGTACAGATTTTGAAAGTACCACAATGCTGTAGAATTTACAAGGGTCTACACATCTGATTCTTCTAATATACTTTTTAAAGGAGAATACGATTGTACTCTCAATAACTCAACAAAAAACCAGCGAACTCGGAAAACATTTGACAAGCAGAAAGCGGAAAATTCCAATTTCAGAAGTCGAGACAACTGAACGCGAAAACTGACAACTTCTTCAATCGAACCAGTATCCTTTTCAACCTGGTTTACAACTTCTACAAAACAATTCGCAATTGCAAGGAAAAAAAATCCGAAAAAACTATACTGGCACTTCATTGATTTCAGCCACAACTAAGAAAACAATGCACATGGAGATTTCTATGCAGATGCGGCATCTTCAGTGGGTCCCTACTATAGCTCCGGGCAAAACCTCACAAAAATTGCTTTTAGTTAGGTCAACAAGATATTACTTCGATGCATAGCGTTCAACCGGCTTGACGGCCCTTTTTAACTAGTTGAGACAAGTGAGCGCATCTAGTTCTTCTTCCACTCACTCTTAATTAATGTCTTTTCGATTTGATATCAATCCCTTTCTCAGTTATTATTTCATCTGATTTGTTGTTGCATTGTGATAGTTGCAGAGATAGGGATAATGGCCTCAAAAGCTCAACTGAACGTCCGATTATCCGAAACCTGAACTCGTGCTAACCAATTTTTTTCACAAGTTATAGGGTGCAAACGATGAAACGAACACCAAAGCGGCTGAATATGCTGTTGAAATTATTTCTTTTTACAAGGGTCTACACATCTGATTCTTCTAGAATACATTTGAAAGGAGAGTACGACTTACGCTCAATAACTCAAAAAGAAACAGCGAACTCGGAAAAACAGCTGACAAGCAGGAAGCGGAGAATTTCAAATTCAGAAGTCGAGATTCGCGAAAACTGAGAACTCCTTCAAACGAACTAGAATCTTTTTCAATCTGGCTTCCAACGTCTACAAAACAATTCGCGACTGCAATGAACAAATCAACTCCGGCAAAGTTATACTGGCACTTCTCTGAATTCAACTACAACTCAGAAAACAATGCAAACGGAGATTTCTATGCAGATGCGGCATCTTCAGTGGGTCCCTACTATAGCTAAGGGCCAAAGCGGCATCTTCAGAGGTTTATTTAAGTCAAAAAAATATCACTAAAAACGTCTCCGAGATTAACTATTAACCAAGATGAGACGTCAAAGAAATCGCAGAGAATTAATGATAAACTATAAGCGGAAGCTGTTTTTCGCCGACGATTCCAACTTGGAACGACAATTGGTTTTGTTTGGCGAGCAGTAAGAGCATAAAAAATAGAAAAAACTAATGAAATTATCTCTAAGAGAAAAACGACTGGATGAAAAAATGTGCTCTGGAAATATGCAGACTTGCATGGTTTCGGTGAAAAACCCCAGAGGTTTCGGTGAAAAAATTACCAGCCACAGAAGTAGCTATGCCTTGCAAGAATATGTTCGATCTCACTCGGTGCAAAAAGCAACCTCAAACGCCTTAGCATCACCCTTGATCCAATTGAACAAAAAATGAGAAACGTTGAACCGAACGAAGAAAACGAACGGATACTTATTCAATGTTCAGGTAAAAACTATTCGTATCTGCAAGGCAGCTGTCTGAAAAACAATGCTAATAAAATAACTTCTCCAAGAAAAACTTGCTTAAGATGAAACGTCAAAAGATTGCAGAAAAGTGTTAATGAGAAACTATACGCGGAAGATGATTTCAACAACGAATCATATTTGGAACGACAACTGGTTTTGTTTGGTGAGCAGGAAGAGCATAAAGAAATAGAACAAACTAATGAAAATATCTCTAAGAAAAAAAGCGACTGGACGAAAAAGTGTGCTTTGGAAACATGCAGAATTGCAATGTTGCTATAAATTTTAATTGATTTCTCTCTTTGAGTTTCAGACAGCGAAATTGAGGTCTAAATAAGTTAGAGTGTAGTTCTGGGAAGCCTTCGGCATTTCGTGCTGAGCCTCGGGTGCAAGCGGCCTCGGCTCTGAGCTCTAATTGCCTTAGGCTTCCCAGAAATATACTCTTACATATACTTAGAGTCTTTCATTTTTTAATCCTTTCAAAAAGCCCTATATAAGGAGGAGAAAAACTCCTTCTTCTAGACTTAGCCAAATGTGCTATAAAGTCTTTCTCTAATTAACATTTTTTATAACTACCTACCCTAGACGGCAGGATTTGTAATTAAATTTCTAATATATGTGCTTTTTACTCAGAGTAAAACAATCACTTTTTTAAGAGGAATACATAACCTATGTTAATTAGTTGTTTGGAGGATGATAATCTGAAATTCTCGGCGTTTTCATTTCGTTTAACATTACGGAATATCGTGTGCTATCAATTTTGAAAACCTACAATCCAGAGATAACTCAGCAATCTGTTCAATTTCACACAAACTAGGCGGATAGGTTGATATCTTATCTTGCTTTCGGAGCACATAGAAAACGGATAAAAGTCATTTTTTGTTGAATTTTTTCAAATATGTTTACTAGCGATACAATTTCCAGTTACAACATTTCTTCCTATATGTTTATGTACATTAGACTGCAGATACAAAATAGCAAATATATTTACATACATACACATGGTGATAGGAGACAAGTAGATGCGCAATAATGTTCATTGTCATTAATTGGCCAATCAGTCAATCGCCACATATCCCCGTTTTAAAATAGCAGGATAGGAATATTATTACCACTTATATTACTTGAAGTGAAAAGAAAGGCGGTGGTCTTAGAATGGAAAATATCACAAAAATTTACATAATTCCAATGACTATTTATTCAATTTTGGTCTCAATGTAAACCCTAACTTTGTGAGTTTGTTAAAGTTTAACCAATATTGTTGACGCAACGTGAGATTGCTTTGGATAAATTAGCCTGAGTTCTTTATCGCGCAAATTTTTCTAGCACATACACAAACACACAGTATTCATTGTTAACTACAGTGCGTTGCTATGTATGTATACATTGGCACGTTTAGGTATATCGGATTCTACCAGCCAAAATCGTTGCTTTTGATTAGCTCTGAATTGCCTCGATCCTCATGTTGAGCGTATTTTTATTCATACCACATACAATCAACGCTCTTAGATCCCTTATACGGTAATAAATTCTCCAGGGTGGAAAGATGAAGCCTAAAGAAACGCTAGAGCCCGTGTATTAAGATAGTGAAACGAACTCGCAGACATTTGGGAGTAAGTTTCCTACTCTCTTAAATGCGTGTCAAACTACGTAGCAACGGATAGTAAAGAATCAGTTAAGGTTATCAGGTTCAACTTCAACGATACCAGTTGGGCGAATGAGAACTCTCTGTAGCTGGGCGCTCATATTTCCAGCTAAACGCTTTAGTTCATACTCATCGTTTTGATAAGCCAACCTCATCATGTTTTTCAATTTCTGTGATTGTATGTACATCATCATTTTAGCCAGCTCAGTGTAGATTCTGGGGAGGAGAGCAGTTCCCTGATTGTGAATTCCAACTGTGGTCAACAGGTAATCTTTAGTTGGTACCCCGTCCTGGTATTCGAATAGCCTTTTGTATTGCTCGCAGCAGAGGGAAATTATTCGGTCTCTTCTTTCTAGATTTGGGAGCCGATTGGAAAAAGCTCTCAATTCAGGAAACTCCCTAAATAGCCTATCCTCAATCAATGTGTGAAATTGATCAGTATCAATTGTTCTCGGTGTCACAAAATGATCCAGGACTGTCTCTTTCAAATCATAACAAATGAATTCAATCAGAAATTCACTGGGCACGCCTAGTTCCTGTATGAAGAATCGGGTCCAATGATTTCCCAGACACCTCAGAAACTCAGAGACAGTATTCACTGTGAAATCTGCACTGCTTTCAGTGTGTCGTAGTTCAACGCGATTCAATAGCTTAAACGTTATTATTTGATCTGTCCGGGATCCTAATTGGAACGAGATTGAATTATGATTGGCTAAATTGGGCACATCGGTTCGGAAGTCATAATGAAGAGTGAAAAAGTTTCCCCAGTTTCCATTCTGTCTTGGTTGAGTATTCAAGAATCGCACCGACTGAAGTTCTCCGAAATCAAGAGCTGGAGCATCGGGTTCTAAAATGTACCATTGTACTAGAATATGTCAAATTAAGCAAATTCCTCAAAAATTGCGTTAAATTGGTTATAGTAGTTTTGATTTTAAAAGCAAACAAGGATTTTCATCGGCTGTGAGTAGCCAGGAAGTAATTCAACCCATGAAAACAGTCATCCGATAGCCGAAGACAAAAAATGGTAGCCTCCTTTTGAAGTGTCCAAAAGTTCCCAATTGCAAAGAACAATTTTTTTTGCAATTTTGATTGAACAATTAGGTATCAAAAATGAAAGCTATAGTAGTAGCAGTAGTAAAGTCTTCAGGGATTATTACACCCATTGGTTCGCAACCAAATGTTGAGTTTAATGAATTTCAGTTGAAGCTTTTTGAGTTTTTCACCGGGGTTGCATGAGCCGCAGTAGCTTTTTATTATGCCAGTACACGAATCCGTTTCGCTGTATTTCCCAAAGTAAATCTAGTACAAAAACGTGGGGTCTTTACAGTGCGATCTAGAGGAACCGTAACCCGTTATTGGAATCACGTAGCGGCTTAAGCATTGAATTTTGTTGTAACCATACAGAATTTCAATAAACGTCTGAATGAGTGTAGAGAACCAATAGCTTTCTTGCATCTTTTGTCAGTATTTGTGTCCCAAGACAGATTAGATTTTATTATTAAACCCAGGATCTGATGAGAAGCTGCTGCCGATGAGAAGTTACTGGATTACCCATCAATTCCGCCTTGAGCGGTGCCTCGAAGTCTACCAGTGTGCATTTTCCTTCGTTTAGTCTCATTCAGTTTACAGAGCTCCACAATGCAATGTTTGAACAAGTCTTGTTCATTGTTGTCTGATATGTAGAAATAGCTTTTTAGTTGCATAGCAGTCGCCCGTGCGCAAGATTTACTATCTTTAGTAATTGAGCCTGGTACTTGTTTAAAAAACAAGGATTGAAGTTTAATTAATAAGTAGATAAAAGCAGAAGAGAATAAATGATGGTTTCAAATAAATGATGATCTAATAGAGTGATTAACTCTGAAGGTAGGTTTGGTGTTCCATGAATGAGTTTTATCCTCAGTTTTGTCCGTACCCAGTATCGGTTCTATCACCGTGGTAAATTAACCAAGTAAATACTGATGTGTCACAATTGTTAGTATTGCTCAAAGCCCGAGCTTTGTCTATTTCAATTTGTCGACACCTATCAAGATTGTGTCAGTCATTAATCATGTAATAAAGTAAAATTTAAACTAAATCTTTGATCTTGAAACCCAAGGTTTTTTAGTACACCTTTTTTATATACGTGTGACACTCACACAGCCCCCCTCTCAATAAGAATAGAGTGTGCCACTCACTCACATAAAAATCAAACAAACTTTACAGCTCTTGATGCATGAACGTTTTAAAATACGAAAAACTTGTACTTTTCATATAAAAAGTGTAGGTATCAGTTTTCGTCATTCATGACTTTCTCTGCCTCGTCCAGCCCGAAATTGTTGTACGTTTCTCGCGCCCCATCGTTCATCAGTATCTGGTCTGCTCGGTTAATGGTCTTGAAAAACTCCTCATCTCCACCAACATCAGGGTGCGTCAACAAGCTCATTGAACTTGAGTTCACGTGTTTCTCAAAATCAAATTCATCCCTATGCTTTTTAATATTGTCAGCTTTATTTTGTTGTACTCTTGACTTTTTTCAAAGTTTTCCGCACATGCGATTCTCGCATTTTTGTAAAATTTCTTTGGTTCTAATGTAGGGTTCAGAACTCGAACCCATACGACATCATCAACCATGTCATTCAGCGATCTCGCTATTAATAAGTGTGATTTGTATTCAAACTCTTCCATGGGTTCGACTATAATTTCTGTTTGCTGTGTTATGTTACCTTTTTCTTCGATAATTTTGCATATAATGAAACCCTCGCAGCGACGAGGTAATTCGTGATCCTCAGCAGCAATTAAAAACAGATTCTTATGACTTCTTTGGGACGGGGACAATTGTAATGTTTTCCCAATTGTCCCGCAAAAAATGTCGTTCTTTCTGAGATTTTAAATACAGTCAAAATTGTATAAGAATTCCAAGCCTAATAAAGAAGGCGTTATCTCAATTCTGGTCACTAGAAATTTAACTGTTATTTCACATGTAAGTTTTCGAAGTTGAACTTGGATATCTGCTGACCCCATTACAGGCATTTTCTCGTTGTCGGCAGCTATTATATTTTTATTGCACATTCTGATCTGGCTCGGTTCCCCCAATTACTTGTAGAGTGTGTCGCTTATAATATTAACAATACTTCCACTATCAATTAAGGCCATTATCAATTTGTCTTTTATCGTTTTTTTTGCAAACAACGCCTCCACTGGGCTGTTTCCGCCACGCAAGGTTTTTACGTAGCCGGCTGAAAAGAAACCCTGCCATTTCCAGCTAGTTCTCGTTTAATTACGGACAATTTCGTTTGAAGTGATTTGGGCTCCCACATTCGAAACAATTTTTGCATTGCCTAGATGCATAGTTTCGCTGACCGCAACGGCGACATTTTTCTTTCTCAAAACTCACCGCTGCCTTCGACTGCTCGGCACGACTCTCGTGCGATCGATCTCGGCTTCTATTCTCACCTCACGGTGTGGGCGAACGCGCTCTATTTTTGTTAGTGTTTTGTCTATGTTCAGCGCTGCTTCTGGTATAGCTATTAGTACTTCTATTTCTATCTCCGTTCCCTCTGGAACTTCGCTCACTACCGCACAGGAACTCTTTTGGCCGCGCTCCTTGCGATAAAAACTGTTAATTCTCTTACCTATTAGGTTGATTAGTCTGCAGTGTTCGCACTAAATCGTTAATCGAATTAAATAGATGTGTTTTTTCATTCGACTGGACGGCAGAAACCCGGGGCTCATTATCCTCCTCCTCAATTCTCTTGACTGCTTCAATATGTAGTGCTCTTTCTAAAGCTTTGTCTAAAGTCATATCCGCGTCACCCAAATTTTGGAAAAACTCTCAATTCAGGAAACTCCCTAAATAGCCCATCCTCAATCAATTTGTGAAACTGATCAGTATCAATTGTTCTGGGTGTCAAAAAATGATCCAGGACAGTCTCTTTCAAATCATAACAATTGAACTCAATCAGAAATTCACTGGGCACGCCTAGTTCCTGTATGAAGAATCGGGTCTAACGACTTCCCAGACACCTCAGAAACTCAGAGACAGTATTCACTGTGAAATCTGGACTGCTTTCAGTGCTTCGTAGTTCAACGCGATACAATAGCTTAAACGTTATTATTTGATCTGTCCGGGATCTTGATTGGAACGAGATGGAATTAAGGTTGGCTAAATTGGGCACATCGGTTCGGAAGTTATAATGAAGAGTGAAAAGGTTTCCCCAGTTTCCATTCTGTCTTGGTTGAGTATTCAAGAATCGCATCGACTGAAGTTCTCCGAAATCAAGAGCTGGAGCATCGGGTTCTAAAATGTACCATTGTACTAGAACATGTCAAATTAAACAAATTCCTCAAAAATTGCGTTAAATTGGTTATAGTAGTTTTGATTTTAAAAGCAAACAAGGATTTTCATCGGCTGTGAGTAGCCAGGAAGTAATTCCACCCATAAAAACAGTCATCCGATAGCCGAAGACAAAAAATGCTAGCCTCCTTTTGAAGTGTTCAATAGTTCCCAATTGCAAAGAGCAATTTTTTTTGAAATTTTTAGTTACAATGGCATAGTGAACAATTAGGTATCAAAAATGAAAGCTATAGTAGTAGCAGTAGTAAAGTCTTCAGGAATTATTATACCCATTGGTTCGCAACCGAATGTTGAGTTTATTCAATTTCAGTTGAAGTTTTTGAGTTTTTCACCGGGGTTGCATGAGCCGCAGTAGCATTTTATTATCCCAGTACAAAAATCCGTTTCGCTGTGTTTCTCAAAGTAAATCTAGTACAAAAACGTGAGGTCTTTATAGTGAGATCTAGAGGAACCGTAAATCGCTATTGGAATCACGTAGCGGCTTAAGGATTTAATTTTGTTGTAACCATACAGAATTTCAATAAGCGTCTGAATGAGTATAGAGAGTCAATAGCTTTCTTCCATCTTTTGTCAGTATTTGTTCCCAAGACAGATTAGATTTTATTATTAAACCCAGTTTCTGATGAGAAGCTGCTGCCGATGAGAAGTTACTGGATTACCCATCAAATTCCGCCTTGAGCGGTTCCTGGAATTCTACCAGTATGCATTTTCCTTCGTTTAGTCTCATTCAGTTTACAGAGCACCACAAGGCTATGTTTGAACAAAACTTGTTCATTGCTGTCTGATCTGTAGAAATAGCTTTTTAGTTGTATAGCAGCCGACTGTTCGCAAGATTTATTATCTTTAGTAATTGAGCGTGGTACTTGTTCAAAATACAAGGATTGAAGTTTAATTAATAAGTAGATAAA
Organism: Convolutriloba macropyga; assembly: GCF_964194025.1. Lineage (NCBI taxonomy): Eukaryota > Metazoa > Xenacoelomorpha > Acoela > Convolutidae > Convolutriloba > Convolutriloba macropyga. The sequence goes on from NC_134477.1 coordinate 243,784, forward strand.
AGCAGAAGAGAATGGTTTTCTTATAAATGAAGATCTAATAGAGTGATTAACTCTGAAGGTAGGTTGGGTTTTCCATGAATGAGTTTTATCCTCAGTTTTGTCCGTACCCAGTATCGGTTCTATCACCGTGGTAAATTAACCAAATAAATAATGATATGTTACAATTGTTAGTATTGCTCGAAGCCCGAGTTTTGTCTGTATCAATTTGTCGAAACCTATCAAGATTGTGTCAGTCATGAATCAAGTAATATATTAAAATTTAAACTAAATCTTTGACCTTGAAACCCAAGGTTTTTTAGTACACCTTTTTTTATACGTGTGACCCTCACACTGCCCCCCTCTCAATAAGAATAGAGTTTGCCACTCACTCACATAAAAATCAAACCAATTTTACAGCTCTTGATGCATGAACGTTTTAAAATACGAAAAGTTTGTACTTTTCATATAAAAAGTTTAGGTATCAGTTTTCGTCATTCATGACTTTCTCTGCCTCCTCCAGCCCGAAATTGTTGTACGCTTCTCGCTCCCCATCGTTCATCAGTATTTGGTATGCTCGATTAATGTTCTTGAAAAATTCCTCATCTCCACCAGCATCAGGGTGCGTCATCAAGCTCATTGAACTTGAGTTCACGTGTTTCTCAAAATCAAATTCATCCTATGCTTTTTTATTATTGTCAGGGTTATTTTGTTGTACTCTTGAATTTTTGTCAATGTTTTCCGCACATGCGATTGTCGCATTTTTGTAAACTTTCTTTGGTTCTAATGTAGGGTTCAGAACTCGAACCCATACGTCATCAATCATGTCATTCAGCAATCTCGCTATTAATAAGTGTGATTTGTCTTCAAACTCTTTCATGGGTTCGACTATAATTTCTGTTTGCTGTGTTATGTTACCTTTTTCGTCGATAATTTTGCATTTAATGAAACCCTCGCAGCGACGAGGTAATTCGTGATCCTCAGCAGCAATTAAAAACAGATTCTTATTAGTTCTTTGGGATGGGGACAATTGTAATGTTTTCCCAATTGTCCCGCGAAAAACTTCGTTCTTTCTGAGATTTAAAATACAGTCAAGATTGTATAAGAGCTCCATGCCTAATAAACAAGGCGTTATCTCATTTCTGTTCACTAGAAATTTAACTGTTATTTCACATGTAAATTTCTGAAGTTGAACTTGAATATCTGCTGACCCCATTACAGGCATTTTCTCGTTGTCGGCAGCTATTATATTTTTATTGCACATTCTGATCTGGCTCAGTTCCCCCAATTACTTGTAGAGTGTGTCGCTTATAATATTAACAAAACTTCCACTATCAATTAAGACCATTATCAATTTGTCTTTTATCATTCTTTTTGCAAACAACGCCTCCACTTGTCTGTTTCCGCCACGCAAGGTTTTTACGTAGCCGGCTGAAAATGAAGCTCTGCCATTTCCAGCTAGTTCTCGTTTAAATACGGACAATTTCGTTTGAAGTGATTTGGGCTCCCACATTCGAAACAATTTTTGCATTCCCTAGATGCATGGTTTCGCTGACCGCAACGGCAACATTTTTCTTTCTCGAAACTCACCACTGCCTTCGACTGCTCGGCACGACTCTTGTGCGATCGATCTCGGTTTCTGTTCTCACCTCCCGGTGTTGGCAAACGCGCTCTACTTTCGTAAGTGTTTCGTCTATGTTCAGCTCTGCTTCTGGTATAGCTATTAGTACTTCTATTTCTATCTCCGTTCTCTTTTGAACTTCGCTCACTACAGCGCAGAAACTCTTTTGGCCGCGCTCCTTGCGATGAAAACTTTTAATTCTCTTGCCTATTAGGTTGATTAGTCTGCAGTGTTCGCACTAAATCGTTAATCGAATTAACTAGTTGTGTGTTTTCATTCGACTGGATGGCAGAAACCCGCGGCTCATTATCCTCCTCCTCAATTCTCGACACTGCTTCAATATGTAGTGTTCTTTCTAAAGTTTTGTCTAAAGTCACATCATCGTCACCCAAGTTCTTTTTCAGGTCGATTCGCACCTGACTATTTTCTATGCCTTCGAGGATTCCCCTCAAATTGAGATGTTCTCTTATCTATTCCAATTTATTAGGGAGTACTCACTTGAAAGTTCGAAGATGGCAGTTGTTCTTGTCGACTCCCGACAGCAGTCCACAATTCCTCTTCCGGGTCGAGATGTTAAGACGTCAAACTCGAGTTTAAAAGTTAGTTTTCAAACAAAAAATAGATTTTTTTTGGAAATTAGTACAACGCTCAATATTTTTGTGTGGTGGTTTTCTGTTTACTTTTAAACTCTGTCGCCACTATAGCAGCCGCCTGTGCGCAATATTTATTATCTTTAGTAACTGAGCGTGGTATTTGTTCAAAATACAAGGATTGAAGTATAATTATTAAGTAGATAAAAGCAGAAGCGAATGGTCTCAAATAAATGAAGATCTAATAGAGTTATTAACTCTGAAGGTAGGTATAGTGTTCCATGAATGAGTTTTATCCTCAGTTTTGTCCGTACCCAGTATCTGTTCTATCACCGTGGTAGCCAAGTAAATACTGATAAGTCACAATTGTTAGTATTGCTCGAAGCCCGGGCTTTGTCTATTTCAATTTGTCGACACCTATCAAGAATGTGTCTTTAAGCAAGTAATAAATTAAAACTTAAACTAAATCTTTGACCTTGAATCTCAAGGTTTTTTATTACACTTTTTTATATACGTGTGACAGTTGTCGGATTCCGGTTCACTAAGCTGAGCACCTTACTTCCAAAACGTTTGTTCTGTAATTTTCTAATTTAGGTAATTTTCTAATTAGTATTATTTTGGGCACATAGTCAAAAGCCTTCTCGACGTCTAGGTAGGGTACCCATATGTTAGATATAGCTCGTTGATCAAAGAGCTTGTAAGTTTCATAGAGATAGGATAGTAACTGCAAGATAGATCTCTTTTTACAAAACCCGAATTGCGACTGGTAAGGGTGATCTTTAACTTTTTCGTAGATATATTCAAAAATAAGTTTTTTCAATACTATGGACAGGCAGTTTCGTATGAATATAGAGACCTCCATCTTTGAATATAGAGACAACCCTATTTATCTTCCACTGAGTTTGATATATAACTTTAATAGGTAACTTTTGAAAGATTAAAGACAAAGTTTTTGATAGAGAAGGTGAGAGACGTTTTAGGGGCAAGATTCTGAGGCCGTCTGGCCCAATCATGTTAATTACGTCTGGGTGATTTAGCAGGGTACTGATGGGAGGTTCTGTGAAAATTTTGAGGTTGAACATGCAGTTCGTATGGAATTTAGTATGTAATTTTGAAAGCGCTACAGAAAAAACTATTAATTGCTTTGCATTTAGCGTTATCAGTTTTCAGATAGTTCATTACGTATCGCATTAGAGACAGAAACGTCGGTTGTTTTATCTATTTTCTAAGAAATTTCTATAACCAGCATTTTTTGCCAAATCCGGTTCAGGCACGATGCATGCGCTCAATGTGATGCTCAAGAAGGTTACAAGGTTGCAAAAAATACCAACCCTCTGGGAAATTGCCGCGGTAACACCAATCCACAAAAAAGCTGAAATGTACCTCGTCAAAAACTGTCGGCTGATCTCACTATTGAATATTGACAGCAAAGTTCTTGACATATGACATTATGTTGACTTGGACGACCATTTCTCAAAGTTTCTCACCACCCGTCAACACGGATTTGTTCGACAAAAATCCACAGTCACGAAAATGTTGTTTTCTGCAAAAGTTTCACAGAGCGGTTGACGAAGATAGTAGCAGTGCAACTGTTGCCTTCTCCAAAGCCTTTGATAAGGTGCCCCACTTTGAGTTAATATCCAAAGTAGCGGAAATCGGCATCGGATGATGCATCCGCGAGGTCTTATTCGACTACCTGAAGAACCGGAAGCAGTTTGTAAGAAAGGAAAATGTCTGCTCGCAGACGAAAGATGTTAGTAGGGGTGTACCTCAAGGGTCCCTACTAGACCTCTTGGTGTTTTGTATATTCGTTAACAATCTATCCGAGGCCCTGATTTTCATTTAAACATGATCGCAAGTTTCTTTTAATTAACCGCACTCCAGCTCAAATTCAGAGAGACCTGCATTCCATCGAAAACTGGCTTAGCTCAAAGAAAATGGAATTTACCTTAGACAAATGTGCCAAAGTGACGCTACGTTGTGATGATGACTCCTTCAATCTCTTCAATGTAGTGCTGAACAGTGAAAAAAAACTAGAGATTGAGGAATCCTAGTGACTTTGGACCTGAATTGGAACGCTCATATCAACAAACGTATAGGTAAGTAAACAGTGTCTTTTAATTACTCCGAAGAATTATTGCCTAAAATGTGAGCATGAGAGCTGCCTCTGCAAATCGCTGATACTGCCAATTCTCCATTATGGCATCCAATGCATATATTTGTCAAAGTCGAATGTTCCGATCTTGGAAACATTTTTAAAGAAAGTAGAGTCAATGGATCTGAGGTAATTTTCTAATTAGTAGTAAATTGGGCACATAGTCAAAAGCCTTTTCGAAATCTAGGCAGGGTACCGATAGGTTAGATGTAGCTTGTTGATCAAAGAGCTTGTAAGTTTGATAGAGATAGGCTGGTAACTGCAAGATAGAGATCTCTTTTTACAAAATCCGAATTGCGATTCGTGAAGGTGATCTTTAACTTTTTAGCAGATATATTCAAAAAGAAGTTTTTCCAATACTATGGACAGGCAGGTTCGTATGTTTATAGGAAGGTATCTGTTTATTTGAATTTTGTCTCCATATTTGAATAAAGAGACAACCTCATTTATCTTCCACTGAGTTGGGTATGCACCTTTAATAAGTAACTTTTGAAAGGTTAAAGACAAAGATTTTGATAGAGAAGGTGGTAGACGTTTTAGGGCATCCAATGCATATGTTTGTCAAAGTTGAATTTTCACATCTTGGAAACATTTTAAAAGGAAGTAGAGTCAAATGGATCTAAGGAACTGCTCACACATTCAACAGATCAGAATGATGAATATACTACCGCTACCAATATACATACAGTCGCTAAATTTATTGCTACTTTCACAGCTCTCAAACAAACCACAAACCAGCATTGACATACTACATATACAGGATTTGTTATCACGATGGAATGCCCTGTTCAAACTGTCAAAGACTAGGACAGGAAAAATGCGAAAAGATATTGTCTTTTGCGCATCTAAACTGGCCAACAAAGCAAATCGTATTAAACAGATGCTCTGGAGTTTCATGGAGACGAAATGCAACAAAAAAATATCTGCACCTGGCAGCTCGCACGCGATTGAGAAAACTGCGGAGAAAATTGAACAATTTTCTAAATTGAGTGCCTGGGATAAATGTACATCAGCTTTGTTGTAAAGACGTCACATTAACAACAGCAACAACAACAACAAAAACAACAACAGCAAGAACAACAAAAACAACAACAACAACAAGTATCACGCTGAACTTTCTCGCATGAAAAAAGATCTAATTCAAAGATTTCAACAAGTAGTAGACAGTGAATTTCTTTGAACTAATACCAAATTTTCCTCCGTTTTTTGAATAAATAAAGACTTGTTGTGCTCTGCAGGCTCATTATTTGGAAAAAGTTTGAAGAAAATTTAAAAACACATTGACATAAAAAAACAGGCAGAAAGTATCAGTCAAACAAAAGAAAACAAAGTAAACCGCAAAAACAAAAGTGCAAAGAATTTGTTGAATTTTTAACTCACTTTTCTAGCATTAGCTTATTTTCCAACGATTGATTGATTCTGCAGAGACAACTAGTGCACATTTCATTGAAAAAAGTTTTTCCCCAAATTTTTTTAATGAAATGTGCACTAGTTGTCTATGCAGAATCAATCACTTGTTGGAAAAGAAGTTAATGCTAGAAAAGTGAGTTAAAACTACAAAATGGGGCAAACGTTTCAGAGTGTCTTAAAAGATTAAGAAAACCGCCACCTGAAGTTTATTTTTCCAATTTAAAATTTTTTATTGGTGCTGTATGTATACAACCACATTGAACATTGCGTTTAGGGAAGAAAAAGAACAGTTCCTTTTCCTCTATTCTTATGCAGTAACGCAAAGATTTTCTGTCCTGGAGCCTCTATTAGTAGAAATAGAAATAACAGTTCCATCCATTATACGTCAACATTTTTCCATTGGTCCATCTTAGTTCTCCTCTAATGTTTTACAACTGAACTTGTATTTGTCAGAGTCTGACTCTGTCAAACAAAAAAGTTTGCTGCAAAGAAAAAATCTGTCTTCTTCTTCTGAACTCGTTTTTAAGCAAAACTTGTTTCGTTCGTTGTGCATATTAAGGACAACAAAATCATGGGAAGAGTTTCTGAATAGCATCCGTTTTAAAAGAGTAATCCAAATCTTTCTGTCTCAACACTTCCCCGTCTCTTTTTTCAGCTAATCAACTGCATTCATACCAATTGATGTGAGACAAAGATAAATCGAAAGATTTTTTATCTAACTATTTTCTCAAATCTAACCAATCGCAATCTGTCAAAGAGGTTATAGTAGAGCACCAATGAACAAAGGTTGTCTTATTGAGAATCAAAATCCTATTACGACAATTTTGTTGGTTGCTTGTTGTGTTTTATTGTCAATCATTTTCATTGGTCTCTGTATGTTGGCGCCGGTTCAAATCAGAATCAAGAGCCATCAGACAGCAAATGTTTTAATTTATTTATTCTTTGATCCTTTGGTTGTTTATTGATGATGGATTGTCATACAATTGAGGCATTTAGAGTTAGGCACATATCAGCCTTGCTTATGTCAACAAAAGCAAAAATTGCATTAATTTGATTTTTACATTGTAAATTTTGAGCTAAATCATTTACTCGATTAACCAATCAGAAACGAGTAGCAATGATGATGAAAATTAATAATGTAAATGATAATTATCTGATTAACTAATTTAGCCGAATTGTTTGAATACTGAATATGTATTGTCGCTAGAACCATTATAAACTGTTACCAAGAACCATTAGAAGTTAGCAACAATAAGGGCATTTGGTTGGTGCCTCAAAAACTTCTGCACGAGATTGAACATAGATTATCACTGAGGGTTTTCTTAATTCAGTCGACAAATTCAAGTTACAGTCCTTTAAACTCCGAACGACCTGATGAACATGTTTTCCCATTCATCCATACCGGAATCAACTACTTCAAGTAAATTGAAGTTCACAAGACGTACTTGAAGAGATGGTGCTGCCTGTTCACTTGTCTAACAACGTGAGCAGTGCACATCGAAGTCGCACAGTCATTGGACTCCGAGTCATGTCTAGCTGCAGTGACAAGATTCATTGCAAGACGCGGCTACCCAGTTCAGCGACAACGGAACAAATTTTGATGGAGCAGCCAGTGATCTGAAAGCATTCATGAACGAGTGGGATAAAGCTAAGATTGAAAGTGACTTAGAACAGAAAAATAACGTTTGGAAGTTCAAACCTCCCGGAGCCCCAAAATTTGGGGGAATGTGAGAAAGATTGGTTCAAAGTGGCAACAAAATCATGATGGAAATCTGGGACATCCTAAGTCTCAGAGGAGATGTACATATGACAACAATGTGTATTTTGGATCAAATTGTCAATGCAAGACCCCTGACAGCAGAAAATGACACAGATTTGACAGCGGGCACAACTAATGATTCCTTGCTAGGGCATGAAAACGCAAGTACCACCTTCATGCCACCCAGCGATTAATACCATGGTTTGAAAAATTGATCCATTACGGCTCAAGCATATGACGACAAGATCTGGAAAATTTGCAGTGGAAATTTTTCCAATGAAATCAGAGATCGAATTGGGCAAAAGAAGATGTGCGAAGACTGAAAGAGAGAAAACTTGATTGAATGGTAGATGATTCAGTGAAAAGATGTTATTACAAAACAGATTGGGTTATCCAAGTGTTCAAAGTCGACGATAGCGTCGTACGATCAGCAAGATTCACAATGCCACATTGTGATTTCAACATACCGGAAGCGAAATTGGCGCCAGTACTCTATGGTGGTGTTTTTCAGATCAAAAGCAGGGCGTGCGATGTTGGCGCCACTACAAACAATCAACTAGAGACATCAGACAGCAAGAAAAAGTTTTTGAAACTGAAGAGTCCTAGAATTTGTCAAAATAGTCAAAACTGGAAAATTTTACAATTTTTGTACCCAAAATTGGTACACCACCTCCCGATTTTCGGATGGAAAAATTGAGATAACCGAGGTTAGGGTAACCTCTAGACTATTAATGGACACGATGAACATTACCGCATCAAACCCAAAAGTGTGGCCATTAGCAATTATATTGTGCAAAAAGTGCATTTCATGATTTTTTATTGTCAATTTTCCTGAATTGTTAGTTCTTTGATCCATTTGGTGTTTATTCATGATCGAATGTAATAGAACTGAGGAATTTATAATTACGTGCCCATCAGCCTTGCTAATGTCAACAAAAGCAAGTTTTGCAGTAATTTTACATTTACTATTGATTAAATATTGATCTAAATCATTTACTTGAATAACCAATCAGAAACGAGTAGCATTGATGTTATAAATGATATCTTCCTGATTATTTACTCAAACCGAATTTTTTGAATGGTGAAAACATTTTGTTTTAGAACCAATAGAAACTGTTACCAAGAGCAGTTGGCTCTCAGAATAGACTAAAATTTGATTCATCCTTAAATTCAGTCTTATATTTTAAGTTGGATAAATCTTAAAATCTGTAGATTTGAAGTTAATTGAGCTTTTTATAAGAAGTTAGCAACAAAAATAGCATTTGGTTGGAGCCTCACAAACTTCAGCACAATATTGAACATGGATTATCACCGAGGATTTTCTTAACTTCAATCATCAAACTAAAGTTACAGTACTCTAGATGTCCTTTAAACTGATTATTTCCATGAGATCAATAAACAATCGCATTCAGCGAAGAACCAGACTGCAATATTTTGGTTCCGCTGAGATTTTTGAGGAGCTGAAAAATTGGTCCGCCGACGCATAAAACAACCACAACACTGACAAAAACAGCAGCCAATCTTCAATTCAGTGTGTTGGATCAAAGCGCAACCATTACTGATGGCAAGCAAAAGTCCGAGTAATGACTGAAAAAACAGTTGATTGGGAATTGGGTTTTCATCTCATGACTTTAGAGAAGAAACAGGCTGAACTATTAAAGGTGTACTGCAGACAACACGCCGAGCTAGAGGGTTACCTGACTCAAAACAAAACATTGACAGCCGGTAGTGCCTATCGATTCTTCTTCAAGACGTACGACAACTTAGAAGACAAAAAACAGTGTTTTGAAAAATTCGACAAAGACACCAAGCGTGTGTTAGAATAAAAGTGTAAAGTTTTGCAATAAGTGGTTTACAAAAAACCATTTCTCCGCGATTTTGAAAGTTCTTGCACAAGAGTCATCGACTGTCGGAAAGACATATTGCAAGCTTTCAAAATAGCGGAGGCTGCTGTCCCACTTTGAGTCAACTGTCAAGGTTTGAGAGGAAGTTCAAGGCAGAGAACTTAATCGACTCTGGAAAACAGACATTGCAGATTAAACTGGAAGAGCTAATATGAAAGCTAAATGAAGTTACGCAAAACGGATCCAAATAATAAAACTAAATAGTTGCACTAAAAAATTTGTGGTCTTCAGTGATAGCAGGAGTTACAATCGAGACCTTATCAAGCAGAGAGGGGGTGGTAACCAAACATCCCTAGTGGCATCCGTATCGAGTAGCAACAATAATCAAAACAAAAAATTACGCCACAAAAAATGCTTCAAATGCAAATGGAGAAACCGTTGAGGTCTCTTCTCAGAAGCCTGCGACCAACACGATTAAAAAAGAACGAAGTGTTGCTAAGTACTGCTTGTCGAGACAACGTGAAGTTGAGCGAGTGGAACTTGAAAACTTGGTGGCCGAGCCAGAAGAGGAGAAGCAGCTGAGAGACCGGCAAATTCAAATAGAGAATGAAAGAGAAGTAACGGAGCTGCAACTACAACAGCAAGGACAGGATTCTTGTCTTCAAGAGCGAGAGAAGAACTCGAACACGAATAAGAGAAAGCTGAGCCCGGCAAAGAGCAAAGCTTCTAAATCTTGAACTGACCAAAGGAAGCTCAAAAGCACGTGGATCATTGGCAGCAGATGAGATAGAAAGTGCTGAATCAACAGATAACCAAAATGATAAACGGGATGGGCAAAATCTGTGGCTCAACCGTCTTTCCCTAGCCGGCCACTATCTTCAATCTGTGTTATCGACCCTGCAACGATTGTAACATAAGCCAGAGGCGACAAAGTTTCTGCGCCTATCCGAAAACTGCCCCGCTATTTCAACTGGGTGTAGTTTTCTTTTCAGCGCCACTGACTGAGTCTAGCCTTCTCAAGAAACCAGAAATCAATCAATCAATTAGAGAAACGGAGCCGCAGGCACCGTTCACCGCCAAAGATACTTTTCAGCAGCAAGGGATATTAGCATTTCAAAACCGAACCAGGAGGCAAAGTCCAGTAAACAACTTTGGAAACAGATCTGCCTTGAGTAGTAATAGGAGCACGGCGAACGAAACCATTCTCCAAGTCAGATACCAACCATTGCAGAGCGGTGATGCCAATGGCTTGCCAAAACTAACGCTAAGTGAGTTTTTATGAGATCCTCTGGAGTGGCCTTTTGATAATGTTGTTTATCTAAAACAAATCAGCGACAAGGAAAAGACGCAATACCTGAAGACCAGTCGCACGGTTCAAATGAAAGAAGCAATGTCGGGAATGAGATTCAGCTCACAATCATACTATCATGCTGGGGAAAAACTCTGTGAGAAGTATGGCAGATCAGATGTCATAGTCAATGCTCAATTCAGTAAAATACCTACTCGTCCTCCAGTTTAGCACGACAATTCTACGAGGCGTCGTTAAAAATGCAATGGTGGCTACAAAGAGTGTAAACACTTTAGCTCAACTGGGATACACATCCCACTTAGAAGCAGAACTAGGGCTAAGTTCAACAATGGAAAAAATTCTCAACAATTGAGAAAACAGTGGTTGCAGTATAAGCAAGTTCTTTTATTACCGAGAGGCAACCTGATTGTTTTCAAAGAGTGGCTTACCTATAAAGCGTTAATTCATGAGAATTTGTAAGCACACTCAGATTCGTCGTTTAACAGAAATAAATTTCACAGCAGTGTTCAGTCGAAGACGAGTACCTTTGTAACAACCGCTGACGACTCAAGCAAACCTAAGAACCTCGAATGTACCTTTAAGGACGGACAACACCCTTTTTGGACTTGGAGTCGTGAAAATGTCCAGAAAGAGAATGAACATTGAGAGCTTGTCCAGAAGGTCGGACTGTCCAGAAGTAGAGTGAATTAGAGCTTGTCTAGAAGGTCCGACTGTGTTTCAATTGTTTGAGACCGGGTTACCTGTCGAAGGACTGCAAAAGTAACACATTTTTTGCACCCAACTATGGAAATCAACACAACAGTCTTCTGCACAGCAACTACTCGTAGAAGATGACAACAAGGAATGTGTCAGATACCACAATGGCAGCATCAGGTAACATCGCTCCAGGAGGTCTCCCAGTGTTGCAAATCAAACTGACCAACATAGACTTAGACTATATGTCCTAGCAATCTGTGATTCACGATCCTCAATCTCAGGCTTTCAAATTCCTCAATTCACGATCCTCAATCTCAGTGGTGTTGATACTTCAGCTACAAGGCCGCAAAGCGTCCATATCAGTAGCAGGCATCCATGGCTCACAAGAGGTCAAGAGACTGAAATAGTGCCGATGGCTGTTTCATCAATAAAAAGTCTCGACCACTGAAATAAATTGAATTTTATGTTCACGAGAAACTGAACGTGGGTGACCAACTTTGGAGATTCAAGAGTTCAAGTCAGGCCTACAATCTAAACGAGGTTCAAGTGCTTGTTATGACATCCAGGAAAAAAACGGTTACGACATCCATCAATGTTTCGAATTCAAGAAGTCAGACGACAAATCTGCACACGAGCAGTGAAATCAAAGAATGACAGGGCCTTAATATTTCCGCTACCATCGCTACATCTGCTACAGAAGTTGAGTTCTGTGGCGAGAGGACAAATTGACGTTACATAACAGCTTCTACCCTGTAATGGGGCAACTCAAGTCCCAGAATGACGCCTAGAGAAAGATGAAGCGCTAGAAAAGCGCTACCAGGAAACCATTGACACAGATAACAACGCAGGATACGTTCGCAAAACTGACCAAATTGAACTGGATGAAACCAAAACAAAAGACAAGTGTATTTGCCACATCATCCTGTCATTAAATTGCCAAAAACTGAAAAGGCCAAAAGAGTTTGCAACGCAGCAGCATAGTATCAAGGCGAAGTACCCACAAAAGCCTGCTGCAACGTCTAATCGTAATTATTTTTCCTTTTCGATAACAGCAAATAGCTTAATCAGCAGACATAGAAGCAAGGTCTTTTTGAAACGCCGTCCCAAGCGACGACAGTCGATAACTATGATTTTTCTGGCGAGAAGATCCAGGGCAGAAGACAGAAATCTTCAAGTACACTCGACACGTTTTTACGTTGAAAAGCTCGCCGACTTGTGCAAATTACTCTTTGCACCAAGTGGCGAAGGATAATGCAGTCAAAGAAGAAAGCCTCGTCTAAACGCTTCAGGGAAACTTCTACGTGAACGAATTCTTTCAGTCAGACAGAACCGTCAAGAAGCAACTGAAACTTGCGAAAGAAATCGAGAAATCAGCAAAATTGGATTCAAACTGATGAAATGAATCACAACTGACGATGAAGTCTGAAGACTGAGATCCCTGAGACAGACAGGATAAAAAAGTAGTGGAATATTTCGAAGCTGAACAGCAATAATCTTCAAGCCCTGAACTCATGGAATTTGAAAACAGATGTTCTCAGTGTCTGTCTTGGAATTGAGCAAAAATATCTAGCAAAAATTATTCAAAGAATTAAAATATCATTTTTCTCAGCAGTGTTCGACACATTTGGGATATTTTCACCCTCCACCAACCAAATGCGATCTATACTTATGAGCATTTGGGCAGCAATGGGAAACGAAGGGAAAAAAGAAGGGGTCAGCAAAGCACTCAAAACAGTTCATTGATTGGTGCTCTGAGTTGAGAGATAAAGACAATGTCAATAATCGGTCATTATTTCGAAAATGGTTGTTCAAAATTGAGACTTCACATCCTTAAAGATGCATCAGAAGAAGCAATTGGCATTGTGGTATATCTGCAAGATAAAATAACGCTAAGATTGCTAAAAATGACCCATGTAAAAGGAAAATGTCGTGTAGCACCCATCGGACACATGACAATTCCAAAGATAGAACTAAAGACCACAGTATACGGAGTTCTTCTCAGAAAGCAGATAGTCAGCGAACTCGATGTGAGAATTGACAAAATCTGTCGTTGGACCGACTGATCAACGTTCCTACAATAGTTACAAGCAGCGCACAAGAAACAAGCAGCGTAAAAGCTGGAAAACTCATCGATGCATCAATGGAGATACGTCAAATGTGTCGACAACACTGCAGACATAAGAACCCGAGGAAGATCTATTAAACGACTTTGGAGTTCGTGCAGTTAAACGAGTTGGGATGCCTACAAAAGGACAAAGACAAAGACAAGTGTCCAAAGCCATGGTGTCAAGAGAATGAAATTGAACCCGAGCAAGTTATTAGTACTGTAGCCACAGAAAATAAACTAGATCAACCATTTGACTGGAGACGATGCAATTCACTCAACCGAATTAGAAACTTCAGTGCGTATTGCAAGAGGTACACAACGAAGCTGAAGGAAACCCTTAAGGCAGACAAAGTTCATCAAGCCGAGCAAATACTGTTTCAATTTGTTCAAAACGAAAACCTCCCGAATGTTTCGAAGTCAATAGCAAACAGCAAAAAAATCTACAAGACACTGAACATCGCCAAACTCTCACCCTTCATAGAAGATCATGGAACAATTAGAGTGAAAGGTCGACTGAAGCATTCAATCTTTGATTGCAATGCGAAACACACAATTTTGTTAATAGCGAAACATCTAGTTGTACGAATTCTGTTCAACAATGGAAAAAATTCTCAACAATTGAGAAAACAGTGGTTGCAGTATAAGCAAGTTCTTTTATTACCGAGAGGCAACCTGATTGTTTTCAAAGAGTGGCTTACCTATAAAGCGTTAATTCATGAGAATTTGTAAGCACACTCAGATTCGTCGTTTAACAGAAATAAATTTCACAGCAGTGTTCAGTCGAAGACGAGTACCTTTGTAACAACCGCTGACGACTCAAGCAAACCTAAGAACCTCGAATGTACCTTTAAGGACGGACAACACCCTTTTTGGACTTGGAGTCGTGAAGATGTCCAGAAAGAGAATGAACATTGAGAGCTTGTCCAGAAGGTCGGACTGTCCAGAGGTAGAGTGAATTAGAGCTTGTCTAGAAGGTCCGACTGTGTTTCAATTGTTTGAGACCGGGTTACCTGTCGAAGGACTGCAAAATTAGGACATTTTTGCACCCAACTATGGAAATCAACACAACAGTCTTCTGCACAGCAACTACTCGTAGAAGCTGACAACAAGGAATGTGTCAGATACCACAATGGCAGTATCAGATAACATCGCTCCAGGAGGTCTCCCAGTGTTGCAAATCAAACTGACCAACATAGACTTAGACTATATGTCCTAGCAATCTGTGATTCACGATCCTCAATCTCAGGCTTTCAAATTCCTCAATTCACGATCCTCAATCTCAGTGGTGTCGATACTTCAGCTACAAGTTCGCAAAAGGTCCATATCAGTAGCAGGCATCCATGGCTCACAAGAGGTCAAGCGGCTGAAATAGTGCCGATGGCTGTTTCATCAATAAGAAGTCTCGACCACTGAAATAAATTGAATTTTATGTTCACGGGAAACTGAACGTGGGTGACCAATTTTGGAGATTCAAGAGTTCAAGTCAGGCCTACAATCTAAACGAGGTTCAAGTGCTTGTTATGACATCCAGGAAAAAAACAGTTACGACATCCATCAATGTTTCGAATTCAAGAAGTCAGACGACAAATCTGCACACGAGCAGTGAAATCAAAGAATGACAGGGCCTTAATATTTCCGCTACCATCGCTACATCTGCTACAGAAGTTGAGTTCTGTGGCGAGATGACAAATTGACGTTACCGAACAGCTTATACCCTGAAATGGGGCAACTCAAGTCCCAGAATGACGCCTAGAGAAAGATGAAGCGCTAGAAAAGCGCTACCAGGAAACCATTGACACAGATAACAACGCAGGATACGTTCGCAAAACTGACCAAATTGAACTGGATGAGACCAAAACAAAAGACAAGTGTATTTGCCAGATCATCCTGTCATTAAAGTGCAAAAAACTGAAAAGCCCAAAAGAGTTTGCAACGCAGCAGCAAAGTATCAAGGCGAAGCACCCACGAAAGCCTGCTGCAACGTCTAATCGTAATTATTTTTCCTTTCCGATAACAACAAATAGCTTAATCAGCAGACATAGAAGAAAGGTCTTTTTGAAACGCCGTCCCAAGCAACGACAGTCGATAACTATGATTTTTCTGGCGAGAAGATCCAGGGCAGAAGACAGAAATCTTCAAGTACACTCGACACGTTTTTACGTTGAAAAGCTCGCCGACTTGTGCAAATTACTCTTTGCACCAAGTGGCGAAGGATAATGCAGTCAAAGAAGAAAGCCTCGTCTAAACGCTTCAGGGAAATTTCTACGTGAACGAATTCCTTCAGTCAGACAGAACCCCTCAAGAAGCAACTGAAACTTGCGAAAGAAATCGAGAAATCAGCAAAATTGGTTTCAAATTGATGAAATGAATCAAAACTGACGATGAAGTCTGAAGACTGAGATCCCTGAGACAGACAGGATAAAAAAAGTAGTGGAATATTTCGAAGCTGAACAGCAATAATCTTCAAGCCCTGAACTCATGGAATTTGAAAACAGATGTTCTCAATGTCTGTCGTGGATTTGAGCAAAAATATCTAGCAAAAATTATTCAAAGAATTAAAATATCATTTTTCTCAGCAGTGTTCGACACATTTGGGATATTTTCACCCTCCACCAACCAAATGCGATCTATACTTATGAGCATTTGGGCCGCAATGGGAAACGAAGGGAAAAAAGAAGGGGTCAGCAAAGCACTCAAAACAGTTCATTGATTGGTGCTCTGAGTTGAGAGATAAAGACAATGTAAATAATCGGTCATTATTTCGAAAATGATTGTTCAAAATTGAGACTTCACATCCTTAAAGATGCATCAGAAGAAGCAATTGGCATTGTGGTATATCTGCAAGATAAAGTAACGCTAAGATTGCTAAAAATGACCCATGTAAAAGGAAAATGTCGTGTAGCACCCATCGGACACATGACAATTCCAAAGATAGAACTAAAGACCACAGTATACGGAGTTCTTCTCAGAAAGCAGATAGTCAGCGAACTCGATGTGAGAATTGACAAAATCTGTCGTTGGACCGACTGATCAACGTTCCTACAATAGTTACAAGCAGCGCACAAGAAACAAGCAGCGTAAAAGCTGGAAAACTCATCGATGCATCAATGGAGATACGACAAATGTGTCGACAACCCTGCAGACATAAGAACCCGAGGGAGATCTATTAAATGACTTCGGAGTTCGTGCAGTTAAACGAGTTGGGATGCCTACAAAAGGACAAAGACAAAGACAAGTGTCCAAAGCCATGGTGTCAAGAGAATGAAATTGAACCCGAGCAAGTTATTAGTACTGTAGCCACAGAAAATAAACTAGATCAACCATTTGACTGGAGACGATGCAGTTCACTCAACCGAATTAGAAACTTCAATGCGTATTGCATGAGATACACAACGAAGCTGAATGAAACCCTTAAGGCAGACAAAGTTCATCAAGCCGAGCAAATACTGTTTCAATTTGTTCAAAACGAAACCCTCCCGAATGTTTCGAAGTCAATAGCAAACAGCAAAGAAATCTACAAGACACTGAACATCACCAAACTCTCACCCTTCATAGAAGATCATGGAACAATTAGAGTGAAAGGTCGACTGAAGCATTCAATCTTTGATTGCAATGCGAAACACACAATTTTGTTAATAGCAAAACATCTAGTTGTACGAATTCTGTTGGAGAAAGCACCCCGACACAACCTACATGAAGGCACAGCGTATGTGAGACACTTTCTTCAACAAACATTTTGGATTTTTGGACTGCGAACCGCATGGAGAAAAATCAAGTTGAGGTTTATCAAATGCAGACACAGGAACGCCAATCCAATCCACCGACCGATGGCAGAACTAACCCGAGAACGACTTGATAAATATGTGTTCCTATTTACCCATACCGGTGTTGATTACTTCGGACCTGTCGAAGTGAAGTTCTTTGACGTACCTCGAAAAGATGGTGCTGCCTCTTCACTTGTCTAACAACGAGAGCAATGCACATCGAAGTCGTACAGTCAACGGACACCGAGTAATGTCTAGCTGCAGTGACAAGATTCAATGCAAGACGTGGCTACCCAAGTACCATCATCAGCGGCAAGGGAATAAAACTTTGTGGGGGCAGCCAACGAGCTGAAAGCATTCATGAACGAGTAGGATAAAGCTAATTCAATCCACCTGGAGCCCCACACCTTGGTGGAATCTGGGGAAGACTGGTTCAAAGATGCAACAAAATCATGATTGCTATCTTGAACAACCGAAGCCTTACCGACAAGGTACTGAGCACAACAATGTGTCTTGTAGAGCAGACTCTCATCGCAAGACCCCTGACAGCAGTAAGTGACATAGATTTGACAGCACTCACAGCTAATGATTCATTGCAAACAATCAGTGCTATAGTGACAGAAACAAAGGCTAAGCAACCATTTGACTGGAACCTATTCAAAACATCAAAAGAATCAGAAACTTTAAAGCCTACTTCATGAGGTTCAAGTCAATGCAGAAGGAGACAAAATTTGACAAAATTTGAGTGAATGATCAAATGAAGAATTCCAATCTTGATTATAATGCCAAACACTGAATTTTGTCAACGGCGAAGCATCCAGTTGTACAATTTCAGGAGAGTGCACATCGCGATAACTTACATGAGGGCACAGAAGATGTGAGAAACAATCGTCAACAAGAGTTCTCGGTTGTTTGATGGCGGATATCATTAAGAAATACTATGTCGAGATGTATCAAATGCAGACACAAGAAGGCCAACCCAATCCACCCATCGACGGCGGACCTAGCTGCAGTGATAAGATTCAATGCAAGTTATGGCAACCCAAGTACCATCATCAGAGACAACGGAACAAGTTTCGTTGGAGCAGCCAACGAGCTGAAAGCTTTCATGGACGAGTGGGACAAAGCTAAGATTGAAAGTGACTGAGAACAGAAAAATAACGTTTGGAAGTTCAAACCTCCCGGAGCCCCAAGATTTGGGGGAGTCTGGGAGAGATTTGTTCAAAGTGGCAACAAAATCATGATGGAAATCTTGGACATTCTAAGTCTCAGAGGAGAGGTACTTAGGACAACAATGTGTCTTATGGAACAAATTGTCAATGCAAGACCACTGACAGCAGTAAGTGAGAAAGATTTGACACCATCCAAAACTGATGATTCCTTGCTAGGGCAAGAAAACGCGAGTACCACCTTCATGCCACCCAGCTATTATTATTACCATGGTTTGAAAAAATGATCCATTATGGCTCAAGCATATGCAGATAAGATCTGGAAAAGTTGGACTCGTGGATATCTTCCTAAAGAAATCAGAGATTGAAGTGGGCAAAAGAAGATGTGCGAATACTGAAAGAAAGAAAACTTGTTTGGATGGCAGTTGATTCAGTGAGAAGATGTGATTACAAAACGGATTGGGTTATACAAGTGTTCAAAGGCGACGATAGCGGCGTAGGATCAGCGAGATTCACAATGCCACATGGTGAATTCAACAGGCCGGTAGTGAATTGGCGCCAGTACTCTACGGTGGTGCCATCAGACTGCAAGAAATAGCTTTTGAAACTGAAGTGTCCTAGAATTTGTCAAAATTCAAAAATGACCAAAACAAATTGGTTCCCAAAATTTGAACACCACCTTGCTATTTTGGGAAGGGAAAACCTGAG
Organism: Convolutriloba macropyga; assembly: GCF_964194025.1. NCBI lineage: Eukaryota > Metazoa > Xenacoelomorpha > Acoela > Convolutidae > Convolutriloba > Convolutriloba macropyga. The sequence goes on from NC_134477.1 coordinate 262,892, forward strand.
ATACCCGAGGTTATGCCAAATGCTTAGGGTAACCTCTAGACTTTTAATGGACCCGACGAACATTACCGCATCAAACCCAGATGTGTGGCCATTAGCACTTATATGGAGCAAAAATGCATTTCATGATATTTTATTGTCAAATTTTCTGAATTGTTAGTTTCTTGATCCATTTGGTGTTTATTTATGATCGAATGTCATACCTTTGAGGAAATAATAATGACGTGCCTATCAGCCTTGCTTATGTCAACAAAAGCAAATAATGCAGTAATTTGACATTTACTATTGATTTAATGTTGATCCAAATCATTTACTTGATTAACCAATCAGAAACGAGAGGAATTGATGTTATAAATGATATTTATCTGATTATCTACTCTAACCAAGTTTTTTGAATAGTGAAACCATTTTGTATTTTGAACCATAAGAATCTGTTACCGAGAGCAGTTGGCTCTAAGAAAAGACTAAAATTTGATTCTTCATTAACTTCAGTCTTTTATTCTAAGTTTGGTAGATTTAATATCCTTCGAATTGAAGCTAGTTGAGCTTTCTTATAAGAATTTAGCAACAATAATAGTATTTCCATGGCGCAATCATCAACTTCAGCACGAGATCGAACATAGATTATCACTGAGGATTTTCTTAACTTCAATCAACAAACTAAAGTTACAGTCCCTCGAATTTTCTACAAACCAATTATTCCCACAAGATCATTAGACAATGGGATGTACTGAAAAATCAGGCAGTGATGTTTCGGTTCTTCTGAGATTTTTGAGCAGCCGCAACACTGTATGTCTGCTTTTGTCCATACATATGACAACCGTATGTGCTGTTACTCAACAAAATTATAGTTTCAGCAACAACATCGGATTGAGAGTACTCAAATTCGGCTCTCCTATAATTTATAGTAATTTGTTTTGAAAAGCTGCTTTGTTCATGTTGTCCCTAGGATAACCTAGGCTAACGTTGAGGTTTGCAAAACAAGAGTAAAATTTAAAAATTTACACTTCAAGTGCTCGGGAGCTTCCAGATCGCGTTGTTTGTATCCAAACTTTTTTGTCATCTCTTTTCTGGCTTGCGTGTACGTTTTCATTAGAAACAATTTGAGGAAGATCTTTCTCTCGTACTGTCTGACAATTGCTTTTTCTTTAACATCTTCCCAATTTTTACAAAACAAGAGTGTTTTCCTTGCTTTATGGTTAACCTCTTCTCAATTCGTCATGCTCTCTCTTTCTAAATACTCTCTGTTTTTCAAATTTCGAGCGACTTGCTTTAGATTTCTGACAATTAGCGAATAGAAAGCAACCCCTCATGGCTTCAAACTCTGCATTGCAAATTCCGAAAAAAAACAATTACGCTAAAACAGCCAAAATGTTTAAGGCAAAAGTTTTCTGGCAGTATAGTAGCTGTTAATATTAACTTCAAAATGCTTTGATAGAACATACAATAATTTTTTTCAATTCTTCAATTGTTTCACGACAATCAAGCTCTGACAATTTGAAGTTGAATACTCAATGACTGCCATTTCCACTATCAGTATCATCACAGAAGCGTTGACAAGCACTAAGTTCCTGTTGAAATTAATCGTTGTTTTTTCAAGTTTATCTATTTCTAGAACCTTATTCAGCTTTACTCTCAATTCAGGTCAGCTTCTCATCAAACCATTCACAGAGGACTAAGTTTTGCGTCCCTAGTAGTGTTACAGTTAGAATATTGGTAATCCATGTCCCCAATTCTTGCTTATAGAGAATTGTGCATAATTTTGGGACAAAATTAACTTTATTGTAACAAGAGTTTTTGTGTCAAACTATGTGTTCCTTAAAAACAATCTATCAGCAATTTTATCATTTAAATTTGAGTTCTCTATCAAGAGCAGGCATTGTAACGTTTAGCTCAACAACAGTTAAAGTCCGTTGAAATGCTGAGCAAAATATTTCGACTATAACAAAGAGAGAAAGAAACCAGTTACTTTTATTTGAAAAAGTACGCAGCTATGACTCATCCTTCCACATATGGAAAGGAAGCCGTTACCATTTTAAAAAACTTGTTATCATAATAAAACTTTCTAAAACGTAATGAAAGAAGCAAACAGATTCTAGCGTTTACTTTAAAACATATCATTTAAACGTTAACTTCAATTGGGATTTCGTTTGATGGCGTAAATTCAAAAATCTTACGAATAGTTTCAATTAAATTCTCATAAAAATCCTAATTGCGTCTAAAAATAGTCCCAAAAAATACTCACAACATAAGAAAAAACTTTAACAACTTATGCCAACTGCGCAGTTGCTTATTTGTTTAACCACTCCTGATATTATTCGGTTCTTGCAAAAAAGTTTTTCGTTAATAAAGAATTTAACGAGCCGCTGGGTCTGCTTTTACATAAAAGATAAGGACAATTATAAATAAAAAAGTAACCAGTAATCAGTAATATCCGAGGAAGATATATTCACTGTGAGTAATGTGTATATTGGTACCTCCGCACCATAGAGCCGCGATACGGTACCAATATACACATTACTCTAATTCCGCGATACGGTACCAATATACGCATTACTCTATGGTGGGGAGGTACCAATATACACATTACTACTGTGCAGTAAACAATTTTGACTTGGATTGTCCCATCCAATCAAAATTCGGCAATAGCAAAAATTTCGGAGAGTTCAAGATTTCACACTATTCGAGTGGTTCTTTAACACTAACCTTTTTTACATAAATTGATTATTGCATAAACTTTGGTTCAAACGCAAAAACAATAGTTCAAAGATCGTTTACTAATTTTTTGAAAAAAAAACAATTAAAGGAGAAAAAAGAAAGGAATTGCCGATGCATAAAACAATGAGGACGCTGATTTTGATTCCTAATTTTTAAAAAATGTTCGGTCATTTATTTTGAAAAAGTGGAAAATCTGATTTAGTAAAAAACTTGAAAACAAAACCATTTCTACTGATAAACTTGAAATTGATTTTATCATACGAAAAACATTCTTTCGTGTTTTACAATGATGTGTCTCAGCTACATACTATCAATTACATTTTTACTTCATATTCAATACTAACAACTATTTTTAGTTTATATTCGATTCAGCTCAGTTTTTTGAAGCAGTACCGAAACCTGGCTCAAGCCAACTCTATCGCAATTCACGATTCTATAGGAGTCAAATCACTTCTCTAGAGCGCGTTTTTTTTCCAATATTATACAAAGCCAAATGCAGGGGGGGGGGGAAAACTTCGCAATTCCTAACCAAAATAATGAAATGTTTAAATCGAAATTTGGAGATATTTCCGAGACTGATTTAAAACTTCTAGGAACAGAACAAAATTCATAAGAGCTTGGCATCTTTGTTAAAAGGTGTCAATTCGCTCCCACTCAACTATCCATATTTACCAAACAAATATTCTGTTCGCGCGCTAAACTTATTACCAAAAATTTGATAGGGGACTTTTTGAACATTAGGGCTTTAGTTTTGAAATCAGAACGTCATTTTTTTACAAGTTTCTCCCTTCTTTGAATACGATATAATTCTGATTTTACCTGATTTAGTTGATGACGTCTCAAAGTTAACTTAACCTCCGTTTTTCATCAACTTGCTGAATTTCACTCTAATTTGCTCTTATTTGTTGCTTTCACTATTTCCTTACTTTACAAAATATTTATGCTTTAGTTTAGATTGAAGAATTCGTCTGTAATTTTCTGCGTTTTTTTGTTTTTGCTAATACAACTACTTGCAATGCAACAAAGTATATGCCTACTCTTTTTTTCTATCGTGCTTAAGTTTTTTTCAGCTCTTTTCAAATTTTCTCTCCTTTGGTAATTTTTCACACTATTTTTTCTCAATCATTTTCATCTTATCAATTTGAATCAGTTCGACATTTATTACCAGTGGTAGGTTCCAATTACGCAAACTCAAATCGGAACCCATGCGAAGGGTGAACAATGTAGCTGTCATCAGCTGTCATTAATGTCCTTCCTTTGCAAACATAGAGTATTCTTCCAATTATGATAGTGACAGCATTCATTACAACTCTTTTTTGGCACGGATACGAACTTCAGACACTTTTTACTCTATTCCATTTTTAAATATTTTTTAGAGTTCAGAGGAGGAATCAGAGAATTGACTCCAAAATCTGGCAAAGACTGATGTGAGCGAGCCGTGTATTGACGCTAGCACCTTATCTGAAAACGATCAGCTGAAAATTTATCCATCGCAGTGTTATGACTCTACTAATATCGTATACTCCAACAAGGACAATCCCCAACGCAGACGATTGAACACCTCACTATCTAACTTTATGGAGTGATGAAAAAGCTACTTCCAGTAGTGTTGAAACTGCAGTGAAATTGCAACTTTCTGGGTTAACAGGAAAAGCTATTCAACATTTGCCAGACTATGTTATTAGTATTCGATTTAAGTATATTTTCCTATTTATAAAATTCTTTGTAAAGACTCAGCTCAAATAATTTTCTTGTGTGATTATTAGGTTTTCATTTTATATTTACGCCTTTTAAAAATAGTTTTAAAAACGCTGGTTAAAACAAAACATGTGTTAAACATTTGTTTTTTAATGATTCAAAATCTTGATATATAATTTTTCTAAAACAAGTCATTGATGAAAGAATTTTAACGGTTTGACAAACAACTTGGTACAAATTTTGACATTTAACAAGAAGAACAGTATCAGAACTCGATAGTTAGGAACATTAGCTGATCTATGTATTGATAAACAAGAAGAAAACTGTACAGAAAACTGACTTTAAAGTTAAAAAAGAAAAAAAATTCGACATAGAAAGTGTTTAAGCACAAGCACACATTTTCATCTAAAAACTCATTTTTTTTCATTTTTGAACAGAATACAAACAACTTAAATTGGCAACCTATATTGGGAAAAACGTGTGTTTCTTTTATACGGAGTGATTTTTTTTATTTTATTTTTTTTTTAAAAATGTTTTCTTTTAAAAATGGAACTTCAAAAAATTGTTTTTGAGAAAATAGGTTTTTAGCAAATTATCTACTATAAAATTTGACATGTAAGTAAGCAAGTGGTGTCAAAGTAAACGTTTGAGAAAAAAGTTGTAAAAATAGGGGATTTTAGAAGCTTTTTATTTAAAAAAAAAAACAAAATTCTCGGTAACTAATGAAAAGTGACGCAATTAAAAAAGTGTAGCGGAATCTAACTTGAAAAATTAAACGGAGTGTCGTCAATTAAGCCAGGTCCATCTAACAAATATTCAATAAATTTTATTATTTAACTCTATTTAAAGCTGTTGTCCGACTTATCTTTGTCAAAAAAAAATAGCCTATCTCATTCCTTTGTTCGAACCGTGGTAGATTTCTCTGGATCTGCTTTCTATTCAATCTCTTCTCTGACCCACTGTCTAACTTGTCAACAAGATTGTTGTTATAATTGTGTTATACTGTTTTTTCTACAGAACAAGGTAAAGGCAAGTCCAGAACACAGATTTGATGTGTCTAACAAATAATGAGCAATCAACAGTATGAAATAAAGACTTTGGGGTTTTAAAGTAAATCCTTAAAAAACCTAAAATTAGAACAGTTTTTAGGGGTCAAAAACTAATTTGTGGCGGAGCAAAGTATTCATTTGTAAGAGTATTGTGCCTGCAATCTTTGACATATTCTGTAAAAATCCGTCAAAATTTTCCACATAGTTTCTTTCGTTCTCTGAACTATTTAAAAAGAAATAACGTATAATTCATATAGACAGGCCAAGTAAAAAATTAGCTAGTTTAGCTTCAATTATATAAGAGTTCAATATGAGTAAAGACCCAATTTAAATAACAGCTGGTTAAAAACAAGTTATGCGCTAAATATCTGTTTTTTAATGATTCAAAATTTTGTTATATAATTTTTCTGAAACAAGTCATCCAGATTTTGAAATAAAAATTTGAACGGTTTGACAAACAACCTGGTAAAATTTTGAAATTTAACAAGAAGAGCAATATGAGAACCCGATAGTTAAGAACATTAACTGATCTGTCTATTGATAAACAAGCGGAAAACTGTACAGAAAATTGACTTTAAAATTAATAAAGAAAAAAATTTCGACATACAAAGTGTTTAAGCTCAAGCAAACATTTTCATTTCATAAACTCAAAATGTTTTCATTTTGGTGCAGAATAAAAACAATTTAAAATGGGAAAATTGGGAAAAAACTGTGTTCCTTTTATCTGGTTTGATTTTATTTTATTTTAATTTAAATAAACGTTTTCTTGTAAAACTGGAACTTCAAAAACTATTTGTGAGAAAAAAAAGTTTGTAGCTAAACTATTTACAAAGAAATTTGACTTGTAAATAAGTAAATGGTGTCAAAGTGGGCGTAAGAAAAAAGATAGTAAATAAAAATGGATTTTAGAAGCTTTCTATTTTTTAATAAAACAATATTGCCGGTAAATTTTGAAAAGAAATTGCGCAATTACAAAAAGTAATCTGCAATTACAATAATGTAGTAGAATCTAACTTCAAAAAACAACAGAGGGTCGTCAATTAAGCCAGGTCCATCTAACAAATATTCAATGGTTTTTAATATTTAACTCTATTTAAAGCTGTTGTCCGACTTATCTATGTCAAAAAAATAGCCTATCTCATTCCTTTGTTCGAACCGTGGTAGATTTCTCTGGATCTTCTTTCTATTCAATCTCTTCTCTGGCCCACTGCCTAACTTGTCAACAAGATTGTTGTCATAATTGTGTTATACTGTTTTTTTTCACAGAACAGGGTAAAGACAAGTCCAGAACACAGATTTGATGTGTCTAAAAACTAATGCGTATAAGCAATCAACTGTATGAAAAAAAGATTTTGGATTTTCTAAAGTAGTTCCTTGAAGAAAAATGTAACATTGGAACAACTTTTAGGGAGCAGAAACTAATATGTGACGCAGCAAAGTATTCATTTGTGAGAATATTTTGTCTGTAATCTTTGACAAATAAAAAAATTTAACTCAATTTTCCAAAAAAAATATTTTGTAAAAGTCTGTCAAACAAATAAAAAAAATTATCGGTTACTATTGAAAAGTGACGCAATTAAAAAAGCGTAGCGGCATTTAACTTCAAAATACAACAGAGTGTCGTCGATTAAGCCAGGTCCATCTAACAAATATTCAATAGTTTTTATTTTTCAACTCTATTTAAAGCTGTTGTCCGACTTATCTAGGTCAAAAAAATAGCCTATCTCATTCCTTTGTTCGAACCGTGGTAGATTTCTCTGGATCTTCTTTCTATTCAATCTCTTCTCTGGCCCACTGCCTAACTTGTCAACAAGATTGTTGTCATAATTGTGTTATACTGTTTTTTTTTCACAGAACAGTGTAAAGACAAGCCCAGAACACAGATTTGATGTGTCTAAAAACTAATGCGTATAAGCAATCAACTGTATGAAAAAAAGATTTTGGATTTTCTAAAGTAGTTCCTTGAAGAAAAATGTAACATTGGAACAACTTTTAGGGAGCAGAAACTAATATGTGACGCAGCAAAGTATTCATTTGTGAGAATATTTTGTCTGTAATCTTTGACATATATAAAATTTTAACTCAATTGTCCAAAAAAATATTCTGTAAAAGTCCGTCAAAGTTTTCCACAGTTGCTTTCGTTCTCTGAACTATTTGAAAAGAAGTAACCTAACATTTAATTAGCCAGGCCAAGTAACAAAATGATCTAATTTAGCTTCAATTAATCAGAGTTCAATATGAGCAAAGACCCAATTCAAATAACAGCGGGTTGAAAAATTATGTGCTATTTTTTGTTTTCAATGATTCAGATGGCTTCCTTGAGCATTTCTGTTTACAAATTTTTTAGGAAAAAAAACAGAATGAGGTGTTTTTTTTCATCAGGGAAATTTCAGAAAACTTTTTTACCCTAAGAATAGTTCTGCGTTGAAGACGGGAATTAGTTCTAAGTCGCCTCGTGGCTTGCAGATTTTACGTAAATGTCTCTCGCCAAAGATTTCCCTTTTACTCTAGCGGGTCATTAATCTTTACAGATTCTCAAAGAAAGTTGCGAACAAAATCAATCAATTTTTCTACAGATTTGATTCTCATCGAAAACAGTTTGGAAAATTTACTGTGTTCCAGAATTTGGAGTTTGACAAAGTTACTCTTAACCAGCTTCTCACATCTTAAAAGGACAAATCTGGAACACTTGAAAGTTATCAGGAATTGAGAAGTTGATATCACAAACTCAAAAAAAATGTCCCTTCACGATCAATCTGTTGAATGGAGAACGGATAAGACAACAGAACTCAGCTCAATTTAAAAATATCGCTACTCTGAAAGATGTGCTGCGTCAATGTCGCAAAAAAGAAAGAGAATATCATTAGAAAATATAAGATTTTACGTTGTTTTCATAAAAAACAATCGAGAGAACCCAAAGACAGTTCATTTTCAAATTCAAAAAAGAAAGTCAATTATCTCAGCTATGTAGGAAAGATATCGAAGAGCTGATTCAAAATTTGAAAGATCTTTCCATATACTTAGCGTTGTACAATCAACAGTAACTCTCTTCAACTTTCAAAGTTCTTTTTCTGAGGAAAAATGAGCGCATTTTATGTCTTAGAAACGTAATCTGACGTGGAAGAGACAAAGCAAAAGTTGTCATATCGAACTACATCACGATCTTTGAAATGAGCATGAACGGAAGTTCCAGATTTTTGATTTTAGGAGGATTGTTCAAATTGAAGTCCAAAAAATTTATAACATTCTGTTCTGACAAAAAAATCTCTATTTCTCAACAAGACTAGAAACGGTTTCTTTTGAGTTTTCAATCACAAATTGATTATAAAACGGGGAAAAAAACTTGAAAATCATTTGATCATTTATCAAATCTTCCTTCTATAACAAATTCAATAAATTACTTTAGATGTTCAAGACAAAACGAGGCAGACTTTGTCGCTCGGGTAAACGTTTCCATTTGTTAAGGAAACATAATTTCAATGTGCCCTCCGAGATCAAAGATTTTTGTCTAAAACAAAACGAAAAAAGGTAAAATCATATAAGTTTGCAGACAATGCGGACAGTTTTAGATTTTTAAAACCGCTTAGTTAATTCCCAACAATTTTATTACTTTCTAATGTAGTAACTCTTCTTGATGACACAATAAAACTTTACACTGCGAGGAGAAGAAAACTTATGCTTCAAAACTTGGATTTTTAACTCAAATTTTTGACAAAGTTTAGTAATTTTAAAGTCTTCACGTTTTCTATTGTAATGTGTCTTAATGTACTCTATTTCCATAAATTCTATTTCATAAATTCGTTGTTTAGTTAAATTGCGTCAGAAACCGAGTGAGTTGAGAAAGTTAGTCCAAGGCTTAAGCAGTTATTCTTTAACTCAATTCACTTACATTTTACAGTTTTTACATTTTCAATTAAATTTTATTCCCCTTATAATCTTTTTTTCATTACCAATTCTTGTGACGAGACAGTGTTTCGGATCTTCTTTTGGATCGCCGTTTTTGAGAACTCACGCATTTTTTAACCTATATGACTTTAATTTCATTTGAAAAACTTTTTTCTTCATTTTATTGATTAAGTTTAAATGAAAGCAAATTTAGATAAGAGGTTCATTTTTGCTAATTTTGTCCTTGATGATGATTGTCGAGAAGGATAATTGTACAAATGTTCCGGACTGACTTTTAATACATCACGAGTTGTTCTTCAAGCTGAGTTGTTTGTCATACACTCTTACAAAATCGGCACTTTGTTTAGTTAGAATTAGAGTTGCACCAACGTGCGAAGAAACAACAGTCTGAATTGCAATCGTTTGAAGTGCAGTTTGCATTGGTTTTTACTTTCACCTAAATTAGAATGCTATTTCAACAATGGAAGAACATTTTTTAAGGGGATCTTGGAAATCTCTTTTCTACGCAATGAGTAGGTGACAGTTGTAAGTTTTCCAATCCGAGTTTGATACGATTTACTACTATCAACATTATCAATCTCTTCGTGAATTAATGTCCAGAAAAATTGAAAACATCTAACTTATTCAAGTAGTGGTCTCTGGAGTTATTCAAAACTTGCTGAATAGCGAAACAGCTTCTCTGTTATTTGACAACTCTAGTGAGAAGATTTCTAGATCTGAAAATTTGGTTAAAGTTACGACGACTGGAAAGCATAAAGTACACTGCACAACCTATTCCTAAAGCAATTTGTTCTATCAGAGTAGATTAGGAAGATATTTAGAGCTGCCAAGTACTCAAGTTGTTCGCTTCAGATCTCCTAGAAATGTGCTGAAAATAAACACCCTTAATCAACAGTTGGGGCTAGGATCACAATTGAAATGCATACAAAAAGCAGTTTCAATTTCTTAATACCATTTAACTGTTATTTGGCTCCTAACACAATCAACTATTTCCTACGTTGTACAAATACCAGATCAATTTCTTAAATATTCCTCTTCTTCATTTTTCCTTGAGTGTTGAGTGATGAGCAACCAACTTCACTCAATGTGAAAAATTTCAATATTGAAAAGCATGACAAAATAAAGTATTGAGACGAAACTCATCCATCTCGTTCTGAAATGAACTCGAATGAATAAAGGAGACCAATTATAATTTCAAAAAAGCAACAAAATATTATTATATTATTTTTGCCTCAACTTTGTCTATCACTAGTTGTTTGTATTGAAATGAAACGGTTTGTTTTGATTAATCAAGTACTCTAGGACTAAAAACCTAAAATGGAAGTTAAAAAGTCGGAAAAAGTTGAGGAAAAGTGGTTTCCGTCCATTTAGAATTGGGCGCATCAAGAATATAATTGATTGATGATGATATAGATGATAAATTGCGGAGATACAATTCATGCAGTTGCTTCCTTGATAACGGTCTATTTTACAGAATAATTGACGCTACTGGGCTCAATTATCAAAGAGTACTAAAGAAAGATGCGAAAAGCAAAAACATAAGGAGCCGGATAGCTTTCATAATCTGAAGAATTCAAGATAAATAGATTGTATGGGAAGAAAGAGAAGATTTTGGATGAGCCTAAAACCGACAAAAAGCAAGTGCATTACCAAGAAAAAAAAGTTGCTAACAATCCATACGGTAAATATTTTAAGGCAGATTACCGCAATTCCACGCGAAATTTTAAAAATTACCCAAATTTGCTAAGCAAAGCAATGACTTGATCTGGCCTTTAAAGATTAGGTATAGGGTTCATCGTTTGAAAGCAATTATAAACTTTAGTTTAAAGTCTTGTTTTAAACAATCTGGAGTACAATTCGTGCTCAAAAACAATGAAATGAGTGTAAACTTCTACTTGTTGAAGAGCCGCATTTGTTAAGTGGTTCTATCATTTAAAATTATGAATCTGTTCTGTTTTGCCCCCCCCCCCCACACACACACATACACACAGCTTGGTGGGATTATACTTTTACGCTGCGGAAAACAGAATAGATTCAAAATCGTATTCCTTATGCTCTATGCCATACGCCAAGTTTTGAGATCAAACTATTGGAGTGAGATTTTGACAAAGTATTTTGAGGAAGAGAAAAAGATAGCTTGCCTGGTAAATAAAGAGCCACTTGAGGTGTTGTCTCAGAGTTGCCTCTCCCTTCACAAAGATGCAAAATATATTCTGATCCAAGCATTTTTCGCCCGAAATATTATGCCTTGTTTTAATTTCAAATGATCCTTTTTTCAAACTCCGTAAATTGCAGAATGACAAAAGGACTTCTTAGTTTGAGGTGAGGGTTAATGATCAGACAATTAAAAACGCACAGGGGGTGGGGAGGGGGGTAAAGTGCGTTTTTGACTGCATGGACGAGCGTCATATTAAAGTCTGCCGACATGAACGATCTTCCTAGTCAAAGTCAGTCTAAAGTGTGATCATTAACGAGCTAAATTCTGATCATTAACGACCTGAATTGTGATCATTAACGAACTAAAGTATGATCATTAGCGGGATAAATTGTGATAATTTACGAGCTAACGAGCTTAATTCTGATCATTTACGAGCTGAAGGCTGATCATTAACGAGATTATTTCGTTTGAGCGCAGCTTTTAGGATTGTGATAGAACATTATATCGCCAAATTATCTAGAGTTGATTGAAAAAAAAACAATTTTTCAGATGCTCCTGTACTTTCGACTACTAATACTAATTCTCTTGCTGTTGCTGCTGCTGCTTGCGAGCTTAATTCTAACGAGCTTAATTCTTATCATTAACGAGCTAAATTCTGATCATTAACAAGTTGAATTGTGATCATTCACGAGCTAAAGTTTGATCATTAGCGGGCTAAATTGTGGTCATTAACGAGCTAAAGAGCTTAATTCTGATCATTAACGAGCTAAAGGCTGATCATTAACGAGATTATTTCTTTTGAGCGCAGCTTTTAGAATTGTGATAGAACATAATGTCGCAAAATTATCTCGAGTTGGTTGAGAAAACAATTTTTCAGATGTTCCTATATTTTCGACTACTAATACTACTTCTCTTGCTGTTGCTGCTGCTACTACTACTACTACTTCTCTTGCTGTTGCTGCTGCTGCTGCTACTACTACTACTACTACTACTACTACTACTACTACTACTACTACTACTACTACTACTACTACTACTACTTTCACTGTCCTACTGATCGCCGAGTCGAAAACATGAAATGCAACTTGGAAGAAATTTTTCAGTTGAATACCTACGGGTACTAAGTTGCCTGCAAGATTGTTGCAAGTTTTTCGTTTCACTTGCAAAAATCTTGCAAGTTAACCGATTCAATTGCAAGATTACTTACAAGATGAATAGACAAGCTTGCAAGATGAACCGAAAATCTTGCAAGAATCTTGCAAGCTTTTCGATTCGAATGCTGGGGAAAGGGGCAGACGGAGAAAGGGTGGAAATTTTTTCAGCAGTAAACTTATCTTAGCTTTTGCATGAGTTTTTTAAACTTTTTTGAAGAATAGAACCTTTGCATAAACTGATCTTATGACTGTTTTGTCTTGCATCTCTGTAAAGAAAACCGGAAAGTGCATTGGGTTGGTCTTGGCTGCGAGCTCCAAATTCCACGTTCAACCCAATTGGATAGCAGCGCCAGTTTTCTTTCCAGCAAAACTGATTTTTCTCATGTCTGGTTAAAGTTCGGCAGTCAAACTCCAATTGAAATCTTCTTTTTCTGACATTGGTATTCTCGTCTTCAATTTGTTTCATTGTGAAGAATGGTGTATTTTCCTCCGCCTCTAACAACTTTCGTTCGTCAAATGAAGTGACCAAAGAAAGAAGTTGATAAACCTAAAACTGTGGCAGTTAAGAATTCGCATCCAAGCGTTTGTTAGACACTCGTTTCTATTGAGCAACTAAAGTGTATATGAGTGCTTCCGTATAAATGAGCCATCTAGCCATAATGCTTAAATTTGCTAATTTTTACATTTAATAAATTTAACTCATTTTTACTAATATTTTCTTCATCTTAATATTTATTGTTATTTTACTCTAAAAAAACAATAATAAAAAATGAGTCATAAAATCCAAATTTGCAATTTTTACATTTACTAAATTCAGCCCATTTTTACTAATATTTTCTTTAATTTAATATTTCTCGATATTTTGCTCTAAAAACAATAATAATAAATTTAGTCATAATGCTCAAATTTGCTATTAAAAAATTAAGCTTAGTCTTTTCTCTATAAAACAATAATAAAAATAGCCAAATATAAGCTTCAACTCGCATGCTTAGCGCACAACATGCGCACCGCACTGGCAGCGCATAGTTTCCTACTCAAAACAATGCGCAAGTATGCGGGCATGCGCTTATTTCTTAATTTTTTCAAATGTTATAATTTTAATTTGGCTTGAGATAATGCTTGAGATAAGGCTAGAGATAAGGCTAGAGATAAGGCTAATCAGGGAACCTGCTTCGCAGATGATAATGATAATGATATAAAAAGTATTTAGAAATAAACTATTCTAATAATTTATCTATATCTATACCTTTGGCTAATAATTTACAATATATTATATAATACTTATAATACTCTGATTCTTCTTTGGCATGAAAACCCCCGGTTAGATCTATATCTTTATGAGAATTTTTCATATGGCTCCTTAAACCGCTAAAACTAATTGTCGAAGTACAATATTCACACTTAACCTTAGTTGAACTGCATACTTTACATATTGCCTTCTTTTTATCAAAACATATTATTCGTTTTAAAACTCTACAATTATTACAAATTTATTTTTTTAAAAAAATTTTTTTTCTGTATCAATGAATTTGCAAAACAGCTCCGCTGGACTGCTTTGCAGATTAGAATCAGAATTAGAAACAGTATTAGAATTAAAAACAGAATTAGAATTAGAAACAGAATTAGAAACAGAATTAGAATTAGAATTAGATTTAGAATTAGAATTAGAATTAGAATTAGAATTAGAAATAGAATTAGAATTAGAATTAGAGCTAGAGCTAGAGCTAGAGCTAGAACATTTGGAAGCAATACCTCTTATTTTAGAGAAATTACTTCCACACAATTACCTCTTATTGTTTGATTTCCACATGCACACGTACTATCTTTATCTTTATGTTCCATTTTATATTGACAAAGCAGATTGTCTGGGGTTCCAAATTCATAATTACAATCCAACTATTTCATACCCAATATTTATCAGGAACCTAATTTTTATTTATTTATTTATTTCTTAGCTTATATTTATAGTTATAATTATTTATTTGTTTATATTTATATTGATAATTATTTATTTATTTACATTTATAGTTATATTTATACTTATATTTATTTATTCATATTTATATTTATATTTATATTTATTGTTATAGTTATACTTATAATAATTTATTCATTTATATTTATACTTATAATTATTTATTTTTTTATATCTATATTTATATTTATACTTATATTTATATTTATATTTTTATTTATATTTATATTTATATTTATATTTATAGTTATAGTTACAATTATTTATCATTAGTTATAAATTCAATTAAATCTTTAGTATAATCTTTAGAGAAGGCAAACTTAGCTAGAGTTTCCTTGCACAAATTATTAGGAGTATTATGTTTATATCTTTTAACTAAAACCTTTTCATTACCCAATTCAGTTTTATCTCCAACGAAATTTTTAACTTCATCTCTATATTTTTTTTTATTTTTTATAGAGATCATTTGAATCATCTCTACCTTTTTTGTTTAAAGCTTCAGTCTCTTCATCAATTTACTCTTCTTGTTGATTGGTATTACTAGCTTCATCATACTCTTGATATGAAGCTGGTGAGGACCCGCTGTTATCTATGGTTTTAATTGGACGATCATCCTCGCCATAAGCAAAGTTAAATAATGGGGCCGCTAGATTTAACATATGGCTTGTATTTGCCGCTATTTGTGCTGCAGTTTTTACTGCTGGGTCAGGTTCAAAATAATTATACATCACACAAGTTGAAGATATAATTCCAACTATAGGCGCTATTTTGTTTACACCTTCAGCTCTAACTTTTTTTTTATTTAGAACGTCTTTTTGACTTCTAATATTGTTTAAATTAAGAAGTTCATTAAACTAGAATACATAGTTATCTTTATTAATACCAGCTCTATCTGTAGCATTTTTCATTAGAGGTTTCATATACGCTATAAGTTTATCTATCTCATGACTTTCTAATTTATCTTTTAAACTAATAGCTTTAAGGTCTATGAATCCAACCG
Source organism: Convolutriloba macropyga (assembly GCF_964194025.1). NCBI lineage: Eukaryota > Metazoa > Xenacoelomorpha > Acoela > Convolutidae > Convolutriloba > Convolutriloba macropyga. The sequence continues at coordinate 278,547 of NC_134477.1, forward strand.
TCGATTCATTTATCATAGTTCTATTTTTATCAATAATAATAAAAGTTTCTTCCTTCTTATTATACTTAAACATAATGCTATATAAGAGATAATGCTAATCAGGGAACCTGCTTCGCAGATCATAATGATAATGATATAAAGAATTTTTAGAAATCTACTATTCTAATAATTTATCTATATCTATACCTTTGGCTAATAATTTACAATATATTATCTAATATTTATAATACTCTGATTCTTCATCGGCATGAATACCCCCGGTTAGATCTATATCTTTATGAGAATTTTTCATATGGCTCCTCAAACCGCTAAAACTAATTGTCGAAGTACAATATTCACACTTAACCTTAGTTGAATTGCATACTTTACATATTGCCTTCTTTTTATCAAAACATATTATTTGTTTTTAAATTCTACAATTATTACAAGTTTTATTTTTATATAAAACTTTGTTTCTGTATCAATGAATTTGCAAAACAGCTCCGCCGGACTGCTTTGCTGATTAGAATCAGGATTAGAAACAGTATTAGAATTAGAAACAGAATTAGAAATAGAAACAGAATTAGAATCAGAATTAGAATTAGAATTAGATTTAGAATAAGAATTAGAATTAGAATTAGAATTAGAATTAGAATCAGAATTAGAGTTAGAATTAGAGCTAGAGCTAGAGCTAGAACATTTGGAAGCAATACCTCTTAACTTAGAAGAAAATACTTCCACACAATTACCTCTTACTGTTTGATTTCAACATGCACACGTACTATCTTTATCTTTATGTTCCATTTTATATTGACAAAGCAGAATGTCTGGGGTTCCAAATTCATAATTACAATCCAAACATTTCATACCCATTATTTATCAGGAACCCAATTTTTATTTATTTAATTATTTCTTAGCTTATATTTGTAGTTATAATTATTTATTTGTTTATATTTATATTGATAATTATTTGTTTATTTACATTTATAGTTATATTTATACTTATATTTATTTATTCATATTTATATTTATATATACAGTTATAGTTATACTTATAATAAGTTTTATTCTTTTATATTTATACTTATAATTATTTATTCATTTATATCTTTATTTATATTTATATTTATATTTTTATTTATATTTATTTTTATATTTATATTTATAGTTATAGTTACAATTATTTATCATTAGCTATAAAATCAATTAAATCTTTAGCATAAACATTAGAGAAGGCAAACTTAGCTAGCGTTTCCTTGCACAACTTATTAGGAGTATTATGTTCATATCTTTTAACTAAAATCTTTTCATTACCCAATTCAGTTTTATCTCCAACGAAATTTTTAACTTCATCTCTATATTTTTTTATAGAGATCAATTAAATCATCTCTACCTTTTTTGTTTGAAAATTCAGTCTCTTCATCAATTTACTCTTCTTGTTGATTGGTTTTACTAGCTTCATCATACTCTTGATATGAAGCTGGTGAGGACCCGCTGTTATCTATGGTTTTAATTGGACGGTCATCCTCACCATAAGCAAAGTTAAATAATGGGGCCGCTATATTTAACATATGGCTTGTATGTGCCGCTATTTGTGCTGCAGTTTTTACTGCTGGGTCAGGTTTAAAATAATTATATATCACACAAGTTGAAGATATAATTCCAACTATAGGCTCTATTTTGTTTAAACCTTCAGCTCTAACTTTTTTTTTAGTTAGAACGTCTTTTTTACTTTTAATTTTGTTTAAATTAAGAAGTTCATTAAAATAGAATACATAGTTATCTTTATTAATACCAACTCTATCTGTAGCATTTTTCATTAGAGGTTTCATATACGCTATAAGTTTATCTATCTCATGACTTTCTAAATTACCTTTTAAACTAATGGCTTTAAGGTCTATGAATCCAACTGTCGATTCATATATCATAGTTCTATTTTTATCAATAATAATAAAAGTTTCTTCCTTCTTATTATTCTTAAACATACCATAACGAAGCTCGGGGTCTAATCCATCTGTGCAATTATAGTAAATATTATTTAACTCTTGAATTATGCCATGGAAGTCATACATTTATATATTTCATTAAAATTTTAAAATAAATCAGCCCCATTATAAGTTGTTATATAAATAGTGTCACAACTCAATCTAGCCATATTATCTATCTGAGCTGGTTTATGCCTTATTACAATCATTTGAACACCTTAAATCTTCCTTCTGTAAAATGATATGCTATATCCTTATTTAACCTATCTCCCATATCATCAAGAACAATTACACTATTTTCGAATTTCAGTATATTCTTCATTGTTATCATATTTATATCACCCATTTCAAATCCGGCAGAGGGAACACCAGTCCTGGGATCAATCCAATCGTTTTCATCTTTACATACTATGATAATTCGCTTTTGTTCTTAATTCTGATTGGTCTCCGACCATGCTTTTCCATTCTGATTCTGATTCTGATTCTGATCTTGATTTTGATTCTGATCTTGATTCCGATCCTGATTTTGATTCTGATTCCGATTCTGATCTTTATTCTGATTCTGATTCTGATCGCCATCTAAGTATAACTTTAAATATTGTCTAACAAAATAAGTCTTGCCCGTGCCAGTAGAACCATAAAAAATAGTATGTAATGGGGACTTTTCAAATTCAAACATAACTACTCTTTTATTCACAAACCCGGCAAAGTTTTCTTCTAGTTTTGTATGTTTATTGGCAAGTCACAATACGTTAAAAACATAGCACTGCTACTAAGAAGCATATAAGAACTAAAGGGCCGCTCTGCATTTTTATATCTTAAATATAGACTTAAACATAGATATAGACTACATATAATTAGATTTAGAATTGGGGTTATAATTAGACTTATACTTAGACTTATAATCAGACTTATAATTAGACTTATAATTGGGCCTATAATTAGACTTATAATTAAACTTATATTTATACTCCTAGACCCTCAGTCATACCCTCAGTTAGACCTAGAAATAAACATTACTACTAATTATATAAAAATGCTTATTCGAAGTTTTGAAGAATTCAATAATGAATTTGGTATTGATAATGAACCTATGAGTAATATCAGAATAAAAGATATAGGTAAAGATATAAGTCTAACTCCAATTGGGATAATAATGAGAGATGAGAAACCCAGTAGTATCAATGAGAAAAGGTTCAACATTATTTTAAATATACATCCAACTGAAGGCACCCATTGGGTTTTAGTTATAAGAAGGGGAGGTGGAAACATTTATTGCTTCGACAGTTTTGGTGTTGAGACCCCGCCATTATTCTTAAAGGAAAATAACGATCTTGTTCTAATGAAAGAATACAGGTTTATCATGAATCTTATTGTGGAGCATATTTTTCATGTATGATCTATCTTATTGATAGAAGATTTACAATAGAGGGTGCCCTGGATATTCTATTTAATCAAGTTAAATGTCTCGAAGGTTATAAAAAGTGTCAGTGTTTAGGTTGCAAAGCTAAAGTTAAACCCGGAGTTGAAGTTGAAGTTGGAGTTCAGTTAAAGATAATGGTAATGATAATGGCAATGATGATGCAATGATAAAGGTAATGATAAAGGTAATGATAATGTTAATGTTAATGGCAATGATAAAGGTAATGATAAAGGTAATGGTAATGGTAAGGTTAATGGTAATGACATTGACAATGGTAATGGTAATGATAATGTTAATGGTAATGATAATCGTAATAGTAATCCAGGAACCTGCTTCGCAGATGGTAATGGTAATGATAAAGGTAATGATAATGGTAATGGTAAGGGTAACGATATTGGTAATGGTAATGGTAACGGTAATGGTAATGGTAATGGTAATGGTAACGGTAATGGTAATTGTAATGTTAATGGTTATGGTAATGGTAATGACAATGGCAATCAAGTAACCTACTTATCAGATGATGATGATGAATATATTAGTATTTTTAGTTTAAGGAAACAAAGAGATAAGACTGTTCTCTATGTGTCAAGCCAAGGCGGACCTCCCTTTCACCAGTAAAAAGTAAATGGAATTTTTTAATTAATGTTAATTGAACTCTACAATCATGGATAACTGATAGTAATATAACAGTCTATGCCCCCTTCCCAGAAAACCTTACTTGTATAATAGCGGGTGCAAGTGAGTGTGGCAAGATAGTCGTATTAAAGAATCTATTTATACCTAGCGTGCAATTTGATAAATTTTATATCATTGGACCTACTGGTAATCAATATGATGATTTTGAGTATAGAGAAACTATTTCTATTAAGGATATAAAAAAATTACCTCGCCCTGATGATTTACCAAAAGATATAAAGAATTCCATTATATTTGATGATGTTATAGCTAAGGAGCCAATTATTAATGAATACTTTTGTAGGGGTAGACATGAAAATCTTGATATGTTATATCTAAGTTAAAATATATTCTCAGCAGATAGACAGAATGTTGAAGAGATTTGCAATATTTTTATTTTCTTTGAACAAACAGGTAGAGCCGTCATTTCTATATATTACGATCATTTTACTGGATCTCAACTTAGTTATAATGATTTTAAAAATATATTTGAAAAGGTGTGGGGTGAGCCATATAATTACATTGTCATTGATAATCCTAAAAATAGATATGATTGTGGTAAACTAAGAACTAATTGGGATTGGAGAGTTTTTTAAGTAAGTATAAGTCTAAGTGAAAGAATAAGTATAAGTCTAAGTCTAAGTCTATGTTTATGACTACGACTATGGCTATGATTATGATTATGACTATGACTATGATTATGACTATGACTATGACTATTACTATGATTATGATTATGATTATGATTATGATTATGATTATGACTATGACTATGACTATGACTATGATTATGATTATGACAAAGTCTAAGTATAAGTCTAATTATAACTATAAGTCTAATTATAAGTAAAAGTCTAATTATAAGTATATGTCTAATTATAGGGCTAAGTCTAAATCAAATGCAAAGTAAAACTCAACAAATCACCATTGAAATCAATTGGTCTTCAATGCTCATCGTTAAAATGTAACTCAATATATTGTAATCTATTCTTTGTTACATTTTGATATAAGATTTTAGTTGGTATAATATTTAATAGATAGCCTGGTGGTTCAGTTAGAGTAAAAGTATATTGTATGTCTGTGTTATTACCATTATCTTTGATACCAGATTTAAGATTACAATGAATATTAATAGTACTAAAACTCAAAACATCAAAAATCTTTTGAGATATTTATTTACCTTGTTCATATACTTTTTTTTCGAAATCCTAGCAATGAGGCTTTTGAGTTTCGTACATCGAAGTTAATTGCTCATTGTTTGATTTCCATTTTAATTTTCATTGTATTCTTATCTGTTTCTTTTCTAACATTAAAATCAGTTTCTTCTTTTAAAAATTCTGCTATTTCATTTAATTCAAATGCGCCTGGTATAACAACTAAAATATTGGTCTCTGACCATGCTTTGTCATCACCCTCATATAAAATTGATTATTCCTTCTTTTCACATTAGTAACCGAACTAAAAACCGATAATCCAATTTAACCTAATTTTGATGAGTTAAGTATATTAAAGTTCGCTAAAGTTAAATTTTTCTGTCGACTTTATCATTCTGAAGTTAAATGTATGCTCTTCTTTAGTTTTAGTTCGAGCTTCATGCATCTTTTGTAGTTCCCGTAAGATTAAATTTTCAGCCTTTTTTAACTCCTAAAAACGGACCTTGATTTGAAAACAACTTATGGATATAAAAATGATATAGACAAAAATAAGATTATAAAATACAAGTCAAATAATCTAGCAACAATTAATACGGTTAATAATAATTTTATTATCATTCTCAATAGAGAAGAGAATAATTTAAATATACATGATTCAAATCTAGAGATAGAGTTTGTTGTTTCAGATGATACTGGTTGCGCATTTGCTAATGATGCTAATATCAGATTAGTTAATTATGGTGTGATGGTATTATTTAGTTCAATTAAGCTTGAGACTAGTGGTGGAAGAACAATTGAACAAATAGATCCTTGTCATCCTAATCTAATAATGTATAAATTACTATAAATTACTGATTTTGAATAAGTGAGTGGTTTTGTTAGAAATCAAGGTAATAGGGATAGTCAACTCAAAGGTGATCATGCTGCCGCACATATAGGTCATATGGATATGACGATTAAAATCGGTGATCTATTTGGGTTTGTAAATGAATTAGAAAAGATTATAAATGGGTTAGGATTTAAACTAATATTGAAAAGAAAAAATAATCATAGAGCTCTATTCAGAGTTGGTGCTGGTGCTGCTGCTGTAGCTAAAGATGGAAAAATATAGAAATTAGAGACAAATCATGGTGCGTGCAAAGTATTGATCCTAGTAATTATAATAGAATTATTGTACAGAAAGGATTAAATAAAAAAGAATATATTTGATTTCAGTTATTATGAAAGGAAAACATTTTACATGAATGTACCCAATGCTACTAGCTCCTTATTGGTATCTTGGTATCGAGAGTGGTATGGAAAGACCACAATATATAACAGTCGGCTTTGAGAATAATAATGTCAATGAACAAACTCATGATGCAAGTACATTTCATATAATGAACGTACTTGCATCATGAGTTTGTTATTGTTATTGTAACAACTGAATGTTATTGTAAGATTGGTAGTGAGTTTTATCCTGAGGATAGGATGAATATTAATTATGGAACGAATATTTATAATGAGGCTTTTAAAGAGATTGTTATAATGCATTATAATGGATTATCTCATAATATTAAACCATATATAAATCATAGAGCTTCAAAAGTAGTTATTGAATATATGCATTCGATACTAGATATAAAAATGATCATATAGGTCTAAAACCAATACAACTTAATTTTAAATTTAGTGCTGCAGTTGCGGATGTTATATGTCATGCATTAGTGTTAACTAGAAAAGTTATTAGCGTTAATAGTGATGGTAATAAGGTGCTTGATATAGTGTCGTAGTTATAGACTTTATCTTAATCATACTATTTCCTACGAGTCTTAACAAAACCTTTATCATAAATAGTATCGAGTTTCTTTTTGTTCTCTAGGATTAGAGCTCTAGCTTCAAGTTTAGTCTTAGGCTTTGGCTTAGTCCGAGCTCTAGGTGGTGGCTTAGGCTTAGTCTTAACAACAAAGAGCTTACATTTTTTAACTTCCATTATTTTTTATATGTAAATATGATTTGCTTTAATAAGTTTAGAACTAATTCTTATTGTGTTGGTGGTAGGCATTATAGTGGTACTAATAATATTCAAGGGGTTATTACTTCAAAAAGTACTAGGATGTTAAAGGGCCATTGTGTTAAATGTAGAAGGAATAAGTCAATGACGGAAAGAAAGTTGATAATAATCATGTAAGTGCTTTAGTGATTGCAAGTAAAATAGGAAGTGCAGCTGCAACTAGAAACCCTAAAGCAGCTCTAGCGGCCACACCTGATTGAAACAAATTTGCAACTAGTGGTGAAGGTATAAGAGTAGTACAGAAGGGTGGAGAGTTACAAAGAAGAGATAGTTCAATTATATTAGAGTTTAAATATAAATATGACTATATCTACTATCTAATGGTAAATATTATTACTAATATTATTATTACTAAATATGTTATTATAACTTAACACTAAAAGCCTTAGTTTAAAAAAAATACTCAAATTGTTTTTCTTGTTCTTCTTATATTCCTCATATACCTTAATTGACTCATTATATTTGTCATTATCTATTTTATTATCACCCATTGATTTAGTATATAGTTTATTATACTTATCACTCAATTGTTTACTTAAATTTTACATTTGTGAATACTTTATAATTTTGTTTCTTATTTTAGTATTATTTGTTTTTGATAATGAACCACAAACAGTTGCTGTAGCAAAAGCTGTTGGTATAGAATAAGGTAAGCCTATGCCCGTTAATGCAACTGATGTTGATGTTGCAGTTGTTGCTATTGATGATAACAGTATTTTTCTTATCACAGCAATGTTAATATAATTCTCATATCTACTTAACTTCTTATTATAGTTGTTAGTTTCAGTTTCATAATAATTGCTAATATCTTTCATAATGTTAATGTTGTTTTTAAATTTGTTATTAGCTTGAATCTTTCCATTATGTATTGTTCCTTAATCCTTGAAGCGGTTTCACTGATGGACGATAAGTTTGGATATAATAATTTCTCACACGGTGCTGATGGTTGCCTCATTTCCAATAGTAAAATAACTCTCAAAATCTGACATTATATCTTCTGTTTAAAATCATAATGCATATCTAGTCTTACTTGTTCTTTGTTGTCTACCAGCTTATCTCTAATAATATAGGTATTATATATTTTACAACTATCTTCATCATTAGTATATGGTTTTCTCTTAAACCTCTCTATCTATCAACACATGCATCACCTAATTGAATATTAGTAATTGACTAATTAAACTTATTGTTATCAAACTCCACTTTTAATTCATTATATTTAAAAATGGTATCAGCGGAAACTTTGTTGCCAAAATGAACAATTTTAGTTTGAATTTATCAGTCAACTTATTGGCTAATGTGGATATATTAGATGAGTTAAGAGGAACTAGTTCAACTGTATGACTATCAATCCATACAGTATCTCCATTGGTTTTAGATGATGGCCAACCAATAATGTTTGCATTTAGTTGGCCAATTGTAACTTCTTCAAATCTACCGTTCCTCAGTTCAGTTATGTTTTTACTTAAAAATCTATTTTATTTTTGGAAGATAATTTGTGGTTATTGTCACAATACTCTTTAATAACAACTTATTTTTGATCTATGGGGAGTGTGTACTCTTGTAATTTTATAGGTATCCTTCATGTCAATGTTATCATTTTATTCTAGGAATAAACCACGAGCCTTACTTAGTGTTAAGTTGCTAGTTGATCCCTGATGCGGGTCCCCCGATTGACGATGCCCTCGCCCGGTGGATCCAATTGCTTGGTTAAATCTATTTCTTGTCCTCTTCGTATTTGTTTACAGAAAGAATTATTCCTAATGATTCCAAAACTTTATTATTAGATTCGAAAACAAACTCAGATTTTAATAATTCCTGTTCATAATATTTACCTTCTATTATTCGACCAATAAAATCTTCTATTTTATATTTTGGTGGTTGGGTTTTTAGAACTTCGTTCACTTTAAACAATTCTCTGATCCAATTAGAAGTGTATTCTTTAGAGAAAATGTTACGTTTGTCAGCATTTCTAACATAATCACCAATTTAAAAATTAGGTTTAATAATCTTAATACTAAAAGACTTTTTTAACCCTATCGTGATTTTTAGAAGCACCAACGGGTGTCATTTTAATTGTCGAATGAATGTTATTGTTATAAGTTATTACTGCATCGTTTAATATATTTACCCAATTACCATCACCATTGATGAAAATTGGTTTATTTATTATGTGTAACGCTCTCTATAAACACAGCCTTTAAATCACTATAAGTAGAATACAGTTCTGTCTCATATTCTTTAAGTAATGATTTAAATGTTTTATTGTAAAACTCACTACCTCTATCGAACCATAACTTTTCTGGTTATCGACTTTCAGATTCACACTGTGGACCTTCGCCTAATACTATTTTAAAGCCATTAGTTATAGATAAACCAGATTTATTCTTCAATGGAACAGCCCAGGCATATTTTGTGAATATATCTATAAAAGTTAGTATAAACTTATAAATTTTAATATATTTACTTAGAGATGATTTGTCTATCAAATCAGCTGACCATATTTTATCTTTATATAATGATATTAATCTTTCTCTTCTAAACTTTGTTATTTGAGCGTTGAATACTTCTTCAGCTAGTAGTTGTTGTTTAGTTTTAACTGTTTCTTGTTGTTTTTCCACCATTACTTATTCAACATAATTAAAAACAAAAATATCTTGTTGTTCATGATTAAAAATATTCATAGAAAAAGGTTGTTTAGATATATTTAACATCTCATCGTATAAACCACCATGGCCAGCTTTTATTTCTAATATAAGTATTTCTAGTCTTTCTACTAAATTATTTGGGTTAGGGTTTCTATTCCACTAGCTTTTATTTGTTTATCAGTCTCGTAAACAGTTTCTTCCTCTTCTTCTTCTACTACTGCCCCTTGTTTATAATCACTAGTATCACGTCGATGTTTTTCGTCTTCACTGGAGGTTGATATTGATATATACTTAGAAGTGAGTTCCCCTATACTAACAAACATTTTTCTTATAAGTTTTGATCTATTACTTTTACTATCTCCTCTTTGTTTATAACCAATATGTTTTAGAAATTGTTTTTTTTTATTTCATCACCTTTTATATCTCTTTCGGTTACAACTTTTTTAGTAATAAACATGGCGAAGCCCTTAGAAAAATCATAGACTTTTCCTTTCATTTTAATACCATCTGGTACTAGAGATACATCTATATCATTTATTTTAAATTTGTTTGAATTTTCATCAACTGATATTAATTGGAATTGTTTATTTCTTTGTTTACCCATTTTTAGCAAAAAACCGACCATATCAATGTCTACGGCAATTGTTTTGCCTCAATCATCTTTTAATGTTACGGGTGGATCAGTTGTGGGTGCTATGAGAGCAGCTCATTCATCAAGAGAGCTGTTTTGTTGATGGTGCCATTGACTCTTTAAAGCATTAGTATTACTGTCTAATGCGGCTAAAGTTTTGTTTTGAAGACCTTTATTGTCTCGTTATGGGCCTGCTATGCTTCGCTATTAGTGTTTTAGTTAGAGGATCAAATAAAGCTTCTATATCGCCATAATAATCTTGTTGTCTTAATTTATCTTCTAATCTATTTCTTCTGTTTAGTTTTTCTATTTTTTTTAATTCTATAAGTTTATCTAGTTTAGTCATTTTCTCAATTTTTAAAATAAAATTTGAGTTTTATGGTTTATCTCCAATATTATATTTCTTCGCATATTCTACGAGTCTTTCTTTCGAGCGAGTAAAACTATTTCTACTAAGATAAACGCATATCCTATAAGTAAAATGTTTAAATCTGAAGTGGGTTATATGTATATTTACTTTACACATTCCACATACTAAATATTGATTAGGATCATTAAAATGTATATGCATATGATCATGTCTCTCTCTAGATGTTATAATATCATTACATACAAAACAAAGGAAAGGTTTACTTTGACATTCATCTCAACTCCAACACCACGCCTTATCTTTACACTTATCACTTTTGGTGGTAATCATTTTTATAGTATTGAAGAGGTATATAAATATTATTATTTCAAAATTTGGGGTAAAAAAATGATTGCGCGCGATAATAACGGTTACATTCAATCTGAATCTGAACAAGTCCAATTTGGAGGCGGCAAGCCCAATCTTCAAGTGGGAAATCTAGAAGTGAGCAAGCTCAATCAAGTTCTTCCGATATGGCAGTCCAAATGTTGTTAGTTAAAAACAATAGAAAAGTAGAAAACAATCCAATAGATAAAGAAGAACAAAAGAAGTAAGAACAAGATCCTTTAGAACCAATCAGAAGGTTTAATCAAATAAATGAAGAGATAAAGAATTCTTATGATGAATATGCTGCAAAAACAAAACAGCGGGAAAAGAATATTCGAGAGAATAGAATATGCGTGAAAAGAATATGCGTGAAAAGAATATGCGGAAATACCTAAAAGATGAAGATGGAGAATCATCTAGGGATCGAGATAAAAATTCAGATTCATCTAGAGAAAGAGATAAGGATTCAGATTTGATCTATTACTTTTACTATCTCCTCTTTGTTTATAACCATGTTTTAGAAATTGTTTTTTTATTTCATCACCTTTTATATCTCTTTCGGTTACAATTTTTCTAGCAATAAACATGGCAAAGCCCTTAGAAAAATCATTGACTTTTCTTTTCATTTTAATACCATCTGGTACTAGAGATACATCTATATCATTTATTTTAAATTTGTTTGAATTTGCATCAACTGATATTAATTGGAATTGTTTATTTCTTTGTTTCCCATTTCTAGCAAAAAGTCAACCATATCATTGTCTACGGCAATTGTTTTGCCTCCATCATCTTTTAATGTTACGGGCGGATCAGTTGTGGGTGCTATGAGAGCAGCTCATTCATCAAGAAAGCTGTTCTGTTGATGGTGCCATTGACTCTTTAAAGCATTAGTATTACTGTCTAATGCGGCTAAAATTTTGTTTTGAAGACCTTTATTGTCTCGTTATGGGCCTGCTATGCTTCGCTATTAGTGTTTTAGTTAGAGGATCAAATAAAGCTTCTGTATCGCCATAATAATCTTGTTGTCCTAATTTATCTTCTAATCTATTTCTTCTGTTTGGTTTTTCTATTTTTTTTAATTCTATAAGTTTATCTAGCTTAGTCATTTTTTTGTTTTTTAAGATAAAATTTGAGTTTTATGGTTTAACTTCAATATTATATTTCTTCGCATATTCTACGAATCTTTCTGTAGAGCGAGTCAAAATATTTCTACTAAAATTAACGCATATCCTATAAGTAAAATGTTTAAATCTGAAATGGGTTATATGTTTATTTTTTTACACATTCCACATAGTGAATATTGATTAGGATCATTGAATTGTTATGCATATGATCATGTCTCTCTCTAGATGTTATAATATCATTACATACAAAGCAAAAGAAAGGTTTACTTTGACATTCATCTCAACTCCAACACCACGCCTTATCTTTACACTTATCACTTTTGGTGGTAATCATTTTTGTAGTATTGAAAAAGTATATAAATGAAATTATTTCAAAATTTGGGTTAAAAAAATGATTGCGCGCGATAATAACGGTTACATTCAATTTGAAACTGAACAAGTCCAATTTGGAGGCGGGCAAGCCCAATCTTCAAGTCGGAAATCTAGAAGTGAGCAAGCTCAATCAAGTTCTTCCGATATGGCAGTCCAAATGTTGTTAGTTAAAAACAAAAGAAAAGTAGAAAACAATCCAATAGATAAAGAAGAACAAAAAAGAAAGAACAAGATCCTTTAGAACCAATCAGAAGGTTTAATCAAATAAATGAAGAGATAAAGAAGTCTTATGATGAATATGCTGCAAAAACAAAACAGCGGGAAAAGAATATGCGAGAGAATAGAATATGCGTGATAAGAATAAGCGTGAAAAGAATATGCGGAAATAATTAAAGATGATGATGGAGAATCATCTAGGGATCGAGATAAAAATTCAGATTCATATTCATCTAGAGAAAGAGATAAAGATTCAGATTCAGAATCTGATTCATCTAAAGATTCGGATTCTGATTCATCTGATGATTATGTTTATTCTAAAAAGCCTAAAACTAATTCTACTAAGATTAGATGTGAAGAATGTAATGAAGAGTTAACTCAAAAGAATTATGGTAGACTCATTCAATCAATTAAACATAAAAAGAATGAGCGACTATATAACAGAAATAAAATTATTGAGGACGCTAATGAGAGTGGGAAGAAAGTTACTAATTAAGATATCGAACAAAAGTTGGATAAGCAGTATTCACAACTAGAAGGAATAGAGTATTTTGATAGTTGTGACCAGTATCTTGATAATAATACTGCTTATAAAAAACATGTGACAACATTAAAGCATAAGAATAATGTAAGTCTAAATGATGGAGAGATAATAAAAAATGGAGATAGGTTTGAATGTGTACCAAGTGAGACTTCCCTGAGTCATTATAGTGTGGATCAACATTTTAAATAAGAGACAGATCTAGATAATGTCAACGGGATAACTAAAGATCTGCAAAGCTGTTGGGGAACCAAGGGCGAATCCCCTTTCAATGATACTTCAGGTTACTGTAAAAACTGTAACACTAAATATGATATTAAAAAGAAACACAACGAATCAGATGAACATAAAGAAAATGATAAACAGAAAAAACTTACTGATGTAAGATGAAGAGAGAAAGTTTATGAGTCAGGATTAGATCATAACATGAAGCATAATCAAATAATAATATCCAGTAGTGATTATGGAGATCTTAGATTCTTGGAAGCATCGGAGGAAATGCACAACATACATCCACATAATAAGTTGAAAACCATTGATGTGGTGAAGTATACAAAACCTACAGATGATAAGATAGAAGAAAATGAATTTACATTTAGGTTAATGACTAGACAATATAATGGACCCTATGACTTGGATATATTGAATGGTGAACTTGAACCTAGAATGCAGCAACGAGAAATGAATCTATCTGGATGGAGTATGCAAAGATTTATTATAAGAACTATGTATTTACTCAGGTTTTATCCTACTGGTGGGTGTACCACTAAGGTGCCATTCACATCTAGATATATACTCAATATACATAATACTGGTAACAAATGTTTACTCTGGTGTATAATGGCTCATCTACATCCTGCTAAAGTTAATTCTAATAAAGTTAGTATTTAAAATAAACCTGAATATGTTAATGAGATAAACCTGCCAAAGATACCACCTACCTTATGGATATAAGGAACTACAGAAAATACAAGAAATGAATAAAGATAAAGTATTATTTAATGTGTTTAATCTAAGTAAAAATAAATTTATTTATCCCGTATTAATCAATCATAATGATCCTAAAGGATGTAATATATTATAATGGGATAGTCATTATCTATTATGTAAAAATGTATCATTCATATTAAAATCATGTAAAAAAATGTTGTCCATGTCTGAAGTATTGTGTGTTATTTAGAACTGAAGATAAAATAAATAAACATTTAGAGATGTGTAATGATATTGGAAGAAGAACATTTGGTAATAATGATTATCTAAAGTTTGATAGGATCCAATATAAGAACAGAGTACAATTTGCTATGCATTATGAATTTGAATGTATACTAAAAGATGGGAAACACTTACCTATTGCTTGTGGGTTATATATAAAAAGTGACTATCCTGATATATTAGAAGATGAGTATGAATGATACTGTGGAGAAGATGTCGTTGAATGGTTTATAAGTAGGATGAGTTGTTATAAAAATTTATTTAAAGATATATTTAGTAAAAATAATCAATTAAAAGAAGATAGTCTTTCCCCGTTATATAGTAGATGTTATTATTGTAATGAAGAAATGAATAACGACATTGTTAGAGATCATGATCATCTAAAGGAAAAATTTAGAGGGTATGCTCACAATAAATGTAACCTTCAAGCTAAGAATAAATTTGTACCAATATATGCATTTAATGCTACTAGTTATAATAACCACCTATTTATGACTAAACTGGCAAAAAAGTTAGACTAAAGGTACCAGCTAAAACTGATAAGAATTATAATTGTATTCATATAGCTCATGCAAAAGCGTTAGATACGTTTAGGTTCCTCCATCCACTTAGCTTAGATGCTATAAGTAAAACATTGAGTGATGAAGAATGTGTAACATTAAACAAACATGGATAAGAGGGATGTAAAGTTATATTCCCAAATGAGTGGTTTCATAGTATGGATAAACTTATACAGAACTGGCACCTAAAGAAGCATTCTATTCTAAGTTGAAACAAAGTGGTATTACAGATAAGGAATATAAGCAAGAAATAGATTGTTGGAAAAATATTGGATGTAAGACAATAACAGATTATATGATGTTGTATCTTAAAACTGATGTATTATTATCGGTAGATGCATTTGAAAAATTTAGAAATAAGTGTTTAGAATATTATGAAATAGATCCTTGTTATACAAATTCCACTCCTGGATTGACATGGTTATGCGGATTGAAATATACTAGTGTTGAAATTAAATACTATAAAGAAAATACAGTTAATATCTAAGGTATTAGAGGAGGATTAGCTTCAGTATTAGGTGATTGTCCTATAAAATGTATGAATAAACAGATAGATCCTGAGTATACAGCGACAGAGAACTAATTAAATTTTTTAGACTTCAACTCATTGTATTACTCTGCTATGGTGCAAGCTTTACCTACTGGTGAGATTAGTGTTTGTGATAACAATAGCCATACTAGATCTACCTCTAACACTGGCTATATCTATACCATTGATATAAAGTATAATGATGAGTTGGAACAGAAAACAAAGAAGTATCCCTTCCTTCCAGAAAAGACTAAAACAAACATTGATCAGTTTACAGACTATCAAAATAAAAATAAAGAAAGGATATAAACCTTATGAAAAATTGATGTTAAAGTTATCAGATAAGTTGGACTATGTAATTGATGGAGAGATATTAGATTGGTATCTAAGTAATGGATTGAAGATGCAAGATTTTACAATTACGCAAAAAATGGAGTATGGCAAAAGTGAATGGTTAAAGCCTTATAATAAATTTAATATTCAGAAAAGAAAAAAAGCTAAAGATAATGGTGATAAATTTGGAGATGTATTCATTAAGTTAATGAATAATGCCTTCTATGGAAAAACAATAGAAAACGTGTACAATAGACAAGATGTAGAGTTAGTTAATGATGTAGATAGATATATTAAATTAGTAAAAGATGTTAGTTATAAGTATGCTGTAGAGTTTGATGATGACCTAGTGGCAGTACATAAAACAAGAAGTAATATTAAGTTAGATAAGTTTAATTATATTTGTTTTGCTATATTAGAGAAAGCTAAACTATTTATCTATGAAGCCATATATGATTACCTTGAGAAAGAGTTAGATTGTAGTTATCATTATACAGATACTGATAGTGTATTTATAAATATTAATGTTCCTTTAGATGTAGATATAGAAATTGAAATGAATAAAATAATTGGTATATTACATAATAAAGTGTTGGGTAAGATGAAAGATGAAATGCATAATGATACTATTATAGAAGCTTGTTTCCTTAAAACTAAGGCATATTGTTTTATTACAGTTAAAGGGGAAGAAGAAAAGAAGTTAAAAGGAATAACTAAAGCTACTATTAAAAACCAAATTAATATAAAAGATTATACTAGTGCTATACATGAAGGAAAAATTAAATAAGTAACAAATTTTAATTTTGATAGTAATAGGCATCATTTAGAAAAAAAGGAACAGTATAAGATATCTATAGATCCATTTGATGATAAAGGCATTAGAGATAGTAATGGTAAATTTAGGTTCTATGAGTAAAATAACACGAAATATTAAGTTAAAGAAAATATTAGCAAATATAAAATTAATTTAATGAAAGCAAATTTAAGCATTATGACTAATTTTATTATTATTGTTTTTAAAATAAAATAACAAGAAATATTAAATTCATGAAAATTTTAGTAAAAATGCGCTAAATTTAATAATTTTAAAAATGGCAAATTTAAATACTATGACTCATTTTTTATTATTGTTTTTTTAATGTAATGTAACAAGAAATATTGAGATGAAGAAAATATCAGTAAAAATGAGCGAAACTTAATAAATATAAAAATTAGCAAATTTAAGCATTATGTCTCGATGGCTCATTTATACCGAAGCACTCATATACACATTACTTGATCTGTTTATTGTGTTTCCTTGAGTATCTGATACAATAAAAGCAAATTTCTTTCAAAATTGTTAAATATTGTTTGATAGCAGTTCAAAAAGATTTTTTTTCTGCTAAAGAAAACAAAAAGAAAATTTAAAAAAAATTTAAAAAAGTTAAGGAAAATTAAGAAAAAAATTTCCTCTTCATTTTAGAAGGATGTGATGGAGCGATATGAGAACTGAAATTTAGTTTTAAATTACCTTTAAAACTACAATTCAGCGAATTTTTATTTCTTAAACTAAAAAACCGCGACAAAAAATGTAGAGCAAATAGCTTCCAAGATTACACAGAAAAATTATCCTGATAAAAAACTCGAAGAAACATTAAAGAGTCAAAGTGCCGCACGTGAACAAAAAATCAGCACCGACAAAACTAATTTTTCTTCGAACACCATTTCTCGCTCTCCTTAGAAATGGGCTGGGAAAATTTAGTTTACAAACCACTTGCCTTATGCATCTCCTTCCTCTATCCGCTTGACCAAATGCACTACTCCAATATATAAAATATTTTCACCGCGTATTTCTTACATCTTTTTGCGGTGAATGCGCTGAATCGCGGTGAATTTTTTATTTTCAACTCGTTCTCAGTATTCTTACAAAAATGAAAGTTCCATACATGGGTTTGAACATCTCTCCTCATGCATGCCTTCAACTTTTTATTCCACTGCGCCCTCTCTCACGTTCTTCGTTAATATTTCTTGTGAATTTAAATCAGATTCCATAAACTTTGGAAATCATATGCGGTGAGTTTTTTTTAGAAATGCGGTGATTTTCGCGGTGAGATTTTGTGAGAAGTGCTGTGAATTTTGCAGTGAATTTTTGTAAGAAAAGCGGTGAAATGCTGCAAGTTGTTTTTTTTTTCACTGCATTCATCGCATTCAACGTCTTTCTTACATTGATTTTCCACGAAAGTCGATGCGGTTAATTTATGTAAGATCTGTGCTAAACTCAACGCAAAATATGTAAGATATACGCTCAGTTCAACGCAAAATATGTAAGATTTGCATTGAATGCGTTGAGTTTTTGCCCAAGCGTTGATCTTACATCAATTCAACGCATTCAACGCCAATGTTACATAATTTTGCGTTTTTTAGTGTTGACACGTCGCCCCAGGAATGCGGTGAATTTTGCGGTGAATTTTTGTAAGACATGCGATAAAATGCAGTGAGCCGCATTTTATCGCATATCTTTTATTCACCGCAATCACCACTTTGTTTACAAAAATTCATCCAATAAACTCGACCCTGGTAACGGATCTATCGCGAGACAAATAAAGACAGCTCCCAGATGAACTTCTTTCAATTCCAGTAAATCAAGTTGGCGTAAACATTTCGATTACTTTTTAAAATTTCAAAATTTTCAAAATTTTAAAATGGTCTCAAGAGATAACTTTGTCTCTTTTGACGGAAAAATTGCCAGACAAACAATGCTACAATTACACAATGACTTAAATCTGTCTGACACTTTGTTTATAAAATGATATTGAAAACAGTAACTGGCAAAATTGTTCTTGCTTGCCTTCTTAAGGCTAAATATAGAGCTAACACAAAATCCAAAATTTTGCCAGTAAGCTAAAATGATTATTTTGAAATGAACAGTGAAAAATTGTATCTTCAAAAACATCATCTGATTTACAACCCATTAGACATATTTTATGAATGGCTCTGAAAAGTGAACAACATACCAAAAATTAACGGAAATTACCAACCATTGATCCCATAGCAGCAATTGGGATTGAGGGTTTGAAATACAATGATTTAAAATAACTGTTGTACAGAAAAAAATGTTAAGGTGCAAATTAATTTGATTGGATTTCGTAGTTATGCATAATCCTTAATGAGAAGGTGCAGAGGTTAGTATCAATGCCAAACCCGATTAGAGATATTAACTAAGATTTATAGGAACAAAGTTCAAGCAGCTGATGTAAAAATGGGGTTCATGGGCTTATACCGTTTCTATGTTGATTTTCGAAGCACTTTGTTGTCTTCCATAGTTAACATAATTATCTCAAACAATCGAACGAAAATAGGCCTTGATCTCAAAAACAGGCTGTGTCTTCGATCTCAAAAAATAGGCGATAAACGTTATAATATCGGAAGCTTCTTTTTGATAACCTGTGAGGCTTCCAAACAGAGGACGAAGAACAGTTTTCTTAATTTAGAGGAAAAATCAATAAGTTAGACTTCTGAGAACATTTAAAAAAATTCAGACACCCAATCAAATTTGAAATTTTTGAGTTCTTTGCCGAGTTCGAAACAAAACATACCCGCAGATTGCCGGAAAAAAAATCTGCCGATGATTCCCATAACCAAGATTGGGATTAAAAGAACAGAAACAAAATCTCTGTACAAAAACATTTTCAATGTGCAACGAATTTTGATGCTATTTCGTTGTTGAATATACTCCGGTTACATAGCGAGAGGATACAGGGGCTAGTAAAAAAACCAATAAGCTTCAGAGATGGTAACTTGGACTTATAATACAAAGTTTAAGTAACGGGCCTCTAAAATTGGGCTTTGTGCGTTTATCTCTTTTCTAATTCTGAGCTCTTTTCTTTATTTTATTTCTGTTCATTTTGAGTTGCTTAGTTGAGTAACTGCTGTTTAAAAGCACTTTGAGCAGAATGGGAGAACAATGAAACTAGCTTAGAGAAATGAAAAAAGATTTCACGCAAAAAGCCGAAAAAGCGACTATGGGGTAATGCAAAAGGCGAAGTGGGGTACTGCAAAACATTTTTTCGTTCAGGAAAGTTAGGGCACATCAAAAGCTTTCATAAATGATGTAAATAACATATTTGGCAAAACGCAAAGATATGCAGGCAAAACTTTCAAAAAAAATCACGTGCATTAAAAAAAAGTGGTATCAAAATCAACAAAACCGATAACTGATGGCTAAAATTTTTTTCATTTTGATTAGCTTTGCTGAGTAACTGCTGTTTGAAAGCACTTTTAGCAGAATGAGAAAAGAGTGAAACTGTCCTAAGGAAATGAAAAAACGATTTCAGGCAAAAAGTCGAAAAAGCGGCGTCTGGTAATGCAAACAAACTTTTTGTACGGCGAAGTAAAAACCCTAACAAGTCCTGATTTACAATCCAAAGAAAAGTAAAACAATAATTCCTGATAAATATAAATTTAAAAAAAGATCAAGTGTGCCACTTTCAAAAACTTAAACCGACTAATATCGGAAGAATTGTTTTCGAACGACAGGAGGGATAAAAAACACTAGTCAAGCCCGGGATTCCAACAATTGAGCTCCCAATCCCTAACCAGAAGCACAGCCCACTGGGCTATCAGTCCCTTCTTCTTCCAACCAATTTTACATTAGCAACAAGCTTTACTTCGGAGTTCGAGTAATAGAGATCACTCAAAAATGAAGAAAAGTGTGAATTAATCACCTGAGAAGTCAAAAAATGTTCTAGAACAAAAGCGCAAAATCGTTCAACCGACAAAATTGCATTAAAAAGGACCAACACGTTTACAATAATTGCTATGCACTTCGTTCAATAAAATTAGAACGAAACAACAAAATAACACCAACAGTTCTGTATTAAAACGGATCACCCCTGAATTATTTAGTTACATTTTGTCAAAGGCATTAAACCTGATAACTGATTTCTGCTTACTTTGGGTTGCTGTCATCGTAGGGTTAGTTTTATTTAGTCCATCAATACCGTTCATGGTAGCTGGAATTCAAACACTTGAGATAACAAAGATATGCGCGCGACGTCAAGGAAGCACCTGGATTTGTCAAAAAAAGTGTCCTCAAGTGAATAAAAGTTATAACTGACAGCTAAATGTATTATTCGCTATCATCTACGAGATTTTAGTGCTTTAGTGCTCATTGATTCCATTCTTAATAGCAGGATTTGAAACAATTGACAAAACAAAAAATCTGGCCAAAATAAAACAAATTAGGTATGAATTTCGAGAAAAGTGAGGGTTCTCGAAATCCAAAGAATTGCAACTGATTGCTAAAACTGTTGTCGAAGATGATACACAGGAAAGTTATGGCACATAAATATAGTAAATAGCATATTTGACAAAAACGCGGGCAAAAATTTCAAAAAATCTTGTGCTTTTAAACAAAGCGGTATCAAACTCAAGAAAACTGATAGCTGATTACTTAATTTCATGCCCACTGTCATCTACAAGTCATCTAACTCTTCTAAAATCCGTCGTTAAAACAGCAATTAACGCTTTTAACAAAACATGAAGAGATTCGGTTGAAATTCAAAAATCACGTGGGTCTTTAAAATAAGTTGTCTCAAAGTTATTAAAATTGATACCTGACTGCTAAAATTTGGTCTGATAACATTAAAGGACACATAAGTCCCGCTGAGACCAATCATGATGGCCGTAATTAACACGTTGCAGAGGTATAAAGTATTTGAACAAAACTCAAAATTACACCTAACTTATTTTTGAAGACACGTGTTTTCAAACTCATAAAATCCAAAAAGGCACAGTAAAACATCCGATCAGGCAAAAATGTGCTTTTAGACAACAAATTCGAACTAATACTGATATTGAGGTCACTTAAGACCAAATTGGAAAAACAATAAGAAATGGGTGAAAAAGAGCAAGAGGACCTCAAAAAACTGCTTGACCAGTCCACAAATGGGTCTCAAAATCATTCTTGCTGAAAATGCTCAAAATTTTGTTTCTTTAACTCTAATACACTATACTACTACCTTTGCGAAGTTTACAGTCATAGAAATTATTTCTTCTTTGAATGAAAAAAATTAACTTTAAACTCACTTCCAAAACACAACTTGGAAACAGCAGAAAAAATCCTAAAAAGCCCTCCAAAAAATTGCATAAACTTAACGAAACGATCAATTTAACAAGGCCAGACAAACAGTCTAGAAAACATCTTACAAAACACAGCAGGAAAAATTCTCAATTAAAATACAACGAATGGAAATCATTAAGTACTCAAAATCCTATATATTAAACGCATGACAGTTTATAAGGCACCATGTTTAACGAAAGGCGGTAATGCATATTTAAGACGCCTCTGAAGAACATGTTTAAGAACTATGGAAGAGCATGCTTAAGAGCTCTCGAGCAGCATGGTAAAGAAGGCAGATTGCGAGGGTTCAAAAACTTCTCACGTAAAAGGTTAATGTCCGAAAAAGCGCAGACTGCAACAGAGTCATTGACCAAATGCAAAAATAACCGATAATTCAACTGCCAAAAAGTTCACGCGCCGCAAAAAGACAAGAAAAGTCATTCACCGAAAAAATGTTAATTAGAAATAGTTACAAAAAGATGGTATTGCTATTTTTGGTCTTTTCAACTTTTTTATTTCGTGTTGGTTGCAAAAATATGAGGTTAAACTACTCTATTCAGTTGCTCTCAAACGAAGTTTGTAGCAATTATATTAGTCGCGACCCAAAAGTGACCCATCTGACTTTTTGTCCTTAAAAACGGGATGAAGAGGTAGCGCCCAGCAGGCATAAATTTCATTAGAGTTCCCCAGCCGCGTTTAGTTGTCCTTCAAGTGCTTAGTGAGGTGAAGCTACTGGGAAAACAGTAGTTAGAGGTTAAAAAGTCATTTCTAGTAATCTTTGAGCCCAAAACGTTTTAAAATTTTGTTTTTTTTTTATTTTTTTGTTGGAGCAGTCTTCAATTGAGGTTGGTTAAAGATGATGAAGGTCTTTTACAAGACATAAGTATTTTTTATGACCATTTTAAGATCTATATGTTTTTGAAATTTTCGGTTTCTATTTGATTTAATTACTAATAAGGCTAGAAAATTAGAAGTTGCGGAGTCGAATCTCATCATTGAATATTTTTTGAGCTCTCTCTCTCTCTGTCGGTTGGTGTTTCTTTCCTTCTCTTTCTCGTTCACGTTTTATCTCTTACAATCTATCTCAAACGAAGTTTGTAGCAATTATATTAAACCTGTCGGTCTTTTATATGCGGTTCTTTAGCGCGACCAATTTTTCGTCAGTTCTCAGAAACACGACAAAGAAGTAGCGCCTAGTGAGTATTAAGTTCTCTTAGAGCCCTTCAGTTTATTCCAAGTGTGCGAATCGCAGAAACTGTTTTGGAGATTTATATTGATGGTGTGAAGTGCGCTTCTGTGAAATGGTTTTTCCCAATCCCATCCCCCATATCAGCCCCCAGCAATCCCCACCACGGCCGTAAGAGCCCCATTCAGTCAAGGATCACCTACCACCATTGCCCACCTCCCCCAAAGTTGCCTCGCTGCATTGCACTCCCTGCTCACCTCACGCCCGTTCAATTAGGCTAAAGCCAGCCTCATTAAACCGTGGCTAGCTACTAACCGTGCCAACCGCTGGCTGGTCGTTTGAGAGCCATTCGCCTGACGGCAATTGGTTTTATTTCAACTTTTGCGAAGTAGGTCTTGTTGGCTTAAGGAGTTTTACGATTTTTCGCCTACGATAGAATATATAATACGTTAACTGCTTTCCATCAAAATTTTTCAGCGATATTTCTGACTGATAGATCTGGAGTTTTGATATACTTGTTTGCCTTTGTATTAATGATTTTCTCCTTAACCTTTTTCAAGAACCATTTTTAATTTAGAAAGTGAGCTGGAGTGTGCACCAATTATATTAAAAGTTTATCGAATGTTCTTGCACTGGTATAAGATGCTTGAAGAGGTTTTCAGTTTACCGCCAACACAGGTTGGATTTATCCCCTACTTCTTTTCGAGGGTGTTTCTTTGTATGTTAGTCGGAAGTTGCATCGTCATCAGAACAGAGCACAGAACTTTTGTTTGTATACAAATTTAGCAGTTTTGCTTAATTTTACTAATTGTGGCCATCCATTGCGCTCGTTCTCCTTTTTTTGCCGGATGTTTGCATTTACTTCACGATCGTATACAATTTTTCAGTTTTCCTTAAATGCATCAATTGATAATGGGATGCGCATATTTCTTCGTCCAAATTTTTTAGAAAGTTTTTGAAAAAAAGTTTATTTAGATTGCTTTTACGGACCTGCTAGTTTAACACTTAACAGAAAGATTGATTCTATATAGACAAACATGAACCGACTAATGTGCGAAGAATTGCTCTCAAGCGACATAATTTGCATGAAAAAGACCAACACGTTTACAATAGTTGCTATGAATTTCGTTCAAGAGCAATTAACAAGTCTCCTTGACCCTATATGCTCAAAACATTGAGTCCAATAAAGATGGAATTTGAAAACAGCAAACAAATGGGTGAAAAAAGTCAAGAGGACCACAAAAAACTACTTGACCAGTCCGCAAATGGGTATCGATAACTTTCTGACTGAAAGTGCTCAATAATTTTTTTAAAATTCTAATACTATCTTCTTTAACTACCTTTGTAATTTGAAAGTCATAAAATGCAGGAAAACTTACAATACTGCAGGAAAAATTCCTAAAAGCCCTCAAAAATCTCATGTTACTAGCTGATGAACTTAACAAGGCCAGACAAATAGTCTAGAAAACTGAGGGCTAAAGTTAAAAAAAAATTTAAAAATCATCATCGCTAAACCTCTTGAAATTTATACCTTAACGACCAAGTTTTATCCATCCAAAAATAGCACTAACGCACTCTCCACGCTTGAAGGAGTTTTTTGGCCATCAAAGATTAAAAAACGCAATAAGATAAATGCCTATAATTTAACAATTGAATTATTCTTGAAAATTTTATGAATTTTGCAATATTAATAAAACTAAACCGTTTTTTGTCTCTTGAATCTGTACAGTAACCCACTTTCAAGACCTAACATTTCGTTGGCCCATAAAGTTCGATAGACTCAGCAAAAAATGAAACAATTGCAAAATTTATAGTGCATTTTTTAATAATTCGAGGTACGAACATATTTAGAACCAATTCATTGTCTCGAAAAACTACCCAGTAGCCCCATTCCAAGCCAAAAAACATTCACTGGCCCATAAAGATCAATAGATATCAAAAAAATCACGAAAAATTTAAAAACAACATTGAAATCAATTGCAGACTTTATTGATCAATTGGATAAAAGTTTTTATTGATTGATAGTTCTTTCCTTACCACCAAAATGTACCATAAAATTCGTAATGTTTGGGGACTAACCCATAATAAATCGTTGCGCACAATTCGTAACAGTTGGGGGCGTCCACACTTGGCGATAACTGCCTTTTTGTACACTACACATGTCAGTTAAAAAAAATTTAACGGTCTTTGAAAAGTTATCTGGATCTAAGGATGTGCATGGAAAATTGCGTCTACTAGAAGATGAACTTCCTAGAAACAGTTAGTTTAAAAAATGCTTTAAAATCCCATGTTTCTTCTTTAATGGTAAATACATATGTTAAAAAATACACATTAAATAAACTTCAAGTGATTTCATTTTATCTGAGAAAACACCTCGGTGAAAATTTTCAAGTAGTTCTGACCCATTTAAACATGCATTAACTTACTCAACTTCATCAAAATACTTTAAGGGCACCACCTGTACTTTAACCTGAACATGCCCTAAATTTAACTGAAAAACACAACTAAACAGATCAGGCAAAATTTCCTTAACTGATTTGCGAAAACTTTTCTTTAAAATTATCTTTATTTTAACCTGAACTTTTAAAATAGATAATAAAAGCAAAGGTAATAATATTTAATAGGTAATGAAAAAAAACAAAAAATTAAAGGTGCTTTTGAGGTTATCCAGGATTTGAAATTCAAATGAGGCCCCTCAATTTTACAGGTAAATTTCAGTGAAAAAACAAAGAACTAAAAGTTAAATTTTGCAAGCGTTAAGGTGTAATAAAAGAACTAGGGCAAGGCAAACAACTTGAACCAATCTTGAAAAAAGGCTATGAAAAAATTTATGCTAGTTAAAAGAGCAACCATTACTTACTGACAATTTTTACTCCCCTATGATTAGTCAATTAAATTGTTGCTTGGTAGTAGGTCATATAACTGCAATTGAAAAAAGCACAGGAAGAATGAATTCAAAATGTTTTTACAGAGAAAAAATTATTGCAGATGACTGAGAAAACAAAAAATTTAAAAAAAAGTTTTGAACAAAACTTGTATTTCGTTTTTGTCCTAGGAAGGGAAGCGTCTTGTCAAATATTTGAAGTTCAAATGGTGCCCCTCAGTTTTTCAGGTAAATTATAGGAAAAAAACGAAGAACTAAAAATTAAATTTTGCAAGCGTTAAGGTGTAATAAAAGAATTAGGGCAAGGCAAACAACTTCAACCAGTCTTGAAAAAAGGCTATGAAAAACTTTATGCTAATTAAAAGAGCAACCATTACTTACTGACAATTTTTACTCCCCTATGATTAGTCAATTAATTTGTTGCTTGGTAGTGGGTCACAAAACTGCAATTGAAAAAAGGACAGGAAGAATGAATTCAAAATCTTTTTACAGAGAAAAAAAATAATCATAAATGAATGAGAAAACAAAAAGTTAAAAAAAGTTTTTGAACAAGATTTGTATTTCGTTTTTGTCCTAGGAAGGTAAGCGTTTTGGCATTTATTTTTGATCAGTGTAAAACATTCATGAGTTGATTTGTTCCGCAAAATTTTCCTTGGCTTCCTTTATTTCAATTTAATATTAGATTTCCACAAATAGAATTTTTTTCCTTGTTAGCATCCCAATTATTACTAAAATAGCTTGAAGTGATACAAAAACGGTTTCCTTTGGTTTGAGTGGTGTATTTATTGATGCATGTTGAAAAAACTTGGATTCAATAATCTGAGCTCAGAACTAAATATAAAGATTTCATATGCAATTATAACTAAACATTATTAAGTTAAAATTTTTTTTCGTTAATTCAAGTCAGGGCGAAGTAAAGGCAAGGGTTAGCTTAAATTTACTTTAAGTAAAGTTTACCTCAACTCCTTTAAAACAAAGTTAACCTATTTATTTCAGGTTGTATCGAATAAAGTCCGCCAGTCGTAATAGACAGTTTTTGCGTGGGACCCACAATAAATATTTCGTGGGACCCACAATATCCCCAGCAAAATCCCCAGGTGCAAACGTTGATTCTTTGCATAGAAACTTCTACAAACAACCACAAAAATTATAAATGGGGTCAAATGAATGTTTTTTATCAATAATGTGTAATTGAGTTTTTGATTGCCCTACTTTCCCATAAACAACAGTTTACCATGATTCCTGCGAGGTTAATTTACCTATTTTTTTTATTTATTTGACTATCAAACAAAAAACAGCAACATTGGATAAAAACTGCTATTCTGTTTTGTTGGATCTACAATCTCCCAGAGCGCGCATGTTATTTTTATACACAGCACAACTTCTATAAACCAACACAAAATTAATAAGTTGGGGTACTTGAATGATTTTCTGAGAAAATAATCTTAGAATGCTGATTTAAAAACCATTCTGAAATTTTGAAAGTATTAAATTTGGTTTTTGTTAAAGGAGTGGGACTTATTTTGCTCCTTTTGTAAAAAACAAATTATGAGTTGATGACTTACCGAAGAGCGTCTTTAATCCACTTTACCTTCATTTGTTTCTATAATCTTAAATCGCAACTTTTTCATTATTCGAGCCCCAATTAATACTGAAAATGAATGGAATTGATAAAAAATTGTTTTCGTTAGATTTGAGATTCACTTTTGCTGATGCATGAACACGAAATTCGGATTCAAAAACCAAAGCACAGAACAAAAAAAGTTTTTGTTGAAGGAGTGGGACCTATTTTGCTTCTTTTATAAAAAAAAATTAAGAGTTGATGATTTACCGAAGAGCTTCTTTGATCCACTTTACACTCATTTTTTTCTAGAATCATAAATATTGCATTTTTTTCAGTTTTCGTGCCCCAATTAATAATGAAAATGAGTGGAAGCGATACAAAAAACTGTTGTCTATAGATTTGAGATGCACTTCTGATGCACGACCAGGAAACCCGGATTCAAGAACACAAGCACAGAACAAAAAAAGTTCTGGTTATTTGTAGTGACTTTATTTGAAAAGGATTAGGATATATTATTAGTTTAGCTCTCCTTAATGAGAAGTTAAGTTCAAAGTTGCCCTAATTTTTTATTACCAACAGTTTACCTTAGGTCCGTCGATGTAAATTAACCTTATTTTTTTGTTTGACTATCATAAAAACGGTAATGGAAAAAAAATGCAATTTGCAGTTTTTCCATTGGATCCCCAGTATCCCCGGGCGCACACGTCATGTCTTTACGCAACACAACTTCCATATAGCAACAAATATATAATAGGGGGCACTTGAATGATTTTCCAACAAACAATAATCGTAGCAGACTGATTTGAAAAAAAAATAGTCTGCATTTAAATTGAAAGAATTGAATTTGGTTTTCTTTTCATAGGAGTGGAATTTTTTTGGCGACCTATTTTTGCTCATTATATAATAGAACATTTTCATGACCTGATATCATAACCAAAAAGTGTTTTTGGTCCACTTTTTCTTGGTTTGTTTATAAATATCTACAAACTGCAATATTTTCAATGTTCGTATTCAACTAATTCTAAAATGAGTTGAAGTGATACAAAAACGGCCTTCTATGGTTTTGAGAGGTGTTTTTCTGGATGCATAATGAACTAACTCGGATTCAAGAACCAGAGGACAGAAAAAAAACAAAGTAATTGAAGGTAATTCTCTCTAAAAAACGATTAAGGCAACGTTTTTTTTTATTACATTAACTCAAGTTAAGGCAAATTTGAGACAAGGGTTTGCTTAACTACATTTTAACAGCTGTTTACCCTGAATCCGTCAAGGTAAATTTACTGAAAAATTTTTTGTTTGAGTATCAAACAAATAACCGCAACTTTGGAAAAAAAATAATTTCGCAAATTTTTTGGTTTGCCGGCAGTCTCCCCGGTCGCACATGCTATTACATAGCAACTTTTATGTACCAACACAAATTTTATAAGTGGGGCATTCGTAGGGGGGTACTATAACGAGCAAAGTCCTACTACTATACTGGGGGCAGAGTAAATCCATGGTTTTAAATGAAAAATGAAATCAATAGGGAATCAATTGGAGCAATACAGTTGATTGTACTTTATTTGTACAAATGTCTTACAAAAATGAAACTAGGCTGAAAAGGTGATTTTGTTTATTTTGAGTTGAACTTGTAAAGAGGCCTGAGTAAATACCTGATGCAGTGAAAAAGAATCGACGTTATTTTACTCACTGTATCATACTTTATTCCAACAGGTGAGAAACTGAAGGAAGTTATGCAAACACCCTCTTGGTACACTAGGATGTCTCTCCTTGGCACTCTTCCTGTAACTTGAAAACCCCCAACATCTGTCATCTCTATCCAGGGTAACTCTACTTTGACTTTTTGCAGAAACATCACTTCTTGTTGTTGTGAAACGATTATCACGGGGGTGACTAACACACAATCTTCAAAACCCAATTTGGATTGCGCTTTAACACGATCAGTTCCATGCACTCCTGGACTTAATCTCTCGCTTAGGCATATGGACCTGTAGATGTCACTGTGAAGGTAAAATTTAGATTGTGGCACAAACACTTCGAACCTAACCTCTCGAGAACCCAAAACGCTAAATGGTGGAAAGGTAACCTTCATTCGTAGCTTTCCGTGGGGTAGAGATTTATAATGGAACAATACTGTCATGCCCTTTTCCGTAACAGACAGCTGATGGAACTCATGGTTGCTCTCCATTGCAAAACTCTTTGTGCTCTCAGCTCGCGCGCTTTCTCCTAAATAGAAATTCCAAATAAAAATAAATCTTTGATATCAAGGGATTTTTTTCAAATATTTTGAGCCATATAATGTTTGTCCTGTTTTTCTGTCTAGTTCTAACATAATTTCGAATTTCCGAATATTTTATACAGTTCAAAATTAATAGCACAATTTCAAGAAAATAAATTGATATTGCAAATATTTACAAATAAACAAGCAGCAAAATGTACTTTAGAGCTTTTTTTGATCACAGAAAAGATTTTGCATAGCAAATTTTGCATAAGCATTTTCTGAATAAGCATTTTGTAAAAAAGACCAAATTTTTCTGTATAAGCATTTTTGAGAATCTTATAGGTTACGCAAATGAAACTCAAAATGTTAAGCCCAAAACAATTCAAAGAGCAATTAAAAATGGTTTTTATTTTAGGCCACTTATCCTTATAGACAAAACAGAGTGTCTTCTTAAACATACATTATTATATATAATTCGAATCCGTAAAGCCATGAAAAGACACTTTCAAAGCAGCCATGATGTTTTTGTTTTTGAAGGTTTTTTGCAAATCTATAGTATTAATGAAAACTGCAGGTCGAATGAAAAGACTTTCAACTAAGTTAGAAAAACCATTTTTCACGAATGAGGTTAAATTTTTTGAAATTCCTACATAAGTATCCAATATCAAACATAGCCGGCCAATTGCCGGAACAAAGCCGCCGTTGACCCACTTGACGCAAATCGGAGTTCAAACAGAAAAAGATGAAAAAGTTACGAGAAAGAAAGTGACCAAAATTTTTCTAACCGTCAATTTGCTCTTATTTTGTGTAAAAATTATGGATATTCAGTTAGATAGTAAAATTAGACTTAATTCAGACCCGAAACTGAAGGCTATTAGGAATAATACTGATACTAGCATAATACTAAGGCTATTAAGCATAATACCAATACAACGGTATTCACTACATTGCGTAATTCGAAACGTGAAAGAAGTAAAAATACATCCAGTTGAAACAGTGGGTGATATAGGTCAGAAGTTAAACGTGAAAGTGGTCACCTATGTGAAACAAAAGCAAAAAAAACGTGATCAAAAACTAAAGCGAATTCAAAAACATAGCAAGACAAGTCCCGACGTACATTTCAAAGAGTTCTCGGATCTGTTCGGTTTGTGCCCCCTGTACGTTATGCCCCACCCAGTTACTTACAGAGCACGTTCCATTACATAGTAAATCATTACGCAGAAATTTGATGCGCGAATCTGAGGGGTGCAAATAATATGAGCCCACTAAACTGGTGGGGCACAAACGGAAAAGATCCGAATTCTCACTGACTAAGCAAAAGATTAGACCTGGAATGGACTATGAGCAAATAGGGAAAACTATTTCTAAATTTATCAGATCAAAAAGTAAAAAAAAGAAAGTCAATGTCAAAATGCTGCTTGTGAACAAAAAACCACTAGCAAGAAATGATGGAAATTTGGTTCAAACAGACTGGGCCTAGAATGACTGGGCCATGAACTGTGAATGGATTTGGAAAAATGTTTAGAAAAAAAATTGGATAAAAATTTCAAAAAAAAGTAAAAATTGAAATGAAACTTCCGCATGTGAAAAAAAACAACTAGCAAGAAAGCTAATATTTATTTAAACACCATTTTCTTACTCTACTTACAAACTAGAGCGAAAAAATTTAACGCTGCAAAACCACTCGTTTTTTCACTCCACTTCCTGTTTCAGCCTGCGAAAAATCATTACTCCAATTTGACTTGAAAAATCATTAAAATGTGTAAACAGATCTGACAAAAAAGAAAATTTTCCTAATTGTGAAAAGGAGAGCGTCTAAACAATAGCCGCTGAGAAGCTGACGGCGGTTATTCACAAAAATATCAAAATAAAAATCTAGTCACAGCACAAAAATTTATAGTTGAATCCCTAAAGCAGAACAAGTATTCTCTGAAACAGAAAATGTTAGAGAATTGATTCTGTTTCCGGAAGTATTTCAAACATAAAAGCACTTAAAGTTGGGGAATTTCAACATCAGAAAACTTAAAGATATCAATATTTATCTAAATCAGTGCGCATGCAGAATGTCTTCCCAGCTTAAGTTTTGTTCATTTCAACATTCTAGTTTCGCACCACACTTTCCAGTCTTTCAACTAAGCATAATTTATATCAATTACTTTGCTCTATCGTAACATCTGCGACTGACATTATCTGGATAACCTAAATTTTGCAATCAATTTCAACTGATCAGTTTCGAAATAGATTTCTGCTTGCAACGAATAATTGTTGGAGCTTGCCAAATGTGGGTCTTGTCCCCTCTGTAATTAGTTTGACTGAATCTTTTCAAAAATGACACAGCAGCCAGATTTCTTCTATGGAAAAATGATATAATATGTTGTAATCGGATCACAGTTGCAAAGTTTCTTCGAGATCAAGTGTTTGGGTGTATGAGTGGCACAAAAGTATCGAAATTAGTTCAAGGATCTTTATTATAGCAGATTCCAAATTTTTCTAATGGATATTGAGAGTTTTTCAATACACATAGTTGTTGGCAAATAAAAATTTCAATATTTTGATTCCGATGCTCGTAAGATGTTTAAAATGGCAACGCGTACTCAAACCTTTCAAACTAAATCTAGCAATATTTCATCTTCAAAACAATTGATTGTGGTTAGAATTTTTCTTGCTTTTGACTAGTAAGTGCACATCTTTTTTCATTTTTTTTTTGGATGATGTCTCAATCTACCTATCGACAAAGAATTGTTTTTGTTTGTTGTCGATAAACAAACTGTGACGAGCTGATCCAACTACACTTTCATTGATAACAAGCACGCTTCATTGATCTCCGACTTCACAGTCGTTATTTGCTTGAAATTGTGCGACAATCCCAAATTCACAACTAAAGCGATGAGGGTGTAGGATTGCGAAGGCCAGATGAGAAGGGGCTTCAAACTGAAAAATGCGGAGGCTGGACAATGGGAGAGTTAGGGGTAACAGGGGGATTTGATGGCAAATAGGAACAGATAAGCACATTACACCGCAGAGGTATACCCAAATCGTCACGGTCAATTAATGCCCAATGCGTGTATCTCGTGCTCGTTTTTACAATGTTAATACATTGAAAATGGAACAAAATTGCGGAAAATACCTACTTTAGCAGAAACCGGCAAAATGGAAGGGAAATTCGAAACCCGTGTTTTCAAAAATGTCCTAATCCTAGCCGCGAAATACAAGTACAAACTTTATAACCTATTTTTCGCACGACTTGAATCACGCATCAGCTCCATTTATGTATCGATTTTTCGCACGCAATGTAGCTCGATTTCGCATATATTCCGCAACTAATCCTAATTTAATTAATATTTTTTTATTTAAACAAGCCCAACATATTACTAGTAGTAGTACTTTTTTACTACTGATTACTACTCTATTACTACTTATAGTATACTAGTACTACTTATTACTACTTATTAGTACTATTTATTTCTACTTAATAAAGTCGGCTGGTCCCACATTGATATACAAACCTTTGATGTGCGAGAGATTTTTCGGAAAAAAATCAGTTTTTGTGGTTGCCTGTTTTTAAGTCACTTTAAAGCTTTGAAAGCTTCAATTAAAAATATTAGAGTGCTTTTTATAAAGTATTAAATTACTTTGCATGCTCAGAAAGCGCGAGTTTAATTGGGCTCAGTACCGGATTACAGATAATTTTAATGCGAATAATAGATACCTAAAATGAGCGGAAACGTGCTACAAGACTTGTAACCTTCTTTTCGATCCAAATGTTCTTTTATTTCGCAAATTTGGCGGAACCCCTTTTGCGAAAAGTAAGATACAAAGAATGTCTCCTAGTTTTGTTCAATGTATGTATCTAATTTTCGAGCCAATTTTACTAAAGCGGAAATTGTGGGGTATACCTCTGCGGTGTAACTCAAAGGGGAACAAATTTTTGCCAGACGTATTAAAACACATTTGGGGCCTAATATGACTGACTGCAAAGATTACCGTGGTTAACGAAAGTAAATACAGGGAAGAAAAAATTTTCTATTTGTAGATTTTTTTTAATGAGGATGTAACCGAGGTGCTCGTGCAAAAAATATCTTTCAAGTCAGGAAAAGCGGTAATGCGACAGACAGCATCCTCAAAGCGAACTGTTGCCTGAAATACAATAATTGGCAGTGAAAAATGTGCTATTTTCTTTGAAAAACATCAGCACAAAATTTTGCGCAAATTTCATGAGAGGTCACATAGGAATGCCGTTACCATCATTGGCAAAACAGAAAAAAAACAAAATAGAAAAGACACAAAGTCGCAGTCCAAAACGCACAGATCAAAAACCTAAAAGAGGAAAAGTTAAAAACAAAAGTCACCAAGTCTATTCTAGAGCTCAAAATGAAAGGTAATAACTCTTTGCAAAGTAAGATCTAGAACCCAGCGTAAAAAAAACGATTAAGAATTGGAATCTTTTTCTGAGTTAACCGAACGATGTTTTCTAACTAAGAAGTTTAAACTATTACTATTGAGGGGACTTTGCCATTCCGCGGAAATTTATGAAATAATAGTGAATAATACTATAAGGTTGGTCAATACGCAATCTGGTCAGAACTGAGCATTGCTTTGTCAATTTTTTTCAGCATTTTTTTTAGTTTTCGGCTTCTTTGGAACTCCAGTACTTTTTTGGTTTTAGTTTGTTAGGTTAGCTCTGCTGTAAGGATTCAGTATAGCATTGCTTTTGAGGAACTTTGCTGCAATGAAGTGTTTTTCCTTCTGTAAGTCCTTCCCTCGGCATCTATGATATCGGTGCTCCAATCTGGGAAACAATTAATTTTTTCCTTTTAGAGAACTCACTTGTGAAATGTTAAAACTTTTTTAAGTTTACGCTAATTGATTTTAAGAGTTTTTCTTAACTATTTTTTACTCTCTCTTTTTCCGTGTCTCTTTTCTTCATATTTTTGACAACAACTAGTATCTAGGTAGATCCTGTTTTGGCAATTATTTCCAAGAAATCATACTTTTTCATTTATAATAAATAATGCTAAAGTTAGGGTTATACGATTATTACGTATTATATATCTACATTGTTTAATACACTACAGAATTAGTAAATATATGTATATAAACCTGAATAAATAATAAAGTTTAGTACAATAACAAGTATTTTCGGATGATTAATGTAAAATTACAAATAAAATTGTATTGCTGATATAAACCATACATCTTACAAAATTTAGTACTTACTCTTTTTTACATACAAACCCATTTTAAGTTTTTTTAAAAAAATTTTTATCTGGAAAATATCCATAACATAAACTAGATAGGTTTTTAATCAAACTTTAATTAACAACTACAATCAATTTCTATGTTATATTTGTTATGCATATCTGATTGAAATGAGCAAAAAATAAAAACACTAATAGAATTAAACAAAGTAGAAAAAGAAAACAGAAGAAATAGATTAGAAGATAAACAAAAAACAAGAATGTTAAGGTAACATCAAATATTTTTTCGATCCATTAATTGTATCTCTAATTGAGCAAACAATTGGCAATAGAGATTCACATTTAGCAAAAGACTTTAGATGGAATCGAAGACAGAAATAGGACATTAATTGAAATTGATAAGATTTTAAAAGAGGATAATAATGCTTATTAGAAATCTCATTACTTTAACAATAACTGATTACAAAGGCAAAACATTTGCTGCAAGCAAGGATGTGATTGAGAATCTAGAGGAAATGGAAAAACAAACAAATAAACAAATACAGTAAAAACGTTGATTCATCTTCAACCAAATTTGGAATTAATGATGTAGATGCATCTTAACCACCTCAAGGTATATAAGAAAATATAGTATTTAAAGCTTTCCTGAAGAACTTACTATGTTTATAACAAATTAACTTTTGAAGAACCCAGATTTTGGAGGTGATAAAGGCAAAATTTCAAGTTTTCTACGCGATAATATTTACAAACCATTAGATAATAGAAGTGGTAGAGGAATTGTTATCAGCACATTTAAGACAAATATTAACCCAACAAGGATAAGTTTTAATAGTGGATATGGAGTCACTAATAGAAAATAGTGCTAGTCAACTAAGAACTAATCCTAACGATTTAAAAGAATGGTCAGAAAATATTAAAACACAAGAAAAAATAAAAAGAACAACAGAAAACCATTAGGTTCACAGAAGTACTGGTTTTATAACAAAAACACTTGAATGTTCAATGACTGACCAAAATACCGAGTTATATTTAACATATAGTGACCAAATAGTGCCTCGAACGCGGTAATTTCAGAGAGATTTAATAGAACACTATTACTTGTAATTAAAAAAAACAGTTTTTATAGATCTGATTGTGATTGAACAAATCTATTAAGCGAGGCGATAAAAACATACAATTTTTTTTATACAATCAACAATCAACAATATCACCTGTTGATGCATGAGGCATTACTGAAAAGATTAGACATCTGATGACCGCTAGTAAACGCAATATCCTTTCAAAAGGATAAAAGTCTGAACAGAAGATAAAATTATGTAAAGTCAAAGAAGTTCTAAGTATTATGAACGGCTACTTAAGTCTAAAATCAACTTTGAATCCAATAGTAAATATTTAAAATCACGTAAAACAAATGATTACAAATAACAGATTCAAAATAATTGAAATAAAAAAAAATATTAACTAACCTGACATTAGGTACAGCACGCTATCTATTCTCAATAACAACCGAAGATAATAGCAACATTGATCCGAAAAAAAATGTAGATAAAAAGGTACACCAAACACTAAACCTGGATATGTTCTTAAAAAAGAGTTTTGTGTCAATAATTCCTTATACTCCAATAAGATGTCAATATATTTATTAAAAAAATCAATTGACCACCAATAGGAGAACTTGATAAAGTTACTGCTCAATCTCTACAACTAAAAAAACAATAGTTAAAAATGAACTGGTTGATAAATTTTTTAAATCAGCCATTGATTTTAAAAACTTATTTAATTTTTGTGA